>NC_138558.1:32563381-32950881 GCF_964273705.1 Natrix helvetica | reverse complement strand
TTATATCAGAAATTTTTGGCACAGATATTCTCAGTTTAAATAATACTTGGAATAAAGAAACCTCCTATCTATGCACCAACTGAAGAAGCATTTTCACAGACCTACACCAGTAAGCAGAATTGTGTGGCAGAAATAATCCTTGCTTAGAATGGCTCAGTGGATTTTGGACAGACATTGGTGAGAAGGGCACTGTCACAGGTACATATAAGAATCCAAAGGCTATGTTTGAAAGACAGAAGAAAACAGCGTTCCAATCCCTATCTTTTTAAATTCAAATGTATAATCTCATTATATTCTCAAAAGAATTTGTCTTCTGTCAGCTTTAACCCCATTGATCAATCCTTCTGATGAATATATCAGGCTTCACATCTCCTCTGCTTTTGTCCCTCAGATCAGGTCCTCAACCGCTTCGTAGACTTCAAATGTTTCACAAATGAATGAGCTCTCAGCAAAGCAAACATTGCCTAATCCGTTTAAAGATCATTAGTTGTTCTTTCTTGGCCTGAAATCAACAATCCATGTTCAATGGCCAGTAGAATTGTTTATGTTAGCTATTTTAGCTGTCAGTCATCATTTCCAAGCATCTTCTTCCCATGGCCTTCTTAAATATTTTCACTGCTTACATCTTTGCCACTTCATATCTGTCCCCCAACATTTTTCTATGAGCTACTTATGAAAAGCATGTCTTATGAGAATCTAAATGACACCAACTCTCAGCTGCAAAAATTGTTTTCTTGGGTGTCTGCATGATGGATTGCTATGTCCCAATGCAGCCGGATTGGATTATCAGTTCTTTTGGACCTGGAAACAATGTTTACATAGCATGAGTACTTAAGGCTTTATTTCAAGACAGGAGAAGAAAATAATTTAATAAAAAACCCAAGATGGTAATCAAAGAATATTAATCAAAGCAGGTGTGGATTTCTGCTAGCGTTATTGCTGGGGTGCGCACGTGATTCGCGCACACTCCATGCCCATACGCAGTTGCCTCTAAATAGGTCTGTGCATGCGCATGACATTTAAAATGTCAAAAAAACAAGCCATGGCAACCCGGGAACTGGTTCGGGGGCACAGTGAGCCTGCCATCCCTACCGGTTCGGCGACCCAGTCACAATTTTCACTACCGATTCACCCAAACTGGTGTAAACCGGTAGCAACCCACCTCTGAATCAAAGACAGCAATTTTAACAATATTCAAGAATACAAAATACAAAATACTCAAGAATACAAATTACAAAAAGAAGGGAAGATCAGTTCACTTTTCTGCCAGTTAAATAATCCAAAAATATATAGGTGAGTGAAATCCTTCAAAGCCATAAAATATGCAGCATCTTCCCACTTAGACCTCATCAAAGTTTCATCTCATGGAAGTTTATGACTACCTTATATACACTTTGAAATATAGTTAAGCACACCTACTTTTCAATGGTCTTGTCTCACTAGATTGTCTCACCACAAAGATTTCTTGGCCTACATGGCAATATCTCATTAATTTACATTATGGTTAGATGCTTTGTGTGCCAGTAAACATTTCTCGGGCATGTTGAGTTGCATCACCTCTCTTTTTATGTTTATGTTTCATTTAGTTTTCTCTTTGGATTCATTCAATTAGTTTACCCTCTCTCCTACCAAATGGTAAGCAGATATGAAATAAATTATTTCACTTCCTTTCTTCATGCCTGAAAAAAAGGGGGAAAAAAGAAAAAAACACCCATATTTTGTGTAATTTCCTTGAATCTGAGGTATGTATGTCTATTTATTCTAGTGATTAATATAAGTCAGTGCTATTGTGTTTTAATTAATGAATATTGTATGTTGGCATTTGCACCTATAGATTTTTCATGAAGTCTATGAAAATGTATTTAAGGAAAAACTATATCTTCCAGCCTGAGAAAATAGTCACGGTATTTGATAATATATTGGAAATGGTCAGATATCACCATTATTAAATTAGTGAGTGAGACAACATTAGTTTAAAACAAAAGGTGCATCTTTTCTGTTTGTCTTCTAGGCACAAACTGATTTAAATATTTTGCATCTCCAGCTGTTAATCCCTAGTGGATTGTGGAAACTGAATGTAATCCAATATACTCTCTTATATCTGGAGGCATTTTTGGCATGTATTCTTCTTGGAAAAGCTAAATATGCATGGGAAGAGAAAACATGTATCCTAGACTTTGGAAATTGAGCGTCATAACTTCAGGGGGTGTATGGTCGTAATTTTAGCTAATTCACTGTGTATTTTGGCACACACAATATTCAAGATGAATTGTTTGATATATTAAACTGTCATTTTCATATGCTCGGCTTAAGGATCATATATTATGTGACCAGTCATTAATGTCTTTTTGTTTCCTACAATATGTTTGAGTCCTCATAACTTCCATGCAGGAAGATCAAAAGAAACACCAAGCTATGGATAATGATTCTGATACCATACAGCAGAGGTAGTATTCAGCCAGTTCTGACAGGTTCTGGAGAACTGGTAGCAGAAATTTTGAGTAGTTTGGAGAACCAGAAAATACCACCTCTGGATGACCCCGCTGCCAATCTATTTGCTGTCTCCCAAGTCCCAGCTGATTGGTTGGGTGTTCTTTTGTTGGCCTACACAGGCGAACGGAGCTGGAAGGCAAGTTGGTGGGGTGGGGAGGGAATGGGGATTTTGCAGTATCCTTCCCCTGGAATGGGGTGGAAATTGAGATTTTACAGTATCCTTCTCCCAGGAGTGGGGAGGGAATTGTGATTTTGCAGTATCCTTCTCCTGCCACACCCACCAAGCCATGCCCAACAAGCCATGCCCACCAAACTGGTAGTACTAAACTTTGAATCCCACCACTGATATACATTTCTCTCCCTTTTGCTGTGAACCATTCATTTGTCAGCTTTAGCAGCAAGGCAAGAGAAGCAGTGACTTCTATTTGGTTTCTCTTTCTTAGTTTCTGAAAAGGAAAACAGAAACTGGTCACTTAGAGGGTTACTAGAAAATATACTATATATATATATATATATATATTTCTGTTTATTTGTTTCTAAGATACCATCCCACAATGACCTCACCTCGTACATTGAGCTAGATGTATTAGGGTGAAAAGCACCTAGGTCACTTGCGTTTAACCAGGTGCAAGCATAAACTTAGCAACATATATTTTCTGTCATGTTCCCATGACATTGCCTTCATAATAATCCCAGGTCATTCATTCTTGGTGAATTGGTACTATTATTAAAGTAGTGTTTCCCCCTTATTTGACATATTCACAAGGTCAAGCTCACAGTGCATAAATCTGTTAGATTTCAGCATGCATTACCTTGCAGAAAATTCAGAGACATTAGTGACAGAATAGGGAACATCAATGAAGTAGCATACATTTCATGCTGGTATAGCTTCACTGAACCAGTTTTTGCTCTAGTATTGCTCTAGTTGCTGGCAAAATGATGGCTTGTCTCAATTCTCCTTTGTGTTTTGAGGTTGGTGGGTGACTGCACATACCTACATTTTATTGCTGGCATCTTTCCTCCTTAGTTTTTTTCTATCTTTTACATAGTTGAAAATTGCCACTGAATCCCTGCTGTGTTTATTTCATTCTCCAATATGATGCAAAGCTGGATGCTTATGAAAAATGCAGCCATTTCCTTCTTTGCTTAGTGATTCCTTGCCTAGTTCCCAAATGCTATTTAAAAGCTTAATATATTTATTGAAATTCATTCAAATGTAATTTTCTCAGTCACATCTCAACTGTAACTCCTGAATCTCATTTTCAACTTATTACTACAGATATAATTTTCAGAGAAGGAGGAGGAAAAGGTAGAAGTTTCTCTCCCTTTGGTAGATAAATAACTCTTCCAATACCATTTAATTCCCTAGAAGGTTTTGGCTATCCTGCCTTTCCAACAACTCGGGTGCTTATCTCTACAATGATATGAGTGTGGAAAATTGCTTTGAAGCTCAAAATGAAAAAAAGGCTTTTAGTCTTGATACTTTTCCTCTATCATTTCTTTGCAGAGGGATAAATTCTTACATACTTGGCTCTGCTGAAAAGCATTGGTTTTACTGGTTCTAGAAATAAAGTTGAGCAAAATTATGCATAAGGATAAAAATATCATTGTCTGGCACCCTGAATTTCTCTTCATAACACTACAAAGGAAGCTGCAAGCTGAAGACAGATTCTAGAAAGGTATGGAGTTTAACTCATTTGTAGAATTAACATGTACGCATGTATAGTTTCCAGTTTCAAATTCAAAGCTTAGAGATATTTATATTAAACAGTGTACCCAAATAGTACAGAAGAGAAGGAAGGAGGCCAATTTATTCTTATCAACCCCTAATGTTTATAACAACAAACCAGAAAATCCTTAAGGAATACAATATCAGGTTATCTACAGCTGTTACAGCTTTTTTCTAGATGAGGTTACACTAGAAACTGACTGAGACAGATCAAATAAGAGGATGCGGTCACAACAGTAATGACATGTTGTAAGTAAAATTAATTAAAACCAAATCAACAAATGGAACATATTTAATATGGGAATGTTCATGAATTTAATAATTTGACCACAACTCTAGCTTTTTGATCTATGTTCCACATGTAGCCAGAAAACTTTGCTAAACTTTGCTGTGTATCTCTGGATTATATTAACTACATGGCATAGATTGCCACCCATGTTCTCATGAGACATTAAATACACATGGGAACATACACATGCCTCTTTCAAAACAGAACTACGTGAAGGAAATTAGTTGAAGGAAAAGATTTAACCCTGTCCTGTTCATATAGAGTCCCTTCGGGGAGAGGGGGCGGTCTATAAATCCTGAAAAATAAAATAAATAAATATACACAGGTGGCTTTGAGCTAGACTCTTCACTTCATATGTGTATGTATAAATAGATTAAAAATATGGGTAAACTGAATTATGCAAAATTTCAAGGCTGATCCAAGACCTGTCACTGCCTGAAGAGGAGCAGAAAATGGCACTATATATGAACCCTCCAAATCAGTAATGTTATTTTGACACTTGAAGCAGAACATTGAAGTCCAATCATTTTTAAACTGTTGACCCATTTATGCCTTTCATGCTGTGGCATGTCCTTATTCTCTTCTACCACCCCCCCAAAAAAATATGGGGAGGTTTTCCCAGTTACCAGTCACAAACTGATCCTTGACACACAGAGAGAGACAAACAAAAATCACAAATTGCACAATTAGCCTCATGATAACCCCAGATTCCTTCCTTGGGGTAATCGGCCCCAGTTTAACAACTAGTGAACTAGAAGGATCTTCACCATTGTGAAAAGTATGATAATAAAAGTAAATCAACTGCTGATAATATTCTACCTTCTCACAACACCAAAAGCAGCTGTCTAGTTCTATTTCATCCTGCACAATGTACCACACTGAAAGAAAAACAATCTGTTGAAAAGCCATGCTTGCCTACAATCATTTGGGCATATCATAGTTTTTCTAGCCAGTTGTCAATGCTAGATGTGGCAGGTTTAAATGTTGGTTGAATCAGCAAGTGGCTTGCTTGACCAAAGGTTTCCTGTGAGAAATATAGTATATATATTTTGAAGAGTTTATTATTGCAAAAGGAATGTTTATTTATTTGGAAAGAGCCTATTAATTTGAAACATATGTGTAGGGTAACTGTGTTAGTTTTAAATTTTTGCTTTTTCTGGAAGACAACTATGTCTGTCAACTCAGTCAGACTAATGCTAGTTAAAAATGTATATTAGCATCATTTATACATCATGCTTCAATAATGAAGCAGATGTAAATATTAAACAAATCAAAACAAAAATCAGGCCACACTGCATGGCTAGAGTGGAAGGAAATTTAGCCCAATACATGAAAGGGAACTTACCCAAAACACAGTTGTACAATTGATTTCAGTGGACCAATTCCAATCTATATGTTAAATTAAATTAAATTAAATACAGCACAAATGTAAAATATACACAATTCCATTCTTGGAATTATTTGTCCATTTGGGAATTAGGCTATGATTTCCAATCAGATTAATGTACATCTTTCCTTTTTAATTATCCAGGTTTGAAAATAAAAAAAATAAAAAATTCTAGGCTTCCAGAAAGTTGACAACTCTTTATTATAAGAATTGAAACATTGCAATAAGATCTTAGATCATTAATTATTGAAATTTCCATTTGGATAAAGTTTCAATTGATTCAATTTTGTATCATAACATTAAACGCTTGTGGAAAAACCCATGGAAAATGGCATTCCTTAGCTTTTGGGTATTTATACACTTGTGATAGAAATACTGTACGTTGACACAAATGGTGTCAGCTGCTTATATGTAGGAAAACATGCTTGCCATGGGAGTACAAAAATAAAATTTATTTGTTAAATTATGCATAAATATAAGATACAAATGTATTTTTAAAATACAGTTAAAGATAATCACACTTGCATTGTGTACATATGAAAATACAGTATTTTAAGATTCAACATACACAGACACATTTATGATAAATGTAACTAATTGGCAATGCCAGTTCTTTTCATTATGGGTTCCCATCTCTTCATTTTCCAAAAATATGGAAAATTAAGATGCTATGAAATAAGACAGTCTAGTTCTGCCGGACATCATGTAGCAGCTTGTTAATTTCTGCCACCAGTTCACTAGCATCCATGAGTTCATGTTTACCATCACTGAGGTGGTTAAGTACATTGTCAAACTCATCTTCTTCATAGTTCTCTGGAATTTCCTCCATGGCAGGTAGCCATTTTGAAGTGGGCTGGGCACCTGAATGAGTTCCCAAAGTAAGTCCAGTGCTGTTTGCAGGGTTTTGAAAATGAGTACTAGCTGCCCAGGCTGCCACCCCTTGTGGATAGCTTACAGCCTTGGCTGGCAAATGTCCTTTCCTGCGCTCTAGTGAGCTGGGAGGCTCTATTTCATTACACTCTGTGTAAGCATCCAACGAAGGAGGCAAGAGACGTTGGAAGACACTGTTCATTTCAGAGAGTAGAGATGAGGTACATATGTCAGCTGCTTCTTCCATATTCTGATTGTCTTTGCCAAAAGTTGAAAAGCTCTTTTTCTTTTCAGATGATTCAACCTCCTGATGATCCTCCTCCTCCTGTGGTGGCTGGCTTTGCTGAGGCTGAAATTCTTCTCCTGGTATAAACATATTGCTTCTATAATCAGAAGATGGGGAAGGCAGGGGTGGCATCCAGCACTGGTCAGAATGTCCCAGGACTCTGCATTCCTCTGTGCATAATCTCATTGCTGAAAGCAAAATGAAACCAGATGTTAAAACCTGCAAGATTTCAGGCACAATTCAAGGTGTTAACTCTTGACTGTTTAAAACTTTAGTTTAAAAGTAGTTTGAACAAATATACATATATTTTCTGCTTATTCACTAAATCAGTACTTCAGTCTTTCACTGAATCTTAGAATAGTAGTGTTTAATTTTGTCAAAAGTTTGGCCTTTGGCTGGCATTCTGAACTTATATTCCAAAGAGCTATGTAAAGATAAGAACAAAAGCTAAATTTCAGTTAATTTTCTTTTAAAATGAAATAAAGTAAAATCCAGTCTAATCATGGGTTTAATTATTTATTTGGAATTTTGAAGTAGAAAAATATTGGCCCATGTTTGTGTAACTTTGGTACTATAATTATATGAAATATTATTAACTGGCTTGTTTATATCTTATTTCAAATATTTTTCTCATAATTTTTGCTGTAAACACCTTTTTGCTACCCAGAAAAGAATAAAACAGCCTAGTTATAAAGATTCCCCAGCTTTTAACACACTTAAAACTAAAATTCTTGATTAATTTCATGAATCCAAGTTGTGAAAGAATTTTTTCTTAATTAGTGACAGTAAGAGAACAATGTGGCATCACCTCCTGCAATTAATTTTGATAAATCATTTTGTTGCATTCCATTTTGATGTATATATTTTAATCTAGTTAGACAAATAGCTGCCATTTAGATTCTAGATCTACAGAATCAATCCTGACTGCTCTTTAGAAGGCCAGATCCTGAAGATGAAACTCAAGTACTTTGGACACTTAATGAGAAGGAAGGACTCACTGGAGAAGAGTCTAATGCTGGGAAAGATTGAGGGCAAAAGAAGAAAGGGACAACAGAGAATGAGGTGGCTGGATGAAGTTACTGAAGCAGTAGGAGTGAGCTTAAATGGACTCCAGAGGATGGTAGAGAACATGAAGTCCTTGAGTAACATTGTCCATAGGTTCACGATGGGTCAGACACGACTTCGCAACTAACAACAACAACAACAACAACAACAACAACAACAACAACAACAGATTTATGGAAGATAGGTCCATCATGTGTTATTAGTTTTAAAGATTTATCATTAGATGTGGACAGGAAGCAGTATCCCCCATGGAGTTGCAGAGGAACAAGAGTAGAAAAACTGCATGTGCCTATCTCCTGCGTGTGAGCACCTGGCTTGTGAATCTAGCTACTATGAGAAGCAGATGCTGTACTAAGGTAGACATTGGTATGAACCAGCAAGCCTATAATGATAACCTTATGCCCTCACATTTGGAAAACTAACATTTGGAGAAGAGCATGGTATTAGTGTAAATACAAATAGCTACACTAACAATAGGCTTTACCACTAGATTTAAATGTGGATAATATCTGCAAGATGAAACAAAAATATAGTTATCAGAAATGGTTTCCTTATTAGTATCAATATCTTAGTTGGATAATATTATATTTTACCCGAGAGTCTACAAAAATATTTGGTGGTCTTAAAATATACAGAAAAAGAAATATCATGCTAAAACCCTGTATACATCTATAACCTTTAACATGGAGTCTATGAGCCAATACATTCATAAGCAATCCACTTGATACCCATCCAACTTAGTAACAATAAATAATTAAACAATGCATGCCTAATTTAAGGCAGGGTCTTTAATCAAGATTGATTTATACTCACTTTGAAAGCAAAGTAACAGGATTCCCATTGTAAGGTCTACAGCTCTTTTACAACTGAGATATTACTTTTCAATCCTTTCTTATTTTTATTTTGCCTCAAATTGTCATACGGATGTTCACTTTGTCATGACAAGGATGTTCAGGCCATGGGGGCAAGGAATTTGAGAAGTAAAATGTATTTAACATTCCAAAACTCCAGCTTCCCCCAAAAAGCCAATTATTTTGGCCACACCCAGTAAAAGAACATCCTGAAGTGGGCCAAGATCAGAAAAGGAGGCCAGAAAGTCAAACGTAGACATGGATTTCTTACTTGTGATTTAGCAGTACTGTGATTAAAACAGTGTTGTAGTCCAAGCATTGTGGTAAACTACTTGCCATTAACATTAACAGCAAACAATATCTGTTTGCCATTAACATTTGATATCTTCTTACAATCTGGGGGATTCAATTCATTTTAGGGAAAATTTAAAGAGACAGATCATGGGATAGATACGTACTCCAGAGAGTTGTGACTATTAAGTTTTAGACAAATTTTTAAGCTTTCCTAGGGCAAATATTTATTGAGAAAGTTCTAGGTGTTGTTCAGCACAAAGGGAAAAAGAAGATAAGAGTTTATTTTTCACTAGTATAAATTCATCTATGTATTATTGCTTGAGAATGCTGAAAATAAGCTGTTTAATTTTCACTCAATTTTTACCTGCAGGAATTCTCCCATCTGTAAGAAAAAGGTCACTGAATCCTTCTCCAAGAAGTCTGTCAATAGGAGAATCTCTCCCTAAATCATAATCACTGTCTCCGGCTTCACTGTCACCGCGGCCACTATCTTTCAGGCTGAACTTATCCATATCCTGAAGGGCATACCTGTGGTAAAACAAAACAGACATGTTGATTGAACTGGGCTTCATTAGCTCATGACCTAAGCCTACACCCTCTGATAATGCTACTCTGAACTTTGACCAAAGAAAATCCTTACCTGTAGCTTCTGGAATACTTGTTGCCTCGAAAACTTGGCCTTGGCTGATATTGGCCTTGATGGAGCATGGAGAGAAGCTGAGACACCTGTTATGAAACACATAACAGAAAGGGAAAAAAATGAATCTTTGCAAAGGTTATCCATATAACTGTCAAAGAAAATCTATGTATATTAATCACTTTTTTTAAAAAAATAAACTGTCTGTTAAAATAATCTGTCAGAAGAAAGAAACAGAATTTACTCCAATATAAAAGACAGTTATAAACATCTTAGTGTATTAAATATACTTTAGCCTTGTACCTTAGCCTCGTGATCCAAAGCATATAAAAACCTTAACTCTGAACCTTAAGCTAGTTAAATTCAAGTGCTTGGCTCTAAATAGTTTTAATTCCATTGAAGTCAGTGAAAAATTAGCTATATTTAACTGCTCTGAGCTATGACTCAAAGGCCTTAAACACATTCATTAAAAATTTGCATGCACAGTTGACACAAGCTGTTAGAACAGATGTAGTTAAAACTTCATTAGTGTTAGTAATATATTTCTTTATTCTTTTGTCCCCTTTAAATATGCAAATACATTAGAAGTATATTGAAATACTGAAGCATAGAAGAACATGTGATTTTTACATCCTGGAATGATTTCTAAGGACTAATTCTAAAACATATTTAATTAACTGGAGTAATGTTACTGGTAGGCTAGTGAAATTCAGTTAATATTGTACCAGTAGTAACTAAATTTTAACCAATTTAGTTAATATTGCACCAATTACTACAAATTAGGGTAATAGATATAGATTGCAAAACTCTGGATCACCACTAGGTACAGCAAAATGATGTGCTTTGCTCCCATCTAGTGGTCATCTGGAATTTTGATAGCAAGAATAGTAAGATCTAGCTATCCTATTATTCATGGCTTTTATGATTTGTACAGAAATTAAAATCATACTCACAGCTGGTATTCCATGATAGTGTTATATTTTTATCCAAGTAGTGTGAAGTAGAAATGAAAATATTATCCATCCAATACTGTGTGTGTGTGTGTGTGTGTGTACACACTTAGGAAACTGCAATGAATGTATATTCCCAGTGAATTTCTACATATGTATAAATACATATAGTAAATATAGGTGTGTAGAGTCATCATATATAATAACCGAAATGATACATTGCAATTTATTGTACTAAATAGACATAGGATTTGCTTATTTATGTGAATGACTTTTTATTAAAGCAATCTTACCTCAACAGCAGGAGTAGCATGACTGAGCTCAAGGGAGAAATTCTCAGGTACATGATTTGATGAGATGGTCACCAGACTATTTAAAGACTGATGACTGTGATGGCTTTGTCGACTGCTCATTTGCCCTCTTTCCAGGGTTGGAGATGATGAAGGTGAAGCTTTGTGGTGGGATCTGATTGGTAAAGTACCATTAATGGTAGGCACTAATGTAATGTCCCCTTTGTGAATTTGTCTTGATGGCCTTTTGGGATGATGCTGGTATGTGGATTCTGCAACACGACAGTTATAGGAATGGGTGTCTTTCTTCTCACGATTACACATTGTAGCAAAGACGACCATGACCACCAACAAAACCGCACATATTGCTCCTAAGGATATTATTGTGATCATGGAAATATCTAGAGGAGGTTGGCTTGGGTATGTTGCTTCTGTAGATGAAAGTTGATAAATATTTTTAACAACACTGCATTTCAGAAGTGCTTTGGTACTCAGTTGAGGGCTTCCTTTGTCCTTAACAACCACTGTAAGTTCCCATTCTGTTGACATAACAGATTCAATACTAGCATTAAAACAAATGTCACATGTCTGTGGATCCATCATGAAGAGGCCTTCTTCACTACTAGTTGCTAATGAGCAGCTTAGCTCTGCATTAACCCCTGAGTCTCTATCTATGGCTCTTATCCTAGTGATGCAATAGTTACTGTCAGCTTCCTTAGGGATTGAAATCTCTGCTGTATTGTTGTGCAGTGCAGGCCCCACAATCAAAGGAGCATTATCATTTTCATCAATAATAGTTAGTACCACTGTTGTATTGCTAGCCAACTGTTGACTCCCTCCATCTCTAGCTTGAACCATAAAGACTATCTGGTTTACTTCCTCGTGATCAAAAGTCCTAAGTGCATAGATGGCTCCATTAGAGAGATCAATGGTCACATATGTAGTTATGGAACTTCCCAAAATAGATAGTGTCTCCAAGATAGTGTAGGTCACCTGTCCATTATCTCCCAGATCTGGATCAGTTGCTGTAACAGAGGTGATATATGCACCCGGAGAATTATTTTCCAAGATTACAATTTCATATCTATTTGTCTGAAATTGGGGTGGGTTGTCATTTTCATCAATGATCTGGACAGTAAAATGTTTCACTGTAGAAAGACTTGGAGTTCCTTTGTCTTCTGCTATGACTGTCAGGCTATACTCAGATCGCTTTTCTCGATCCAAAGTAGTATTTGTTAATATTAAATAATTATTCTCATAGGTCTTCTGAAGTTTGAAGTGTCCATGTCCATGTAGCTTGCAAACCACTTCTCCATTCAGTCCAGAATCTTTGTCTTGAACCCTAACAAGAGCCACAAAAGTCTCTGTGGATGCTTTTTCAGAAATATAGGCAATCTCTTCTTTTTCTGGAGACATCAGGTTTAAATTGATTTCAGGCTTGTTGTCATTCACATCAACAACCTTAATAATGATTTTGCAGTGAGCTGGAATTGAATTTGGACCCAAATCTTGTGCCTGAGCATCAATTTCATAGGATTTGGTGGTCTCATAATCCACTGGTTTGAGAAGAGTTAGTTGACCCCTTTCAGAATCCATTTTAAAAGTCTCTATAATTTTGGGGGACACGTGACTACTAAACGAGTAGACAACTTTGCCATTAGCACCTTCATCTGGATCAGTGGCATTGAGGTCAATAAGTAACGTGCCAACATGTGAATTTTCTAAAAGTTGGATAATGTATGTCTGTTGTTCAAAAATGGGACTATTGTCATTAGAATCTGAAATGCTGATTTTCAAGAGAGATGATCCACTTCTCTGAGGCACACCATTATCAGAGGCAGTCAGTTGGAGTTCATAGCTTGATTTCAGCTCCCGGTCCAGTTCCCGCACCACAATCAACTCTGCATATTTGGCTCCATCTGTCCTTGTTCTAACTTCAACGGTAAAGAAATCGTTGGCCGAAAGTGAGTATGTGTAGAGGGAATTTTCCCCAACATCTGGATCAAAAGCACTATCCAAAGGAATCCGCGTACCTACGGCGGCACTCTCCGAGATTTCAAGAGGAATAAGAGCTCTGGAGAATTGAGGCGAATTGTCATTAATATCCAACACTTCGACCTCGACATGGAAAAGCTGCAGATGTTCAGTCGGCAGAGTGATCACGTCAAACTCTATGGAACAGTTTAAGTTCTTCTGGCAGAGTTGCTCCCGGTCAATTTTAGCCCCAATGCTGATCTCTCCGTTGTCCTCCCGAACCAGTAACAAGGGAGAATTCCCCCTCTGCATGGCTCGGAACCGCACCGATGAAGGATTAGGCAACCTATACAAAACGTCGGCGACATCTTCGGAAAGCCTGGCAATGACCGAGCCAACCCTCTGCTCCTCGTAGATCCTGTATTTCAGATTTTTGCTCGCTGCGCCTTCCCAGCAGGACATGACGGTCGCCAGTGCAAAGAGAAACGTAAAGTGCATTTTTCGACCCAAACGCGGCATCGCGGCACAGGCTCCCCGGCTTCTTTCTGCCCAACAAGTTACAAAGCAATTCGCTTAACTTAAATCTCGATCCCTGAAACCCAAACGTCCATTTGGATCTTGGAAACAAGGGCGGGGGGGAGGAAGGGGGGGACCCGCGCTTGCAAACCTTCCTTCTGAAACGGATGCCACGTCCCAGCCGCTCAGGAAAAGTTGCCTACAGCAAGACCGAGGCGGCGGAGCTCCCAATATACATCCCGTAGGCAAGCCGGCTCGGATTCCTCCGCTTCTTCTCGTCCAAAATGTTTGCACATCAAGGCTTCTTCCTTCCTTCCGCTGCAGCTGTTATTCGCCGAGGATCGAAGGGAAGGGAGCCGAGGCTGCGCGGCGGCGCGGTTCCTTCCCGAAGAGACCCTCTGAAACGCTCGCTCTCCTCCGCTTCTGGCGACTAAGTAAGCCCAGATTGCTGACTCCCGTCTAAAAATCGGTGGAACTTCACTTCAACTCAGACAAAGCTTTTGCCCGGCTGGATGTGTTGAATCGCTTCCAGCCAATCAGCTTGCTTCCAAATCAAAGGACAGTGAAGTCACACATGCTCTTAGTCCCAAAAAAAGAGGGAGGAGGGTGGTGGGAGCGGCTTCCACCTTCCTCTCCCCGCCCTTCCCACTACCACAAAAGGAAACAAATTGCTGGAGAATGTCTTAAAATCAACTTCATGTTCTCCAGTTTTTATGAAGATTTCGGTTGAGATGGGCGTCTTTCTTTGTCATTGGAACAAGCACTTTCATTAATATCCTGGCATAGGGATAATAACCCTTCAGATTTTGGTTAAAAGGCTGCGCCTTCCCAGTAAGTTTGCTTAATCAAGAATTTGTCCTCCCTCCCTCTTAGTCCTTTGGCTGCTTTCAAGAAATTGATCCTTTGGATTTTTACTTAAAATGTTTTGCCCACAAGAGAATTTGGTTTATAATCTTACGCTTCCCTTCATTTTACTGTCAAGAAAAATCTATCCATAGTTTTCTTCTTCTCCTGGTTTCAGAAAATGGCTATGTAGCATTTGACATTGTTGGGATGGTCTGAGCTTGGGTACTTCCTTGCAAATGTTTCAGAGCAAAAATGGTAATGAAATGCCTCCAAAAGAAAACAAGAGCCCAGCGTTTCAGCCCTTAGCTTCGTATATTCTCTTCTATTTGACATTGCTTTGTAGGTATGTTATCTTCCACAAAAGCCTTTTCTTTCTCCTTACTATAATACAGACCTTGCAACTTCAGAAGGTTTTCCTTCCTTTTAAAAGCAGCCTTTGTCTTTGACTTGCTGAGGCATGCTAAACCATTTGGCCCATATGGGAAATCAGTTTAAAATATCTTTGGGATAGGATATTAGAAAAGCAGGCCAGCATTCTCCAAAGGACAATTAATTTTATTTTGTTTTATTATTTCATTTATGTATTTGCTAGAATTATATGCTTCTTTTCCTTCAGGAACTCCGGTGTGGTGTTCATAGCATTCCTTCTGCTCATTTTTGCCCCAAAAACTGTAATGGCGAACGTATGAGATGCGTGCCAGAGGTGGCATGCAGAGCCCTCTCTGTGGATACATGCGCCATCACCAGATGTTCTTCTGGTTTCCATTGCACATATGCACACTGACCAGCTAGTCTTCACGGGTGCCAGAGCACCGGAAAACGGCCTGATATCGCCCGAAAAACAGCCAAAAACAAGCTGTTTTCTAGGGCATTTTTTGGGGCCAAAACCAGCCCCAAAATGGCCATGAAAAGGGCCCCCAAAACAGCCTGAAAAACAGCCAAAAACGGCCAAAACATGGCATGCACATGCAGGCAAGCTAGTCTTTGGATTTCTGGTGCTCTGACGTGCATGAAGACCAGCTGGGTGATGCGCATACACATGCTGGAAACCCAAGACCAGCTGGCTGGCGTGCATATGTGCACTGGCCAGCTGATCTTTGGGTTTCTAGTGCTCTGGTGCGCACATGCATGCACATGCATGTGTGTTCCTGTTTGGGCACTTGGTACCGAAAAGGTTCCTCATCACTGCCCTACAACATATTAGCAATAGCACTTAGACTTATATACCCCTTCACAGTGTGCTTTTACAACCCTCCCTGACCTCGGAAGAATGGAAGGCTGAGTCAACCCTGAGTCAGTGGGACTTGAAACTGCCAGACTGCTGGCAATCAACAGTCAGCAGAAATAGCCTTCAGTACAGCACTCTAACCACTGCACCACCACACAGTTCTTACTGATACTCTGAGGTACTGTCCTGAATTACTAGCTCAAAATTTCCAGCACAGGTAGACCTGAAGATGAGTCTACTCAATTCTAGTCAAGCTTAATCACTGCACTACACTACATCTCCACAAGTTCTATTTTGTTTCCCTGGAACCAAATGTCATTTCTTACAATTCTTTAAGATTTTATTTTGGTAGCTTTGCTAACCAGTATATAGACTAAGGCTATCGTAATGCCTAGCCAGGTTATCATCATGGATTGATGATATAGATTAATTGAGGCAATTTCAAACTTGGTTACAAACTTAGCTTTAGTTTCCGGTATGGTCTGTAATGACATCTGACTTTGAAGTCCTGATCCTCAACCCATGGCAAACTCTGTTTTCATTTTGAGATGTGACAAGGATCAGAGAAGTGCTGCTTACTTGCTGAGAGTTTGGGTCCATAGTGGTAATCCCAGCACATCTTGGAAAGGGGAAAAACTATTGGTGAGTGAGGTTGCATTTGGGGATGCACACAGATCAGTCTACTGAGTTGTGTAGAGCACATACATTCAGTGTGGAAAGTCCCATGTTCCATTCCTAGATAGGATTGGAAAAAGTCCCATGTTCCGTTCCTAGATAGGATTGGAAAAACTGCAGTCTCAAACACTGGAAAATGTCTATTAAACAGCATTGACAGGATGCAGTATAAATCTCAGCATTGGAATAATAATCTCAGAATAAGCTTCTTCTGTTCCCAACTGTATAGATATCTTATATCTTTCTTTACATAACTTCTATAGTTATGTTGATAATTATATGCAGGAATGAACAATTAAGAAAATTTTGGCAATATCTCTTCAATGAATTAGAGGAATTTAAGAATGACTTGGCTCATGCAGAAATGAATCAGTGGAAGAAGACAAGGTCTATGAGCTTCCACATAAGTTCAAAATTATTATTTATGCTAAATAATGATTACCAATCAGAAATTAAAATCTTATTTGGGTTCCAATTTGTTTAACCATATTACTGTTTAAACTCTGAACTATAAATCAATTGGCATTTCCATGTTGAATGTGAATCAATGTTTTAAAAAAACTATTTCCTTGAACTCTTACAAATATTTGCACCTGAAAATTTTGGCAGAAAATGATGACAGATGCCTCTCTATGGAGATACTGTGTCTGGAGACACCTGAAAATAAATATTTTTGTACCAGATTATTATCTTTTTATTTTTCCCAAGTTTTAGTAATTAAAGCTTTACCCCTTTATTTTGCAGATTGCTAATTATATTTCATATTTTGTCCTGTGAAGCTACTTGAAGTGTTTTGAATCTGAAATTAATACTATAACTTTTAAAAATAGAATACTAAAAAATATGTTTCCCAAAACAGGAATATTTTATTGGGCATTAGCCCAAATTCTACAATGCATATGAGGAAAACCACACTTGAAATTATTGTTGAACTCATTTATAAGTAGGAATTGAAATCCATCTCTTCATACACTACTCTGGCCTAGGTATTTATGAATGAAGCAGATGGGATACATCACAGAATGTATTTGATGTAATGGGAGAACAAGATTTCCATGTCCACTTAATCAAACTGATTCTTGACTGAATAATTAATTGTCATCTGTTAGTTTTGAACTTATAAACTGAAATTGTTATGAGTTCAGGTATGGGCTACAGGCTTATCTGCTTAAATTGTACTACTTTAATTACCTTCGCAATATATGGGGAGGGGGCATGGTGGCTCAGTGGCTAAGATGTAGAGCTTGTCAATCAGAAAGGTCAGCGGTCGGTGGTTCAAATCCCTAGCACCACGTAACGGAGTGAGCTCGCTTTATTTGTCCCTGCTTCTGCCAACCTAGCAGTTCGAAAGCACATAAAAAATGCAAGTAGAAAAATGGAACCACCTTTGGTGGGAAGGTAACAGCGTTCCGTGCGGCTTTGATGTTGAGTCATGCTGGCCACATGACCATGGAGACATCTTCAGACAGCACTGGCTCTTTGGCTTTGAAACAGAAATGAGCACTTCCCCCTAGAGTTGGGAACGACTAGCACATATGTGCAAGGGGAACCTTTACCTTTAATATATAAGGATGAGTGACCTGGCAGATATCTGTATTATTTGAGTGGAATATAGCTGACTTTTCCAATTGTATTCCACTCAGCTGGAGTCTTTACATCTTTCTGGATCCAGAATGTTTTATTTCAGATCAATTTGACTATCAGACTGTATCAGCATGGGCTTGTCTAGAAGTCTAATACACACAGAGATCACTAACCGCTAAGTGTTTTTTTTTTCTGGCCAAAGAACTATTTATCCTTTAATGTTCTCATATCAGCCAGTAGCAAAGGCTATGTCTTGTCCCCATCATTTCGGTGTCCAAAAGTACATCTCTTTCCCCTCTTGACAAACATAAAGGAATAAATTATAACTGTGTTCATCACAGTAGCAATCTTTGATTGCCTTCTATTTTCTAAAGTTGGTGTCCTAGTAATTCTGCATTTTAGCTTAGCTAATGTTTCTAGCACACCTCCAGGAATTGGGAGTTGGGACAAGACAAAAGTTTCCATCAATAGAAGAAGAGATTTTTTTTAAAAAAACAAGATAATTATGTATTGTCATTTTGAATGACATTCACTATTTTGAAATGGCATTTGTCATTCATAAATGTAGTGCCACTGGCACGTGGATTTTTTTGAACTGTCTTGCTATTGTAAGCATCTGGCTATAATATTGCTTGATCAACAGAGGTGTGGGTGATAATCAAGCCTATCTCTGATATTTACACATGGTTTTTGGCAGTATCTGCTTTTGTTCTTAATAGGACTATCGATCAGAGGTGCAAAAATATGAGCACCCTCTAGATGGCTGCGGAAAATTACAGTATTCTGTATAACTGTGCTGCCATCTAGGGATCATCAATATTTTTGCAGACCTAATTTAAAAATCATGCCACATATCTCCATCTGATGCAACACTGTTTTTCCATCCAATCAAATTTCCATCCCTGATCTTGTGACACTACTTCTTGAGCTTCGCACAGATCTTATATATTTTTTCCCTTTCAAACAATAGTTAACCCAATGCATGAATGTTTATTCTCACATGCACCTGCCAAGAACAAATATTACATATTATGTATAATGGTTAAAATGCTGGACAACAATTACAGACACCCAAATAGACCTTTAGCCCGAAAGTACTCTACTTGAATTTATTCCAGTGGTTGTCTACTGATCGGACTTCAGACAGTATTGCTGGAGGGGACCAGGTATTGAAAATGGGGTTTATGCATGTAGCCTTTGAGTGGGTGCAGGAAAAATATATATATAAATCTATTTTTTTTTTAAGTATAGATATATATAGACACAGAATGACACCTACAAACATCACAAAAGGTACAAATTTGCCAGTCTGTGCTAGACATGATATAATCATGATATAAACATGATATAACCATCTCAGTAAATACTGAGTTGATGATCTGCTAGATTTCTACCCATAATATATGGAATAGCTGGGAATGCTTATTTTAAATATTAGAAATATAATTATACAGATTGATTCCGCATTGAGAAATAAATATTATTTTCCAAGATTACAAATATTGTTTCTATTTTTCTTTTCTATGTATTTCATTTCATATATATGCTGTTTCCTTCTCCTCCTCCTTCCTTCCTTCCTCCTTCCCTTCCCCTTCCCTCCCCTCTCCCCCTCCTTTCTTCCTTCATTCCTTCGTTCCTCATTCCAAATTTTGCAAACAATGATCTAGATATAATTGTAAAACTTTGGTTGTTTCTTTGCCCCCTCTACCCCCAGGGCTGTTGTTCTCATCAAAATTCAACCAAAGTCACTATGAGCCTTCTTCCAATAAAGAAAGCAGAAGAGTCTCAGTGTGAACTCTCTTTCTTAAGGATTCAAAAGCAGTTTATATGCTATTGTCTCTTCTTCTTTTTTTCAGAAACCAGTGTTGTGTATCAAATTGCATAGAATAGACATGGCTATAATGAATGTATTTAGTAGTGAGTCACACAGATGAACACTGTGCCCCCCATGAATAATACTGTTTTACAAGTTAGCAGTCTTTTCAAAGTTCAGATCCCCAAACCCTACAGGCAGACCGAAAAACCTAATTCAAGCAACTGGGACTTTAAAAACATATAGCCATCTGGCCTAAATCACTAACAACCCAAGCCAATAATTATATCAATTCAGGCTTTAGTGCTCCAAAAAAAGCAAACCAAGGAATTAGTGTCTTTTCCAAGTTGGGTACAGAAAACTCACAGATAGTTCCATTAGCTCAAGAGCACTCATGTCTGTTGCTCTGCTGTTTTATTTTGTTTTAAAATATAAAAATACAATTCGTTATTTTAAAACCTGGAAGTACAATTTGTTGTTTGCTTTTATTTCCTCCCCCCCCCCCATTGCTTATAACTGAGCATATTTTAAGATACTTTTAAAAGTCAGGTAATAATTCCATTATTGGAATTGAATTTGTCACCTTTTAAAAGAGTGTCAAGTGACTAATCATAGTAGAAAATAATTTCAGACCTGCATCTTAAAATATTTAAACTCTCTCTATGCATTCTCTGATTCCTAAGAATAATAATTAAGTTAATGCATGGAAGCTGAACCACACAATGTATTTATTTTCAGCATGCAACAATTTTCAAATTGATTTCTGAGGGACATGTGCATTAGCACAAGAAACAGAACATATCTGAAATCATATCCTAAAGCAAGAATTTGGTCCTTGAAGTTCTGTTTATTTTTATTTTTATTTTTATTTTTATTATTATTATTATTATTATTATTATTATTATTATTATTAGTAGTAGTAGTAGTAGTAGTAGTAGTAGTAGTAGTATGCGGTTAATCTTTGGTGAGATTCACAGCCTTTGGGGCTGGTTGGTAGCTCAACAGCTCGAGTCCTAACCAAGGACCTAGGAACTGTTAAGGTAACGTCGGAGGATATAAGTTGTTCCAAGTAGGGTGGTTTTTTGTAGAGTCAGAATGTTCAAGTCAGGTAAATTTAGAATTTTCAAATAGCGAGGTTGCCCTTTAGGTATTTCTCCAAGGGCTCCAATTACAATTGGGACAACACATGATCTCTTTTTTCACAGTCGCTCAACCTCAATTTGCAAATCCCGGTATTTTGTGATTTTTTCTTGCTGTTTATCTTCAATTAGTGCATCACCAGGTATTGCAATGTCAATGAACCATACTTTTTTCTTTTCAATTATTGTTATGTCAGGTGTGTTGTAGGCCAAGCCCCTGTCAGTCTGGATTCTTAAGTCCCACAAGATCTTGCCTTTCTCATTCTCTAAAACCTTCTCAACCTGATGGTCCCAATGGTTTTTGCTGTACTCAAATCCAAACTTTTGGCACAATTTCCAGTGAATTACAGAGGCTACATTTGCTGTTGGTGGTAACGTTAAATTTTTGCCTTCATGCAGTTTGTGGCTAAGGATTGTTCTTGAGCTGCCAAAATAAAGCCTTCTGTTTCTTTTTTCAGTACTCCTGATCTTAACCAGTTCCAAGTTAGTTTTTGGTCAGCTTTGCCTTCAATACTTTTCAAGTATTGACCATGCATAGCTTTGTTTTTCCAATTTTCAGCTCATTTCTCAATTACTTCTTTCTTATATTCAGTTTTTAACTTAGTTGTCTTCAAAAGGCCTCCTTTATTTACTGCTTAATAATTGGTTCTTTACTTTTCTGGATGTAATCATTCAAGCTGTGTCTTTCTTCTTCCACAGTCTGCTTTACTTGTAAGAGTCCTCGACCACTCTCTGCTCTTGGTAGATATAATCGGTCAACATCACTTTTAGGATGCAAAGCATGATTCATTGTGATAAGCTTCCTTGTTTTTCTGTCCAAATTGTCCAACTCCATCTGTGTCCAGTCAATTATTCCTGCAGAGTATCGAATTACAGGTATAGCCCAGGTATTTATGGCTTTTATGATGTTTCCTCTACTCAGTTTGGACCTTAATATCTTGCAAATTCGTCAAATGTACTTGGCTAAGGTTAATTTCTTGACTTTATTATGCACTAAGTCAGAGGCCTCTAAAATCCCCAAGTACTTGCGGCCTTCTTCTGGTTTTACTGCCTTTATCATTTCTTCACTATCAAGTTGTATTCCATCACCTTCTAGGACCTTGCCTGACTTGGTTGCCATTGTTGCACATTTGTCATTTCCAAACTGCATACCAATATCTTGGCTAAATTGTGCTTTCAATTAATATATTCAAGTTCAGCTTTTGTTTTACCAAACAGCTTCAAATCATCTATGTACACCAAGTGTGAAATTTTCAATCCTTTCTTTGCAAGTTCATATCCACAGTTCACCTTCTTCAAAATGGTTGTCAGTGGTAGCATTGAGAGTATAAAAAGTAGGGGTGAATGGGAATCACCCTGGAAAATGCCTTGTTTAATTTCAACTTCCCCCAGTTCTTCTCCATTAGCCATAACCTTTGTTTTCCAGAGGTTCATTGAAGTTTCCATGAATTTTTGTATGTTGCTGCTGATGCCAAAGGTTTTCAGGCATTTCTTGATCCAGCTGTGGGGAACTGAATCAAACACTTTCTTATAGTCTATCCAAGCCATGAACAGCTTGGTTCATCTTTTCTTTGAATTCTTTAGGATTTGCTTGTCAATCAGCAGTTGGTCCTTTGTTCCTCTTGAATTTTTGCAGCATCCTTTCTGTTCTACAGGAAGCAAATCATTTCTTTCCAAGTATCCGTAAATTTGGTTTGCAATGATACCAGTAAGGAGCTTGTATGTTATTGGCAAACAGGTGATTGACCTATAGTTTTCAGGGTCCTTTCCTTTTTCTTTATCTTTTTGGATCAAAAGTGTCCTTCCAGTTGTCATCCATTCATCATTGTCAGGTGTTTTTAAGATCTGGTTCATTTGGGCTGCCAATCTTTTGTGCATACTTGTAAGTGCCTTTAGCCAGAAACCATGTAGCTCATCTGGTCCAGGTGCACTCCAATTCTTCACTTTTCTTGACTGCCTTTGCACCATTTCTTTTGTTATTTTCACATCTTCCATTTTATGCACTTTAATAGAATCTTCAACCTGCTTGATCCATTTTGCATTTCTGTTGTGCTTCTTGTTGTTTTCCCACATTCTTCCAGAATTTCAGAGCTTTCTCTTTATCAGGCTTTTCATTTGTTGTTACTGAATCTCCACTTTCTAAGCTCTTATAAAACTGGTGCTGGTTTGCTCTGAACTGTGAGTTTTCCTTGAACTGAGTTACTCAATTTTCATACCATTTAATCTTTTCAGCAATGGCAACAACCCTCTGCTTCAGCTCTTCAATTACTACCACAATCTCCTTATTCTCCAAATCGTATCTTGCTTCCAGGCTGCTTTTGACCTGCTTGTTCTTTAGCTGACCTTGCCTTAGGTTCTTCAAGTTGCTCAAGTCTCCACAAATTTTTTTGATCTTTAATTCCAACCGAATTTTCCACTTAGGCTTCCCCTTCTTGCCTCTTTGGTTCCTTTGTATTTTCAAACCCAATTCTTTGGTGGTTATGAAGACTGCTGCATACATCAGCTGGTTTGTTTCAGCTAATGTAGTGGTTTGAATGGTTTGCACAGCCTTGTTGACCTTTTTTAGTACATTTCTCAATTCTTTCCAGTTCACTTGGTTCAGATTATTATTATTATTATTATTATTATTATTATTATTATTATTATTATTATTATTATTATTATTATTATTATTATTATTCAATTGTATCACAGCGGCCAGTTGTCTCACGGGATTTGGCATTGATTACTAGTCAGGCCCCACCCAGGGGCCTAGGACGTTGTAACGTAGCGAAGGCGATGAAACAATGGAGAACTGAGTTGGCAGTAGGGAATGAGAACTACGGAATGGTTAATATCAAGCGAGGAATTTTCCAGGGTGATTCACTTCCACCTCTTCTCTTCATCATCACGGTGATCCCGCTATCGGTAATCATTATTATTATTATTATTATTATTATTATTATTATTATTATTATTATATACTTTATTCATTAAACATGAAACTTAGCCAACTGAATGTTTGCATTTTGGTTCCAGTCCTTTGCAGTTGTTGTTGTTGTTGTTGTTGTTGTTGTTGTTATTATTATTATTATTATTATTATTATTATTATTATTATTATTATTTTAAATTATTTTAATTGTATTTTGGAAGTTGTGAACTACCCAGAATCTTTTGAAGTGGGATAGCTATAATAAATGTTATTGTTGTTGTTGTTTCCAAAGTTCATGAAAATGAGAAAGTCAGGATCCTGTGGGACTTTCATATCCAAACAGACAGACATCTGGCCCATAACATGCCTGGCTATTGTGGAAAAGAAAAAAAGTCTGGTTCATTGATATTGCAATACCAGGTGATGTACAGCTAGAAGCGAAAAAGCTAGAAAAAATTAACAAAATATCATGATTTGCAAATTTAATTTGAGTAACTACAGAGGAAGAAATTAATGGTTCTACCAATAGTAATAGGAACCTTGAAGCAAAACCCAAAGGGCTTCCTAGATACATGAAAATTTTGAACTTATTATACCAGAATATCCTGACTTTGCAAACAATAACAATCTACTTGGAACTGCCTATATACTCAGATGCTATCTTAATAGCTTTTAGGTCTTTGGTTAGGACTTGAATGCTTAAGTTTTTACCAGACTATAAAATCCTAGATTGTGAATCAAATTGAAGATTGAATCTAAAATAGCAGCAATAAAAATACTTGAAAGTATATCTGTATTACAGATGGTTTGGTTCATAGTATCCCAATATGAGCAAATATTTGTGGAAAATCTAGCTTACTCTGAATTAATATTATGAAAAAAAGGTAGAAGAAAAATGTATCCTTTAATTATTATGCATAACTATGCACTACAACCAAGAAGCAGTTATAAAGTTAACTAAAAATTAAAATTTTCATTTAAGGTTTAGGTTTTTTTATTTTTGGATATATTATGTTTACAAACAACATCCTGAAGCTTTTCTACATTCACATCCTTGAAGCTTTTTTGGATATCCTCCTACATTTTTATGTAGCACACTGAGGTCATAAAGAAAAAAAGACAAGTCTATGTACAAACCACATACATTTTTTTTTACAGAAGTATTTATTATGGGATGTTGTTAGGCACATATGAGGCAAACATAAGGTAGACATTGAATTGCACTGAACTTCTGGTAAGTTCATGGCCATATGTTTGTTTTTTCTTCGCAATAATACAGGAAGTGGTTTGCCATTGTCTCTTTCCAGGATATATTTTTATATGAATGAATGGTTTAGCTTCTGGGAAGGTTAAAATTATTTAATATGGATTAAAACTGTTTCTTTCTTTTTTTACCTCAGAACTTTCT
This sequence comes from Natrix helvetica, assembly GCF_964273705.1. NCBI lineage: Eukaryota > Metazoa > Chordata > Lepidosauria > Squamata > Natricidae > Natrix > Natrix helvetica. Next base: position 32,925,645 of record NC_138558.1, on the reverse strand, counting down.
TTCCAGAATTTTTGTTTCTTTTTAAAAATCTCCAGCATTCTATCAAAGTGAACAAGCATGATAATTCTCAGAAGCCCTCCTGATATCAGTAACACTGCTTTTTTAAAAATATGTTTTATTGATACATTTTTATACACATAAAAAATTCCATATCTATCGGGACAGCATGTTGTTTGTACACAATTAGTTTTAAGTAGAGCTAGAACATTAATAATCATAGTAATCATAATAAACATAGCAATATTAATCACAAAGTAGTAATACAATTAATTTTTTCATCTTACAAAATTTTCAATACAATTTTTTTTTTTGGTTTTTTTAGATTCTAAACTCTGTTTCTGTTAGCTAACCATTGGTAAAACAAGTCCCATGTTCTTTTAAGTGTTAATCTATCCACCTCAGCACATTCTAATATTTTTATTACACTTTCATCTGTGGGGATATCTTCATTTTTCCATTGTTGCGCAAACACAATTTTTGCTGCCATTAATAAATTTATAATTAAGTATGTTTTCCCTTTGTTATACTGTTCTGGTAATATACACCCAACAAGAATATTTCTGATTTCAAATCTATGAGCAACCCTAATTTTCAAGGTACCAATTTCTAGTCCATTAATTAACTTTTATCCCAGCGCACACTTATTCTTTACATGTGCATATTATAGATATTAAAACTGACACTTCTGTAAGCATAAAACCATGTATTATTTTGATATAAAAGCCTTGGATGTTGAAAAAAAACCTCAGTAAATAAAAACAAAGCTAGAAAGCAAGAAACCACTAGATAACATTCCCTCTACAATGAGACTCCGCCTATCAGAATAAAGCAATTCAATCAATAATTTCTGTTTTGTGTTGAAAAAAAATAAATTCATATTTTGCATATCGCCTGATGCGATATATCACATCATATGATACCTTTTTTTTCTGAAAATAAGACCGCCCTGGATAATAAGCCCAATTGGCCTTCCCCTGAAAATAAGCCTTCCCCAAAAATATTGCAACACAGCAGCAGCCATGAGGTGACCACATTCACCGCCTCCTGCACCTCAAAAATAATAAAACCTTTCCTAAAATAAGGCCAAGTGCTTATTTTGGTGGTCAAAAGTAAATAAGTGTATTGTCTTATTTTCGGGGAAACACAGGAGCATGTCACTTATGGCATGTCACCACAAGAATCAAGATTTATAGGAAAGAGATGTAGTATGACATATCTATCGTGAGATGGATGACATGACTTTTCAAAATGAATTAAAATTCTGTAAACTATTTTCATTGTAATGGAGGACACAACATCCATAGGGCATAAAATGCTTCTTCATGAACAGGAAAATTATGACATTCACAAAGGGTCTTCTCATAGGAATATATAGCATAAAGATACAAAGCAGAAACAATGGAAATTTTACCAAGGTTATGTACCAAAGAAAACTCATCTGGCTTCAAACCAGCATTAGGAGGTAATGTGGCACAATGTTTACAAGAAGTCTTGAAAAATGGCAAATCTAAATTCAAAAGTAAGTAGCACATATTGTATAATGATTACTGGAAGGGTTCATTTCCAGTTTTTCAGTTCAGTGCTTGTGGATTTACAGGCGGATGTTACGTATAAGCTGGGTTGACAAAATCAGAAATGAGAAGGTAATAAGCCGCCTGGGAAAGACAGGGGAAATCATTAAATCCATAAAAAAGTGAAAGTTAGAATATTGGACGTGTGATGCGACACTCGGAAAAATACGGCATATTTCACTTAATCCTCCAGGGAAAAATTGAAGGCAAATGAGCAAAAGAAGAACATCATGGCTTCAAAATCTAAGGAACTGGTTTGGACAAACCTCAGCAGAACTTTTTTGTGCGGCTGTTGATAAAAAGATAAAAAGACCAATGATGGATATGGCACAAGAAGAAGTTCAGTGCTACCTTAAAAATTGTAATTACATAAGAAAAGCATAAGGAGAGAGGAAAAAAATAATAATAATTTGGTATTGCTTGCAGAGATACAAAGGCAGAAAGGTATGAATTAGAATGATCACTTATTAAAGATAAAATTGTCTGATTGGTCTTAACCTTTAAGATTTTGTGTCACTGCCAGTATAGAATTTCATGTTTACAATTGTATAATAAAATACAGCGCCTTGATTTTAGCCTTTGGAAAGATAATTCTGACAGGGAGTGTGAATACAAATTATAACATATTAAGGAGGGGGGGGGAAGCTGAGGATGGCATTATAAAAGTGGAATTGAGATCTAACCATGTAAACATTTTAGTGTAGCAATATATTCTTCATTCCCCCATCTAATTATACATACAATTTCCTTTCTATGATAAACAGTGTGAACTTGGATGTTCAACTCTAGATAATGACTTAAATAATGACTTATATGTTTCTACTCAACTTTATGTACAGCCTGAATCTCACAGTATTCTTGCAGAAGCTAACCAGATGGACTTTCTTCAGCTTCTTTGCAGACATGGCACTTGCTGTCTGTTCCTTTCTTACTATTATTATATACACAACAATGTAAAATCACAGTGCTAGTTCCTTAGTTGGTGTTACCTTTTATAGGCAGCAAGTTCATCACAGGAACCTAGAATGTTGTCATGTATTGCCATATTATATGTAACTATATTTTCATTGTATATAATTGACAGATGGAAAGTTTGTCAATACACAGATTTTCCAAGTGTTGTAAGATTAGGGTAAGGTAAGGAAACATAAAATAAGATTAGATTTAGCCAAGCCATTCTAATGTAATGAAAAGAGAAAATGGCTGAAAACATAATTTGCTTGATTTTCTTCTTTCTTGTTATGAACAACAAAGTAGAGGCAAGGTTTGAAACATTTATTTTGACAAAAGATTTCCTAGGGAAAATATTCTTAATATTCTACTCTACCCTCAACCATTTCTACTACTTTCTTGGAGTCATAATAAATATAAGAGAGCAGGATTATAACAGCTATAAATGCATTAAATAGCTCAAGGCAGTTTTAGCATGTGTGAATAGTTCAACGTAATATTTATGTGACTATAAGTCAGCTTTGCAAAACTGTCATGAAAATTTACTCACACAAACATAAAATCCTATCACTTGCCCTTTTTTTCTGGTGACTGATGACTGGAAAAGAGGATTGTATAAACGTGGCATATTTTAATATATTATTTGATTTTCGACTTTGTCATTACAAAATAACCAAACCATTTAAACCTATAGTTTTACTATATGTTTTTTTAATCAAGTAGTTATATTCCTATATCCTATATTCTTTTAAATGTCTATTGAAACTAATTCATTCCAGTTATGGATGGTTAATGTTTTATTAATGTTGTTCAAATATCATGAATTTTGAAATAAAATCTCAAAATGACTGTTTTCTAACATTTTTATTGTATATCATTTGATTGGTCATAGAAACTCACTATACGAGATGGCCCTTTGGCTTGACCAGCAAAATTATTTTTATGATTTGTTGTTTTGTGACAAGGTTCTCAATATCACACTTTAAAGATTACAAAATACATACTGGGATATAATAGACATACAAACAGAACATGCATGAGAAATCTCAGATATTATGTATGGAATGTCTTATATCAATGAGGGCTTAAAAGGCAGAATATTTTATATAAGAGGAAACAAATTTTTAACTATGGAGCATGCAGTTGAATCTTGCTGGATGGTATCTTGGCTAATCTCAGAAAGATAGGGAAAGTTAGAGCTAGTTAATATTATGATGGGATAATAGTATGCTAGTCCAGGAAGTGGAAAAAAATCTGTAAAGACACAGCACAAACCATTTTCATGTTCATGGAAACTATGCTAATTTTCATGAACTCACCAGGAATTGAGCTTGAAGAAGGAGAATACAAGTACTTGAAGTAAAGTCTCGCACTGTTATCATTCTAGGGGAAACCACATGTTATATCAAGTTGTTTGCCTTTGAATTCAGTTTTTTTTTATTTCACAGATACCCAACATGACAGCTACAGTTAGATAGGTTATTTATTTTGAATTATAAACCACTATATTTATTTAACCTTATAGACAAATTCAAAGTGGCTTACATTCCCAAATAAAAATAAAAATATTTTTAAAGTTTGTATCATAGAATTAAACAATAATTTTCACAATTTGTATTCCCCCTGCAAAAAAAAAATCCAATCCAAACTTTGTATAATAATATATTTCTGTAGGAATAAATCTAATCATACAGGTCCCAATTTTTTTTTCTGGAGCAGCTATGTGGTATATGTTGAGGAGTGCTTTATTTATATTCTTCTGCTATCTACATAGGTTTTATTGCCAAATGGAATGTAATTTCATCTCAGTCCCCAATCAAAATGTACTGAAATGATACCTTATATATGATAGCAACTTCTTAATATGATTCTGTAGATAAACAGTTTGTTACTTATGTTCTGACCCAAGACTTTAGGAAAGTGATTTTTCATGAAGAAATCATGACAGATCTTCCAACTTTTTTTGTCACAGTTACCTGTTTAATAGATCAGACAGATGTCCTTGACATAATGTACCTTGATCATTCAGAAAAGGTCTCTCATATATATTTATTAATAGAACTCAGGCATGGGAGTGTTAGATAATTCAGAATTACTTGATTGACTAAATCTGGACAGTACTCATAAATGACTCCACATCTGTTTAGAGAATTGAATCACATGGAATGCCACCTGGCTCTGTCCTGAGAGATATGCTGTACAACTTTTTCATTATTTGGAAGAAGGACTATCATTTGCAAATGATGCAAAACTATTTAGAATGTAAGCTAAATAGGACATCAACAAAGTTGGAAATTTTAAGAGGAATGCTACTATAGTGGTGAGGGAACTGAAATTCAAGTCCAAACAGGAGTAGTTAAAGGAATTGAGTATGCCCACACTGCAGAAGGGAAACCAGTTTGTATAGCGATAAATAGAGATGACCTAGTAGAAGTTAAATTGAAACCATGAGTGAAACCATGAGACAATTCCCCCCTCCCCAAAAAGAAAGCAATAAAAACAAAGTTGCCGATCTCTGATTCCCTTTGGTATAAGAAAAAGGAAAGGCAAAAGCACTATCAGGTGCATTAGCCTAGCCTGCATCACTAAATGTGTAAATAATTATTCTACTATTTCTTGTGGTGTCTGTTTCCTAATCAGATCAACTTTAACGTTCAGATATGAAAAGGATATAGATAGATGATAGATAGATAGATAGATAGATAGATAGATAGATAGATAGATAGATGATAGAAGGAGGGAGAAAAGAGAGAGAGAGAGAGAGAGAGAGAGAGAGAGAGAGAGAGAGAGAGAGAAGGGGATATGAAAATGTCATGTATTACTGCAGGTAGCAGGAACAGAATTAATGGGCTGAAACTACAATAAACAGGATCAGCTTAAAACTTAGGAGAAAGCTCCTGATGGTAAGAGTCACAACCAGTAAAAAGAGGTTGTCCCATAAAATAGTAAGTTTGCTGATGAAGTACTTCAAACAATGATAGGAGGGCCATCTATGCAAATATTTTAGCATATTCTGTATAAGCTGAGAGGGGAGGAACTGACTAGATAACTCTAGAGAAGATTCCCAACTATGAACACAGTGAAGAGTAATCTAAGTTCAACTTAAAGGTTTATTGTACAAGAAACAAGAATGTATTAGACAACAATATGAATCTTCAGTTTCTTACCCTGCTTGCTTGTTCATTATCCCATAAGTAGTCTAATATAAAAGAATAATGGGGATGTTCAAATGATGACAGTTGACGTGTCCATACTGAAGATGACTGCCTTTATATTTGCTTGTTGGGTTGGGGAGGAGTGGGAGTTTCTCACTGTATGTTTGCGATGCATTAGAAGTAGACCAATGAAAAGCAAGTATCAATGATGTCAGTGTCTCAGTTCTGGAGGTAACTAAGAGACATATCCATGTCTAATGAAACTAACTAAAACTATTTAATAATAGGGCTAGTTTTCTCAGTAGCAATCCTTTCAAAGGCTCAGGACCTCTCTGACTTGCATGAAAAACTTTAAAACATGAAAATAATTTACTTTGAATGTGTTTGAACAGAATATGAATGAAAGTTCCCTGTTTGATCTCCCTAGTTCAAACAGTAAATGTATTTTTTTGGGTATTCTGGTTTGGAGTGGAATATAATCATTTCAATTCTTCTTTTCTCTGATTGCTTTCAAAAGTAGGATTATGTTTCTAATGTAGCAGAGCCTGATTGGAAACAATTATTTTAATAAAAATGAGCAGAGTATTTTTGAAGAGGCATTCAGAATTTTAAGCATATACAGTGCTGGTTCATATTTTAGAATGATTAATGAAGGAAGCCATATCTTTGTTTAAAAAAAGCAACAATATTCTATTTCAATGTTGCCTTGATTCATCAGCTGAAATCATTGTGCATGATTGCCATTTCCCAGTTTATTGGATTCTATTAAATATTAGTTTGGTATCTCACAAATGTGCTTAATTAGGAGTAGTCTGTCTTCTTTGTTTGGAAGAATCACTAATTATCTGATCAAGATGAATGACACTGAACTCAGGATTGGACAGAAATATCAAAACAATTTTAAATATTGCTAACTTGGCAAATCATAACAAGCTTATTACAAAACTTCAGATTTAACTTAACCAGAAACTATCACCAAAGCATTGCACTGTTGAGCCATATGCTCAATATTTTCTTCAAAGCATCACAACTGAGTCTCCACATGGGCCCTGCACTTACCTCTCATGCAAAATGGGCCGCATGGAGACTCCTGTGAGGGGAGGGGTGGGCAGAGCGGGGCCGGCCAGGGGATTTGGAGATTTTCTGAACCAGACATAATATTAGCTGGGCAAACCCGTAGCAGTCCATCCCTGAGTATACAGAGAAAAGAATCACAATTTCAAGACTTTTATTTATAAGTCACAGTTTATTTTGTAGTAGCTTTATTAATGTATATCCATAAGCAGACAGATATATTCCTTAGAAAAAAAAAATTAGGAAACAGAAATCACAACAGGTACCCTATTGGATGGGAATCAAAAAGAGAAGAAAGTAGGAATGCTTAAAGGACAAGTCGTAGGTGAATTTTGTTTTTCTTTAAAGTCAGATGTTTCAATAGCTTGACTATGATAAACCTAGCACCATAAAGTCATTGCAGAAGACAGCAGTCAACTTGGCGATCGTAACTGTTTTTTATTTTCGTTCTTTTTCAAATGTAAACAATAGTTCTAGCAGGTGGCAAGTGGCTGAAAGTGAGTCTATCACCATCTCCAGGGTGCCAAGTTATCCTTGAAAGTTTCAGTGGGAGGAATTTGTTGGTGGGATTTGGATTGTAAAGGCACGCGAGCATCTGTTGCCTGCTCAGTCTCATTACCATTCACACAATTAACTCCTGCAGTTCTCAGCCTAGCAGCGAAGGACGGGATTCAGTTTTACTGCCTCTTTGACAGTTCTCATTATCATTCATTTGAATGCAGAGCTCTTCTTCAAATCACTAAAGCAATAAAGGAAGAAATAAAGAAAGAAATCTACAAACGCTGGAAAACTGGCAGAAAAACTGCTCCTTTAGCTGAAGTAACCTCTAAGCATTTTAAAATAATCTTTATGATCTGTGTCAAATGTCAATCCTAATAGTAATAATGGCATTTTATGACAACTATGGAAGTCATTTTAGACCACTCTACATATTTTAAAGCTATTCTGTATGTGATATCTGTCCTATTTTTCTCCTTCTCCTCCTTTTGTACTTACAGGTAAATAGGTATCACTGAATATCAACAAGTTGAATATTTATATTCATACTATTATGTGAACAAGTTCATTCATTTTTCCAACATTTTAAACTAGTGTGGGAGCATTTCATACTATGTATATATTACGAGATTTATTTATGTGATTTCCCTTTCTTTGGTCCAAAAGAGTGCTAGGCGGCTTATGGATCTTTTATTTTTTTTAAAAGCCAACAATAATAAACAGTAAATTACAATTCTAACATTCATGGACTCAATGTAACAATAAGAAACTAATATATTAAGTAAAATAGGCAGGGATCCAAAACAGCAGGTAACGTTTCCAGTCATGTTTCCTGAGAGGAAACCAAGAAGATTAGAAAAAAAGCGGGAAATTTCATGTAATGGGAAATCATAACAAAGAGTTAGTTATGAATGAGCTAGAAAAAAAAAGCATTTGACATGAAAATAATAACAAAATGCTGTTCAAGTATTCTGCCTAATCAAAGAAAAACACTAATATGTTTACAGAGCAGAAAATCTGTTATTGTTCAGATACTATTGGAATAGAACTTCTGTCTTTCCCTATCAATGGTCTATGAAATCTTGAAACATTTGGGGATCACAGTTTCCACAATCATAAATTTTTCACACCAGCCTCCTGTTATTTAGCCCTGAATGAGAATGCAAATGTAGGCTTCACCTTCTGTTACTCCCTAACTGTAATGACTTGTGAAAGCAGATAGTTGCTGTTCTATCCTTTGTTCTTTATATGGTGAGTTCTTTAACACTGCCACCAGCCCCGTTCTGTCAGTAGTCCTCTCAATCTCTCAGGTATTGAATCTGCCTTCCAAGTCATCCCTGTGAGGGGCTGTATAATATAAGGCTCCTGCAGCTCTCAGCATTTATCTCTGATGTTACCTGGGGTTGTTAGAAAGCATTTGATGGCACTCAGTGTGCTTTGTTGATAGATTGTGACTAGCCAAAGCAGTAAGGAGCACTTAGAAAGATACCGATTAGCAACCAGGAACAAGTAGAAAAGGATTGTAGAAAGAAAGTCTATAGTTTGGAAGCTGCAGAGCTGGAGGGATGTCTAGGTAGTGAATGAACCCCTTGAACCCAATTTTGTTCTGGGTTTATTTGAAAATGGCTATGCTGCTCCTTTTCTTTCTCTCCGAAAACATTCACTGCAGTCTTTCTCAGAAGAAAAATAGAAATTTCTTGTGTTTCCTTCCTTCTCCCAGATCTTAAGCAGCAGCTGCTACTCTTTCAGTATAGCCGTTTCCTTTCTTATTTGGCATATTAATACTTGCTTCATTCATCACTTTTGTTAATTGTGATAGTTTTGGTTGTGGTTGTGTTTACTTGCCCAAATTACTTAAGGTTTGGGGTGGGGTTGGGAAGTCTTGTGTCTTCTCCATAACAGTCAATTTTATTGTATTTACATAGTGATTATTGCTTAGTAGTAGCATATTATCATATGTCTTATTTCGGTGATGCAAATACATCCGTATCTACAAAACAGGATATATTCTTCATAGGCAAAATGGGTTCATGCCACAGTGTTCATGTCATTGTGATGAAACCTTGAATGGGTTCAGTCTGAGTTGAATAAGAAACATTTTAACATACCCTCACATTGGTTCTTTAAACTAGATCTGAAAAAAGGGGGCTCTTTCCGTTGACATAAAGTTTTTAAAATATTTATTTCTTTATATTTTTTGTATCTATAGATGTGTGTATGTCTGTATATGTATGTGTGTGTGTCTCAAAAATATAAATGTATAATTAAATTTGCCTTAAATATGTTTATCTCTTTCTACAAAAAGGGACATTTTCCAAGTGTTTTATTTAAGTTCATTAACTGTAACGGTATGTGGAAAAGACCTTGGGAAAGTGGACAAAGAGATGCCTCCAAGGAAGTCAGGTAAGAGCAGATTCAGCAGATTCTGACCAGTTCTGAAGAATTCATAGCGTAAATTTTGAGTAGTTCAGAGAACCGGTAAGTACTACCTCTGACTGGCCACACCCACATCTATTCTCTGCCTCCTGAGTCCCAGCTGATTGGGAGGGAATGGGGATTTTGGAGTAACCTTCACCTGGAGTGGGGAGGGAATGGCGATTTTACAGTATCCTTTCTCTGCCATTCCCATCAAGCCACGTCCACCAAGCCATGCCACGCCACACCCACAAAGCCATACCTACAGAACCAGCAGAAAAAAACCAATTGAATCCCACCACTGGGTAAGAGACAAGATAGTCCACACCTGAACAGTGGTGGAGCAAGAGACTCAGAAAATCGTGTCCCTAGTTTTCTCAGGCTGTAAAATAGATGAAGTGGATGCGATGGAAAATTGTACTTTTACACTTGCAAGATTCTGTCAATGTAGCATTCAATAAAGTAGAATTAGTTCTCCTTGTTGTGATTCCTATCTGATTTACTCCTCAAGTTTGACAACAATCTTGGAAGGTTGAAAGTCTTCAATTCTCCCCCCTCCCCCATCTCCTTTATATCCCAAGAGACTGGGAAAGGATCATTTCTGTGTCTCTTCCCCTCCTCCCCACCTGCTTGCCAATTGCAGACCATGCTATCTCTTATCGGACCATTCTCTTCTCAGTGACACTTTGGCCACTCTCTCAAGGTTTTTCCCACATACTATCTCATTAACACATTGACTCAGATGCAAAGTGATTTAAATGCATTCAACATACTAAATCACTGTTGGCTTAAACATGGCTTATCAAAAAAGATACCATTGTCTGGATTTCCAAACCAAAGGTGAAACAAACCTATTATGGCATAATATGTTGTATCTGCCTGGAAAGTCCTGTGTCTTCTGTATTAGAATGTAAAAGAAATAACATACAAATGCTAAAAGCTGAATGGGAAGAAAAGAAACAAATTCAGCTACCCATTATTAAATTTATAAACTGATTATAATATTATATGTATGGCCAGGGTTCAGATTATGTAGAAACAAATTGCAATCCTTCTTAGATTATGTAGAAAAGCCTACTTTCATCTAATTCTCTGCCAAACATAGATGAAGTTGTTTCTATTAAACTGTCTCATGGAGTTTATGTCTCAGAACTCTTGACAGTCTAAGTCCTGTTTGAATGCTGTTTCAATGCCAGGAAACGCATGCACTTTATCCAAGGTTCCCTTGGCAAGATTCCACATCTAGAATTACCAGGTATTGATCACTCCTGAAACAGTCACCGTATTGCTTTTTTAACTGGAAATAATAAAAGTTCCAAAGATCATCATCAAAATTAATTCAGAGAAGTCCTGGCAAAGTTGTACCAATGTAGCTAAACTTGATGAAGATGATTGATCCCATTTTATGTATGTTTTCACTTTACTAAGGCACTGTTAGCGCAAACAAAAGTTTTGTATTACTTTATCCTCTACAAGATTCTGTGATTTAATGAAAAGGGAAACTGTCTCAAATAAAATATATGGAGAAATGTATGATTTTACCTTTCAATATAATTTCAATTAAATAAAAATAGTGAATTTTGGTATTTGGTGGATATCAAGCAAATAAATAAATAAACAAAACAAAAAAAAAGACAAACAATCAATACTATTTTTCAAGAATAACATATTTCTACCCATAGATAAGATTCCAAATATAAAGAATAAGCCAGGTAGTAATTATTTAACTGATTAATAAGAAATTAAATAAGATCTCTACAGTATAGTAGAAATGTTGTACATTTGTCTAGGTGAAGTAGACAGTTTATTTACACTTAGTGAGGTAGCAATTCTTTTTAGAATAATAAGTATGCCATAATTTGATTTGACATAAATGAATTCTACACTAAATCTTCCTAAATCCTTCTTGGTATGGTTTTGTAATTTTAAAATTTAAATTTGTAAAATGTAAATTTAAAATATTCAATCTTTTGGCGCTGAATACTTTTATTCCTTAAACAAAATCTGCCCATCTCTTTTATTCTGCTACTATGCATCCACTTATTCCTACAATAAACCCATTAAGCAAATGCAGAATAAGTCAAGTGTAAATAGTATGGCACATGAGTAATTTCATTAAAGGATATACTGTATATAAAAAAATAAAACTTGCCATAAAGAAATACCAGTGTCTACTGCTGTAGTAGTAGTAGTTATAATGAGTTCAGTCTTGTATGAGTTAAATTCAAAAAGATGCCTTATTGTACCTAATCTATGTTTGTTTTCACACAATGTGTTTTGTTGCTTCCATTTGTACACTAGAACAGTAGCATACACATTGTATGTACACATCATTTAGAATTTTGTCAAACTAATCTTGGCATACGGTTTTCATATTTTATTTATTCTTTGATATAATGTAATGATTACATTTCTCAAGCGTTCAAGGTAAAAAAAGAACAGAAGAATTTGCAGGCCTAGTTGAGTCATATTAGGTTCCTATTCTGTTTCCTGAAGGAGTGAAACAACTGTAACCATTAGCTTCTATTGCTTTGTCTTGCCTTAAATCTGTTCAGTCAGTTCTTCCATAATTTAATATAAAATAAAACAGCTTTCACTGTAGCCAACTAATATGTAGAATTGGCATATTCCCAGCTGTACAAGAAGCATACAGGTGAAGAATAGTTACAAAGAAATCTATTTGTTCCTACTAAGTGCTCCTGATAATTTATAATAGATCTGAATAGCAGTTAGGATATATGGAATAAATGTTGTATGTGTTACAGTTAGGGTGGAATCTCAAGGCCAAAATGAAAAGACCATTGTCTATTTCACAAGGATCCGAATAACTACTGTTAGGGTTGAGGAAAGTCATGAAGGTTAATGATGCATGTAGTAACAAACAGCTCCATAGCAATTCCTGGACTGATAGTCCCTCACTCAATAGAGCCAGTAATATTTTCCACTTCTTTTAAAAATAACAACAAATGAGGTAAACAGTCTAGATATATACATAGTTTAGATGATCACACCTCTGGTTCATTATTGTTTTATTTAACAAATTACATATTTCCAACTAATGCATCTAATCATCTAATGAAATGCTTCTCAACCTTGACATGCTACCAGGAGAATTCCACCCATCTTAAAGTTGCCAAGTTTGAGAAACACGGAATATGGAACTATTTCTTCAGATCCTGCACAGAATCTGAAACTGCCTAGCTTCATCTTCGCAGGTATTTCTCGAATGTACTGAGCTAGATTGGGTAGAACTTTTCACTGTGACCTTGCCCGAAAACTAAATGGCAACAAAGAAGACATACTTGACATGTTAGAAAGCAGGCTAAATGCCTGGTCTGAGCTAGAGCACCGGAATCATCATGGGTTAGTGGTCAGAAGCAATTTTTCTCACTGTGAGTTTTAAAAGCTAAAAGAGATGTTTTATAAAACTTGAAATGCTGAAGGATACATTGAGAAAACTCTGTTCAAGTTTAAGTGCTGTTATTAACTACTGTTACCACAGCATGGAGATAAATGGATACAGTAAGTAATATTTCATGAAGTACATTCTCCTGCCTGTCCTGATCATCTTGAGAAAGATAGCTGAGAGTTCTTCCTGTTGGTGAGGTTTACAGAGTTCAGGGGAAAAAATGCAGACTTTCTCTAGGGTAGTCTCTGTCTGGAACTCGGAGTCCCAAACATCTACTATTTAAGAAAATGTTGAACCCTAAAAAGCACACTACTCTGATCTCTGCAGGAGACCATCCTTGATAGTGTAGATCTGGAATGATTCTGCCCTGTTCAATCTTATCAGGAGGAGAAACATTGCTAGATATGATCCATAAAATACTGTATTCTGGATCTATGGTAGCATCTGAGCGTCCTTGATATGAATCTCCATGTTGAAGACAATAATTGAGGACAATAAACAAAAGTGACTGATTCTTGTGAGTAAGGTTTTCCATTTCATTCTCAGACAGAGATGTCATTTAATTGTTAAATTTGACCAGGGCAGACAACTGAGAAGCCTAGGATTCAATTTCCTATCCCAAGACTACTAACTGGTACCATCCCTAGACTACTAACTGGTATCATCCCTAAATGACAGATATCCATAACAGAAATATGTCCCTGTTCCTATCAAAGAGAGATAACTTTTAAAAAAATACCATGTTCAATAATATTGAAGGCCAATGAGTGATTCTTGACCAGAATCATGGTCTCACCAGTCATAATGCTGATGTTGATGATCAACTCTATTGATCATTTGTTAAATTGTTAAAGACATTTAAAAACAAAGAACAGTACAAAAATAATCTGACAAGAACAGCAGAAGAGGTCTTCCAACAGTGTGATCAAGGGAAGTTTGTGACAAAGCCATATTCAGATAAACATTTTTCCACAGTCTTCTGCAGGTGCAGCTCCACTAATTTCTGAATAAACTCCCCCCCCAAAAAAGTCGGATACTAGTTGATAATTGTACAAAACAACTGGAATATCTTCCATAAATCTGTTTAATCCACTTTTAAATCACCATCCTCTACTTTTTTTAACCATTGCATCATATTAAAATTTTCTGTATTTCTGTATATATATCAGTGAAATTATTCTATGAAAGTTAGTGTTAAGTAAAGCAAACTGGGGGCGGCGGGGGAGAATTCCTACTGTGTGTGTGTGTGTGTGTATGTATGTATGTATGTCTATATATATATACAGAAAGACGGCAGCTCCAATCGCATTTTAAGCCCAAATCTGAAGATGGCAAGTGAGATCTTGCCGAAACGTTGCCAAGACAATCTCAATCCTACACGGGAAAAGACCCGAATACAACAAAACCAGCATGTGTGTGTGTGTGTGTGTATGTATGTATGTATTTGTGTTACAACCCCTGGTATGCCCAAATATGGGAGGAAGCTCACTACTCCCTCTTTCTGTCCTTCGGCTCATTACAGAAAACCATCCAGGCAGAAAACCATATTTTTATTTTTAATGTTGCCTTTTTATATTTGCGTTGTATCAAATCCCAGTAAGGGCATGGCTAGCTGATGAGAGCTAAATAGCTTGAAATAGATCTATACTAGTCTCCTTTTATTTATTTATCAGCACAAATACAACATGTGTGTGTGTGTGTGTGTGTGTGTGTGTGTATGTATGTATGTATACACACACACACACACACACACACACACACACGAGATAGGAATTCTCCCCCGCCACCCCCAGTTTGCTTTACTTTCATAGAATAATTTCACTGATCTACATTTCCATGGTAACAGTATTCTCTTTTGGTGCCATTTCACTCTTCGTCCTTGAACCATTTATGAACAACTTTAAAGAATGGATACATTAAATGAAGTCCTTAGAAGAGGTTTTCATCCTTTTATTCAGAAAAAAATATCTTTACTATTCTTTAACCAGTTCCCACTTCTATAAGACAAATCTTATTATTATCCCATGACTACTAAATTTGTTCAAGACTCTTAATTTTGTTGTTTTTTTAAAAAAAAAAGTTGTCTCAGTATGTTTCAGATTAAGCTAACCAGGGTGTACATTTTTTATTATTCTTTCATCCCTCAAATATTTCCTGTGAGATCAACCGGTCGGTACATCTGTCTGTCGGTCTGTCAGTCTGTCAGGAGAGAGAGAGAGAGAGAGAGCTATTTATATTTTATGTAATTCCTATGCATGAGATTTACTCCTACTAATCAATCTCTGACTCTATCTTTTGAAGGTGAATAAGAATTATGACTATGGCTAACTTTATTTCCCTTTACCTCTAAATTAAATTAAATAGGACTATAGTCACCCTCTCCAATTGGTTAAATTACAGATATCACTCTGGATCCAGAAGGTTTCCAATGAGGATTAAATCTAGAGAGACTTATCTAGTTGGCTTTAAGGGCAGCAGGACTAACTGATTGTTTGATAAGCAGATAATGCATTAAAATGTGGAGACAATTCTTAATCCCCACATAATGCATTATTTTTCAGGGAGGAATTTATTCTTGATTACAAGATCACACTGCCTATTTTGCTGCATGTAGAGAAAAGAAAAGCATGTTCTAGTACTAAATTAGGCTGATTTCCCAAGCTCAGTGCAATGTACATTGCATTTTACATCAATGCCATTAAAGAAATGATAGGATATATGATGAAGTCTGTACCATAATTTGTTTAATTTGTATGATATTATTATGAAACTAGAAGTAATTATACCATTTATAAAAAAATAACTTATTTTCTAGCAATCAGTACATATAACTATATTATCACATAAAAATGTGAAAGAACAGAACACTTTATTTGGCCATGTATAATCACACAAGGAATTTGCCTCCGGTGCAAAAGCTGTCAATGTACATGCAAAGTACCATAGTAACAATAATCTTGATAATTATATCAATAAGAGGGGTAGTAGAGAAGATGATGATGATGATGATGATGATGATGATGATGATGATAATAATAATAATAATAATAATAATAATAATAATAATAATAATAATAATAATAATAATAATAATAATGCCCCTGGTGGGGCCTGACTAGTAATCAATGCCAAATCTGGAGAAACAACTGGCCGCTGTGATACAATCGTATAATAATAATAATAATAATAATAATAATAATAATAATAATAATAATAATAATGGTTGAGCGACTGTGGAAAAAGAAAGCATGTGTTGTCCCAGTTGTGATTGGAGCCCTTGGAACAATACTTCTTCATCAGGTTCTCCTTTGTTTTTATTATTTTAAAGATTTTCAGTTCCCCTTTTGATTTAAATTATGCTGCTACCTCCCTATCCCAGGAATGATAGTTATCTAGCTCTCTAGTAGTTGTGGTACTCTTGATTATTTTCAGGTACGTCCACTATTTACAATACCATTATTATTCATTGTTGTTTTCTTTCTGTCTCTCTCTATATCTTTTTTTTTTTTTGTAATGTACTTTACATGCAGACATTTATTTCTTGCTGACCTTTTGTCTTTATGGCAGTTATTTCTAATTTTAGTTGAGAAGTAAGTTAGTAACCTCTTTCTTGGAAACAGAGTGAAAAATATATATTCATTTCTTCTCTTGCAATTATGAGAAAATCTCTGGAAAGTAGAAATCACTTCGAACAATACGTACTTTTTGGCTGGGGTAAAGGAAAGAAGCAAAGATCTATATTCATATTTCACTGCTTCTGTTATTAATAGATTATGATAATAATGTATATAACATTCATTACTTTTTAAAAAACAAAACATATTTATCCAAAACATGTATTATTCATGAACTTTTATAAGATATAGTGATGCTTTAAAACATGCAATGTGTTACATACTAGCTTCAACTATAGTGGTTTCCATCAAGGTTTAATACCAATTGCCTGTAGATGGCGCTACTGCTGATGCCCAAATCATTGTGATGCACAGGGGTGCATTCAAATGTCACCACCTGCAATTTGGTGTTAGTATCGCCCCTGGGCTCCCTGGACACTGAAAGTGTCATGGAATGGCTTTCCAGGAGTTGACCCCTATTTCGATGACATCTTGGTATCGGCTGCAAATGAGGCACAATTATTCAAACGTGTACAAACTGTTTTGGCTCAAATTAGAGACAAAGGCCTCCGTCTCAAGAAAGAAAAATGCCAAATTAATGGGTACCTAATCAACGGCTCTGCGATTCACCCGACCTCGAAAAAAATTAAACCAATCCAGGATGCCCCTACACCTAGCAATCAAACCGAGCTACAGGAGTTCCTCGGGCTCCTTAATTTCTACAGAAAGCCACCGTTGCTGAGCCCTTACACTGTCTCCTGGCTAAGAACACAAAGTGGTCCTGTGGCAGAGCCAAAGCCACCGCATTTTCTGCGGTAAAAAGACTTCTCTTGGTGGACACTTTCCTGGTGCAGTACAGCCAGACCCTGCCACTGGTGTTGACCTGCGACACTTCACTGTTCGGCATCAGAGCCATCCTCAGCCACCAAATGCCCAACGGAACCAGGGTCCAATTGCCTTTTACTCTAGGACCTTGTCCACTGCTGAGCGGAACTACAGTCAGTTGGACCTTGAGGCTTTGGCTGCAGTGGTCGGAGTAAAAAGGTTCCATGAGTACCTATACGGCCGTGATTTCGAACTCATTAGGGATCACAAACCACTACTGGACTTACTGGCTGGGGACAGTCCTACCCCTGTGTCATTATCACCACGGATGACCAGATGGACCATCTTCCTTGCTGCCTACTCCTACCATCTCATCCACCCACCAGACTCCACTTTGGGACATGCTGACGCCTTGAGTCACTGCCCGCTACCAGAACTTCTTGCTGACCCTATCCCCGAGACACCAGTCCTTCTCACTGACTGCCTAGAGACTGGTCCTGTGTCATCCAGTGACGTGCCCATCACTCTGCAAAGGACTCCACCATCAAACAAATTTTGAACTGGGTGTGGAGGGGGTGTCCCAAGGGGCCTGTGGGGTCTGAATTCAAAATGTTCCATTGTAAATGTGACGAGTTATCTGTTGTAAATGGTTGTTTGCTGTGGGGGGACCGGGTCGTTGTTCCACCCAAACTGCGCATTGCAGTATTAGAGGCTTTACATGTAGGGCATCCTGGAATTGTCAGGATGAAGTCTTTGGCCAGGAGTTATGTGTGGTGGCCTAACATGAAGAGGGAGATAGAAGAATGGGTGACTACCTGCACACCGTGCCAGGAGTCCAGACTAGCTCTCCCAGAGGCTCCTGCTAAGGAGTGGGAGTGACCTCAAGCACCATGGTCTAGGGTGCACATTGATTTTGCTGGCCCAGTTCATAGCCAGATATTCCTCGTGTTGTGGATGCCTACTCGAAATGGCTAGAGGTAGTCCTGATGACCTCCACTATGGCAGAAGCGGTCATCAAGGTACTACAGAGACTTTTCTCCACACACGGCCTCCCCAACATCTTGGTCTCTGACAATAGGCCCCAATTCATGGCCATGCAATTCAAGACCTTCTTAGCAGCACAGGGAATCAGACATGCCCTGGTCGCGCCATTCAATCCAGTCTCCAATGGTCAGGCGGAGAGAATGGTGAGATCTGCAAAAGAGGCCCTCTCTAGGATGGCCTGGGAGATTGGAAAACATAGGTTGACTACTATTTGTTAATTCAGAACATCACACCCAGTGCCACTACAGGGAGAAGCCCCTCTGAGCTTCTCATGGGTTGCTGGCTAAGGTCCCAATTTGACCGGCTACACCCAAACTATTCTGCCGCAGTTTTAATCTCATTGGTTGAAGGGTCTGACAGCTCCCTATAAAAGGGCTGCTGTCAGACTCAACCTTCGTTGGATTTTTCTCACTTTTTGCATTTAATAGAGAACTGTTGTTACCGTTAGCCTGTGTGTGCCTATCCATTCCCCGATCCAACACAATGCTTTCTTGATTGCCACAATAGGACAAGTGAAATAATACTAAATGAAATGCAATCACTATTTCATCATTCAACTTTAATTTCTAGTAGTATTTTTATTGCTATCTATGACTCATTGACTAGTATGAGTTGCTGATCTGTTGTTTTTTTCTGTAGCTGTTCTCAAAATATTTGAAGACAAAGAGTCTCAAGTGAAAAACATCTATTTTTAAATTGGTAAATTTACCCCTTGTCCCACATATGAACAAGCACATTCAAATTGAAGGCTCAAGGCATATGACCCAGCAGCAAGAGCACCAAAGTTAAAGCTTCTGTTCTTTTTTTTTCTAGGCTCCTGATCTGAGTAATATTCTCTGTGATTAGAGATATGTGAATCAATGAAAGTAGGACGCATCCAATAGGACACATTTACTGCAGAACCTGTTCAAGATATTGTGTTTCTCTAGATCAGGGCTTTCAAACCAGCAGCCAAGGGCCGGATGCATCACGGGCTGGCCACTCCACACCAGGTTTAGCAAAGTAGAAAATGGTCACAATATGCTACGTGATGACATCATGATGATACGAGTTTGACACCCCTACTTTAGATGATGGAGACAGTAGGTCTTTAGCCCTTGTTTTATACAAAGAAATGGATTCAACTAGTAAGCGATAAACACACACATATATTTTGTTTGCAATTCATAATTATTGTCTATTTTTATCACTATTGCATATTTTATATAACCTCAATGTGTATATAAACTCAATTCAATATTGCATATTTTTCAGTCAGAGAAAAACACTTAGATGAGGAAAAAAGATAGTCTTCCTTAAGTTGGGCTCTGCTCTTATCTAGCTGTTGTCTAGAGATTCCAATAATTATTTTTGCCAAGGTTATTTAGGTGTTGTCTAGAGATTATAATAGTTATTTTCATCCTATAAAAGATTTTATTCTGACAGATTACATTCAATTTTTACTGAAGAGAAATAGCTGATGAGTTTTTATGCTAACCTTTACTTGATCTCAAGTTTTAAAAAATGCAGGAAATATACATTAGCTATATTTCTAGTTTGTAATTTGGACTTTATCTAATATCTGGCCTTTTCACTGATGGTTTCAACATGTCACTTGTATAGTTTTGCTGTGTTCATTTTTTTAAAAACATTGAACACTCAATCACTTTGAAAATTAGATATGCCTTGTTTTACAGATTATTTTAAAGATATTAAATGCATGGATGATAGTGCTATCAAAGGCTACTAGTTATAATAGCTATGTCATATTCTAAGGTTCAGAAGCCATGTATTTCAAATACCAAGAAAATAATGAAACTGAATTCATGTTATATTATCCTTCCTTAGATATTTGAGTATCTTAGAAATGTTGGTGGAATAAAGATACAGGTTTCCAATTCCAGTGACATATTTTTTATAGGATATTAAAATAAGTTGAGAAAATTGGCATTAGTCATTTATGCCTCTGAATAACAAGTTGCTTCTTCTCGATGATATACTTAGTATTTAATTCAGTATTTGGAATCTGAAATGTGTCCACATGAAGAATTGTGGATATTTATTAGGGTGGGCTTGGGGATAGCCAGGGTTATTATTGTACAATATGAAGTCTGGGCTGCTCCCTCAGAGTGGGTGCAGGAGGTTATTTGGGAGTGTCTAATGGTTTGTGTTTTTATTGAGCTGAATGTGATTTTAGTTGGTTTTTCAAGAAAGAAAGAAGAAAGAAAGAGGGAGGGAGGGAGGAGGGATGGGCTGCAGGGGGTTCACAGGGGTTTGGAAAAAAACTCTAGCTAAGTTTCTATGCAGTTCGGGGAACTCCCAAATCCCACTCCTGGCTGGCCCCACCCAACCCTCCCCTCCCAGGAGTCCCCACGCAGCCTGTGTTGGATCCAGGTAAGTGCAGGGCATGTGCAGAGCTCAGGAAAGATGAAAAACGGGTCGACCAGAAGTTTGGGAAGGGCCTATATCTGGCCTCCAGGGGGCCTCTGAAGCCCGGGGAAGTCATTTTTGCCCTCCCAGAGGCTCAAGGAAAGCCTCCGGAGCCCAGGGAGGGCAAAAATGCCCCCCAGCGGTGGTGCAGGAGACCGACTAGGCTATGCCCACCAAGGCCATGCCCACCTAGCAACCAGTAGAGAACCCCTTGCTAAAAGTTTTGAAGCCCACTCCTGGGAGGGAGGGAGGGTGGGAGAGAAGGAAGGAAGGAAGAAGGAAGGAAGGAAGGAAGGAAGAAAGAAAGAAAGAAAGAAAGAAAGAAAGAAAGAAAGAAAGAAAGAAAGGAAAAAGAAAGAAAGAAAGAAAGAAAGAAAGAAAGAAAGAAAGAAAGAAAGAAAGAAAGAAAGGGTTTAAATTGCTTGTTTGTCAACATTTTAATTAAGTTTGTTCCACCCACTTTCTCCCCAAAGCATACTGTGCTGAAAATACATTTTGTTGGTTAGCAGGTACTTTGCATGCACACTATAGTTGGAAATATAATTTCTATAAGACAATATCCTCGAGGTTTGTATTTGCATGAAACAAAGATACTTTTTCTCATAAAGTGGAAAAATGAGACAGTAATAGTATACCTTCCAGCAACACAGATTGTTCTCTAAATTACAGTGTTTCTTGTTGCAGTGGTTTTCAAATTAAAACATGGTCCTTCCTTGTAACATATATTGACCTTGGCTGAAAAATTCTGCATAGATTTCTATACCAAGCCTTTTATAGTTTGCTATTTATCTCACTCAGATTTGATACATTTTATATGTTAGACAGTTGTAGTCCTTTCCTTTCTTAGGCTTGGGTTTTAGCCTAGAGAGAAGAATCGAAAAAGGGAACGGTATTTATCTTCTGACTGCTCTTTTGTCAAGCTGTCGTCTTTGATGCCAGGTCTGTTTCTTTCCAAAGTGTGCAATTTTTTCCACCAGTCAGTTTCTCTTTATAATCCTGGGCTTCCTCCTGCTGGGTCCTCAGGGGCAGATTCCTCTTCCAACTGTTCTTTGACACACAGAGAATCTCAGTCTGCACTGCATAAATACACCTCCAGTGATATCCAATAATCTGCGCCAGTGCCTGAGAGATCTGGCCTTTTACTTAAAGGCAGATTGTGGTCAGGAATCTTAAGTAGGCAGGAAGCTTCTTGGTGTCTACATGCCGGATGGCTGGCTGGCTGGCTGAGGAATTCTGGGAGTTGAAGTTAACATATATTCACATATCTAAAATTGAAAACATTGACAAATACTATGATGTTGGCATATTAAGACTATTTCAAGAACCACCTTGTTCTAATCAGAGCATCTCTTCCTTCCATAGAATTTATGCAGGAATAACATACAGGTAGAAAAGTGAGCTCCAACCTGTAATCTATTATCCTCCATTAAGGTGAGGCAGTGAGTTAGAACACAGGAATCTGAAGTGTCCTGTTCAGTGTTAGAAGAAACATAAACATATTTAGTTGTGCAATATATGGGCACACAAAATTGAAATTCTAGTAAATTGTCTGTGGCTTATGCTGAATTTCTCAACTGAAGAGATTGCTATATATTAATAGTAGAGTTTAAAATAAAAAGTCAACATTATTTCAACCAATTTCATTGTATACATGATGTACAATGACAATAAATGCTATACTACTGTTAATACCCTTCGTTTGTATGATATTCTTTAAAAGCCTCATGAAAAAAGGGATTTTTAGATAGTATACAAAAATAAGAATGCATTCAACACCTGAGCAATGAAATCCACTCTTTGAGCAATACAAAAAGTGAGTTACTAAACATTGTATTTTCTTTTTGGAAGATGTTACCTTAAAATTATCTTATTATACATTAAAATTCACATGAGAGAAAACAGGACAGAAAGTTGCATTTAAAAATATACCGGTACTTTTATTTTTTCACCTAAACATGTTCTTCTCTATTCAGAAAAAGTTTTGTTTCTATTTTTTTTTCATAATACTATTTTTTCATAATACTATTCTTTGCTGGCAAAATGGTGGTTTTCTATGAATATTTCCAGGATAAATGGCTGCATTATAAATTTATTTTGCTTATATCTTAAACATTATGATGAGTAAACAGGCCAATATATGAAGCCTGAATCTGAAGTTTAATTTGAACATAAGATGATGAAAATTTTCTGAATAAACTGATAAATTTACAAAACAGTAGAATGGGCAGTTATATAACCAATGTTACAGAAACATATCTTATTAGTATGCGAATATGAGATGCAATGCACCTCCCATTAAATTATTTATGACAAAGTCTACTACAGTTATGTTCCATTATCTGAAGTGAATCAGCTTGTTAAGAAAGAGAGTGAATCTTGCTGCTATGTACAAAAAAGGAATTAATGTACTGTAGAAAGATTGTTGACTTGTATCATCAATTTCTTTCACTATGGAAATTGTATTTGAATAGAAGAATTTAGTGTCAATCTACAGGCAGAATCATCTCTAAAAAATGTATAGTTACTTAAAATTTTATACTGTTGAAAATAGAAGAAATACTGTATCTACATTTTCAGCTCTAGTAATATATATGATACATCTATTCTATTTTTATCAGATTAAAGATTTATATCTACTTTTTTCTTTAGATAGAAAATGAAAATAAGTTTCACAACATTCTTCATTCACTGAAGAATACCAGCTTCTTCCTTCATATTCTACTGCTATAATATTCTGAAGAAAGAAAGAAAGAAAGAAAGAAAGAAAGAAAGAAAGAAAGAAAGAAAGAAAGAAAGAAGGGACAAGAGTTTGTTGAGACATTAACTTCATGCTATCTTCTAGAAAAGTAGAATTTGCATTTTACATATCAAGTAAGGAAATACTTCTATATGATTATAATGATTGTTCATGGGTCATTGACATTGCATGGAATTTTTATCATAAAATCAGTTCAAATAAACCTTTAAAAAGTTATGAGTTACCTGATTTATAGATTGAACTACTATATCATTTTGGAATATTTTTATTGACCTATTTTAAAAAGTAATTATATTAAATATTATAATTGCAATAATAAAATTACTATGTCAAAAATATACAGAAAAGAAAGAAAAAAGAAGGAAGGAGGGAGAGAGGGATGGAAAGAGGGAGGGACTCATAACTTGCATTCAAAATTCAGTTCAACAAGCAGACAGGTTGAAAACAATAGGAAACAATTACTTCAGATGAGTATTAACCTGTAATTTGGGAGAAACAATCATTATAGCATTTAATTTAGCTAATTCTAAATATCTTTAGCTTGGCATAGTGACAATGTTATTTTTAAAAAGTGGTAATATTCTGTAAACTTGCTATCCTCTGGACCACTACTGATTAAACCCTAGCCTATACAATTTCAAATGAATTTTAGGATACATGTAGTTGTAGTGTTCTAGTGTTTAAACATAATTTTGTGCTGTATACACTATAGGCTACAATAAAAGGATACAAGAGTATTTCCAGAACATATGTCCTTTTGTTATGTCCTTTTGTTATGTCCTTGATTCTGCAGTATCTATAGCCTGGTAGTGGCTATAGATAATAGATTTGATGTGTGTTCTGGATTGAAGCTAGAAGCATATAGATATGAATGATGATGTGTTGGTTTCTTTATAACATGTTGTTTATCTGCCGATTCTGTAGTTTTACTAAGACATCAAGAAAGTAGACTTATTCTATAAAATGATTGGACTGAAGGTCTTGATAGAATTTGATTAGATATTATTTCTCATGGGTTGAGATCATGAAAATGTCATCAATGATCTCAAATAATGAATGGGTTACATGGGGTAAGAGTTAAGAAAACATTGTGGAAGCAAGTTGTCTGTCCTTTTTAAAACTAAATTATGTATTGTGATAGAGAAATAGTAACAATCTTGTTTTTAGCTACCTGCTTTCTTAAACAAATAATGTTATACCACTTTTAATTCCATGATGACTCTCCTTTGGATTGTTGCAAAATATTCTACTGCAGGATCAAGGGCATAAGATTGAATAGGGGTAGACGAGAACTGTTAGATAAGAAAAGAGGGCTGATCAACATTCTTTAAGTCCTGGAAATATTTTTGTGTCCTGTTATTGTAGCCTATAGTGTAAACAGCACAGAATGGTGTTTTAACACTAGAACAGCAGCTTTTAATTAAAAATAAATCAATAATACTACTAACCTATTCATGAAAAAAATAACAGCAAACAAGTTATAAATTACATCTGCCATTGAGTAGCTATGTATTATTCCAAAGAAAGATGAATCAAGAGAACAGTTTTGTGTTCTTCTGTGATAAACAGATAGGAAGAATAAATTTGACAAGAACTGCTATCTTTTTAATCACCCACTGAAGGAAATAAATACATAAATAGCTGATAGACAATCCACCGGCACTCATCGCTGACCGTGTCATGTTAATTGTAAAGATCTGAATAACTATTCTACTCATAACTTGAATGCAAGTCAGGTGCTCTACACAGTATGGACCTGTGTTATTAGGGCAGGGGTGTCCAAACTTGGGAACTTTAAGACTTGTGGACTTCAACTCCCAGAATTCTGGGAGTTGAAGTCCACAAGTCTTAAAGTTCCCAAGTTTGGACACCCCTGTATTAGGGTAAAGGAAAATTGAGGGTCAGTATGGATCAATGTGCATCCTCTTACATGCAAAATCCTAATATTCTAATAAATGTAATCTAATAGACATATCTAATAAATGAAATAAAGGTATAGCATTATATAATAGAAAGAAAAAAAATCCAATTGCAAGATGAAAATAGATAATTCAGAATGCAATATGTAAAGTGAGGCTTGATTTGCATAAAGATCTAATTTAACTGCAACGAGTTACATAGTGACATATAATTGTGTTTCTGTTACTCAACAGTTCTTTCCACTAAAGA
The DNA here is from genome assembly GCF_964273705.1 of Natrix helvetica. Taxonomy (NCBI): domain Eukaryota; kingdom Metazoa; phylum Chordata; class Lepidosauria; order Squamata; family Natricidae; genus Natrix; species Natrix helvetica. The sequence continues at coordinate 32,899,753 of NC_138558.1, read as the reverse complement.
TGGCTCTTTTAGACCTAGAATATCAAGTAATGTACGTGGCATACCTGGAATATTCAAAATATATAATCTGCATATCTGTATCTTTTCCTTTTTTATGTGATGTGTCAATACAGCAGATCTCCGAATTAGGCAAGACTTTCTCATGAACAAGCCAAGATGTCTGTGTCTGGTTTTGTTTATAATACCGTCACATCAACATTTTTACCTGTTCTGTTATTTTACTGTTCCTTTGATCTTGTACTTTAATTTTTTCCCTACACTTCTATCTTGCTTGCTTATCCTCAATGTTAAACTGATAATATTTCACAAAAATTAATCATTTTTATGCATAAATACAAGCTTCTTTGATGGATACCTCTAGTCTTATTTGAAGTCATAATTTCTTTATGTAGAGTTCTGGCAGTGACGTCAGAAGTTCCCTGTTTGTCTGCCGGCAACAGCCAAGCCACGCCTGATTGGATAAGATGCGGCTTGGCTGAACTCGGGCAATCCCTGTTTTCTGATTGGCTACCCTGCTTGACAGCTCCATATAAATAGCTGTCAAGCAGGGACAGCTCCCGCTTCTCTCCTGTATTTGCTTGTTGCAAGTCTGTTGTCATTAAAGGTTCTTTGATTCACCTCAGGGTGTCAGCTTCTAATTTCTCGCCTATTTAATACTGGTGATGAGGATGGGATTCGAACCATAGACACTTTGCACTGGACAGTATCATTCTTCATTACTTCTAAATTCCAGGGTTACAGTTCATGGCATCGATCAGCTATATTTAGCTTTTATTTAATGTTATAATTTCAGAAGAATTGAACCAAAAAAAAGAGTATATAGGTAGTCTACAACTTACAACAGTTTGTTTAGTGACTGTTTGAAGTTACAACCACACTGAAAAAGGGACGTATGACAGTTTTTCACACTTACAACCATTGTGGCATCCCCATATTTAAGATGGTAGGAGTGTCCTGGGGTCATGTGATCACCTTTTGCAACCACCTGACAAGCAAAATCAATGGGAAAACCAGATTCACTTAACTATCATGATACTGACTTAACAACTACAGTGATTCATTTAATAACTATGGCAAACAAGGATCTAAAATGGGGCAAAATTCACTTAACAAATGGTTCACTTAGCAACAGAACTTTTGGGCTCAGTTGTGATCATAAGTCGAGGACTACCTATAGATTCAACAAAATTATTCTCTGAAATACTTCAAGCAATTTTGAAACCTGTCAGGTTCATTATCTTTCCAATAAGATGGCTTAGCTTGGGTAGCAATTTTATAATCATAGAAGGGCCCATTGGTTATAAGACTAGTTTGCCTATAAGATGAACTGAAGATGACACCATGAAGGCTGTGGCAAAGCCAAAATAACTACTTCCTTGTGTCTTCTATGAACAAGGAGAGGGTGGAAGTGGTGTTCTCTCATTTTAATATTTTTTTCAATTACTTAACATTTTAGATTGGTTAATTTTATATATATAAAATTTCAGTAGGTGGAATGAAACAAAGCCAGCACTCCATCCCCTCCCACCAAGATATACAGAAAGACGGCAGCTCCGGTCACACTTTAAGCCAAAGACCTCAGCCTAAAGATGGCGAGTGCGATCTCACTGAAACGTTGCAAAGACAATCTCAATCTTTCACGGGAAAAGACCCGAATACAACAAAACCAGCACCCTACACCCGTGAATACACACACACACACACACACACACACACACACACATACATACAGTATATATATAGTTTTCTTCTCATCCTCCAAAATTTGTAGATGGGACATATTATATACATGATAATTACAGTTTAATAAACTTCATAGCCTTTGCTTTAAAGTAAACATGTATTGCATTAAATAGCAAGACAAAAAGCCATTGTCCATATATATTAACTGGAATGACTGCAATAGGTATTTCTTTTCATACAGTATGCCATAGCATCAGTGTTTATAGCTTGGGATAACAAAAGAATATAGTCAGTATGTAAACTGCAGGCTAGAAAGAAAGAAATAAAACTACACATGGGGAAAAAGGATTAAAATAGCTTTCATGAACTTCCCAGTCCTTTTGTGCTTCCTAGGTTTACATTTGCATAAGGAAATAGAACATCAATTTAAGCTGATCAACTGTATAATAATATAAATTTGAAGCCATTTAATGTATGAGTAATTTCCATTTCTTCCTTTACAAAGGAAGAAATGTCAGGTTTTTCCAGTTCCATATGCTCCCCCCCCACCCCCACCCCCAGATTGAAATAAAATGTTTGAATTCTACCTTTTAAAAAAAAGTTTAGGCCATAGAATTATAACAAATAAAAAGCAGTCATACTTGACTTGTTTTTTTTTTGGGGGGGGGGGAAACCTAAAATCCATAGCTGAGTAATGCATTTATAAAGACCAAAGAAAATGGCACAAAAGAGTATACAAATTTTCAAAGTGGCATAGCTATCCCACTATGGATTTTGGAGTTATAATAGAAATTTCTTCATTATTTCAAAGAAAGTCAGTTTTTAACAAAGCACTTAATAAGACAGTCTGCCATTAGAAAAGCTCCCTCTATATTTTTGGCATTTATTAAGGAACTGGGAGACAGCAAGACTCAGAAAGTGCTCTGAGGTTTCATCTCTGTTGCTAGTGAGGTTATTTAAAAGCATTCAATTGTTTTGAGATTTGAAAGATTTATTTGCAGTTGGGAATAGATCAGAACTCAAAGTAATTTCATGTGCAATAAACAAGCTTAGCATGAATGTCTCTCATACTCTCAGACACTCAGTGGCTTTTCCAGTGCACATTATTCTTTACTCAATGGATCCACATAAATTGCAACAGGCCTCTGACAAAAGTGCTAAAACTAAAATTTCACATCCTGTAAGGCCTTGCCCTTTAGTCTGGGTACAGTTAAATTCACAGGAATTTCTTGAGTGTTTCCTTATGTGAGGGGCCAACTTAAATGTTGCTTTGGAAATAACTTTACCCATGCCAGAAATCCTTAGGGGTTTGTGTTAATTTTGGAATATATATATCTTTTAAATGCCTATATCAGTGATGGCGAATCTATGGCATGCGTGCTGGAAATGGCACATAGAGCCATCTCTTCAGGCACACCAGCTGTCACTTATTGCTCTTCTAGGTTCTGTCGCATTCATGTCTCCCAGCCAGCTGGTTTTCATGTATGCAGGAGCATGAAAAAAACCAGAAGAGCAGCTCAGTGGTGCGCAAGCTGAGCTTCCGGTTTCGGGAGGGTGCATGCCTGCTGGCCAGCTGGTCTTCGCGCGCACATGTATGCCAGAAATCGGAAGACCAGGTGACCAGCATGCATGCACACACCAAAAGCTCAGCTTCCCAGCACGTGCATGCACGCTGGAGAGCTGCACTTCTGGTTTCTGGTATTCCCCCACGCATGCACGCATGCACACATACACGCTCCTATTTTGGCCCTTGGTGCTGAAAAGGTTCACCAACACGAATGTATACCGTGTGTTTCTATTAATAATATGAAACAGCAACTGTCCCCATAGGTTCTTTTAGAGCTGTGCAGTACTAGCATGCTTACTGCACATATTAGACCAATGGACATGGTAGATCCATAAACTAAATGGATAAAAAGTTTCTTGTAAGAATAAAAGCAGCAGGTTTGATGCTATATAAAGAGTTATACTTCTAACCTAAGTAAGTTTTTAAGCCAGAAGTGTCCAAGATTGCCATTTTCACTTGTGGAATAAAGCTTTGCTTTTCCTGATCATGATCATCATTGTGATGTTTTGACCCTCATTATAGACTCTCCACTTCGAAGCAAGATTTTGCAAGGTCTTCAGCAAGACAGGAACTCACAGTTAAAGAACCATATGTGGAAAAGTAATATAATAGCATTCCAAAAATAATAGCATATCTTGAAACACAAGCACTCACACGCACACACATATATAGGGGGGATGGAGAGGGAAAGCAATAGAATATGCTGTTGTATATGCTTTGTTTAGTAGACTAATAAAGTATTTTTATTTATAACATAATGTAGACTCCTGAAGAAAATAAAAATATGATTTGTACAGATCATAATAACCATGAAGATTTAGTTATTAAATATATATTGTTTTATGAATAGAATAGGTCTTTTTCTGATTGGGAAACTTTTACTGCTTAGTGATTTCAAACCCAAAGAGTGTTTCTCCAAGAGCAGCTGCTCCCGCCAGGATATCCTTTTTAGACACTGGTGTTTGATTAAATATGTTGGGGTAGTGCAATGTATCATATAACATTGGGCACAAAGAACATGGCCTATTTCTGTACACCTTTGTACACAAGAAGGAATGTCCTTCATTCCATTAAAATATAATCTGATTTTGTTCCCATCAGAGACTGAGAGAAAGTGTTGTTCATCAACAACATAAGCTTCAAAATCAATATGCCTTATCTCGGGGTGTCAAACTTGATTTCATTGAGGGCTGCATCAGGATTGTGTTTAATGTCGGTGGGGAGGGGTCATGGCCAGAATGGGCATGGCCAGCTTGACATCACTCATCGAGGCTCCATTTTTGGCTGCGACGAGCTCCTGCAGCCCTCTGTCAGTGAAAACAGAGCCCCTGAGGGCCACGTGTAGCCTTCCGAGCTCCGATTTCACTGGCAGAGGGCTGCAGGACCCAACATGGCTGAACATGGAGCCTGGAAGGGCCACATGTGTCCCTTCTGAGCTCTGTTTTCACTGGCAGAGGCACTGTGGGCCAGTCCTTCACTGCTTCCAGAGTGGGCCTGTGGGCCAAATCTAAGCACCTGGCAGACTGGATCCAGCCCCCGGGCCTCGGGTTTGACACCCCTGCCTTATCTACTAACATACTTCTGCAGGTTTAAGAGTTTCCAAATGTATGAGATTTCTTTCCACATGGTGTGTATTGACCTCTTCTTTGATAGCTGACTTTATTAATTAGTAAACAATTATAATAAACAATGTTACCTACAAATGAATTAATGCTGATTTATATTTTGCAAAAGGATATGTTTAAGTATTGCATTCAATTTATTGAGCCATGATTCTGATAAATACAGAATTCATGAAGTATTAACAGCATTATGCTTGGAGACAACTCATTTGAGATGCAGAACTTTCATATTTTTCTCTGGAAGGCATTATAATACTAGCCTGGTAACAGGGAAAGAGTTCCTATTCAAACTGATACTGCATGTCAAAACAGACTATGAAAATGATGTTGTCTTAAATATATAAAACAAATGTTGTACTATGCCATGGCTGTCGAACCCCCAGCCTGCAGGCCGGATATGTCACATACTGACCACGCCCACACCCAGTTTAGCGGAGGGAGAAAAAGTCCCCAATATGTCACATGACACCACCGTGACGATGTGAATTTGACACCCCTGTTCTATACACTAGAATCAATATAAAGAATCTTGTATTAAACAGCAGGAAATCACATGTGACCATGTTATATTTTCTGAATCAGAGCAGAGTGTAATTAGAAGATCTTCAGGAAAAATACACCCTGTTTCGCTATATTGTTCACCATAAATACAACTAAAAATCAATAAAGAGATAGTAGCACTATCTGTATTCAAAGCATACCGGTCGTGCCCAGAACCAGCTGCAGTTGGTTAGTTCATGCCCATTACCTTGGTTAAGAAATTCCCCGCTACTCTGGGTTTTTTTTTTTTTTTACTGTTTTCATTCTCAGCTGCATGCAATAACCTCTGACACAGTTTTCATCTAGCTGTCATTTAAACAGCACACATCAGTGCAAGATTTAAAACTCAGTTAAACATTTCAGTCTCACTGCACAGTAAAATGTACTTTGTCCTTTCAGTCCAACCTATTCCATATACAAGCATAAACAATTCTTTTAGAAAGCCACATACAATGTATTTCACAGATCTGTGCCAATCAGAAACAACCTTATACAACATAAAAGCAGGTGGAATGGATGGGAAATAAATCATCACGTTCAGTCTTATGATTCAGAATATTTTTAATTATGGCCTAAAATAGACATGCAGATTATAAGAAGAATAACTATGCAGTAATATCTCTGTAAGGACTGATGTTTGGACAACTTCAACTTCAGAATAGGTCATGCTTCTGCTTTGGTAAGGTTCTTTGGTTTTTTGAAGAAGCATCCTTTTTTTCCCAATCTTTTTCACAAAAGGAAGTAAAATATCTATAAAAGTTCACAGCGTAAGTTGTGAGAGCTAGGAAACAACTGGTATAACGTTCTCTCTGTCTGATGTCTGTCTCTCTTTTAACTTTAAAAATTCCAGTAGGTATTTTCATTTGTTTATTGAAACATGCAGGTTTTTTTTTTTCTTTTTGTCATCTATATTCTTCCAAGAGTGATCTCCTGACCATGTAATTTTATGGGATCAGGGACTATTCCTAGAAAAAAAATGCATTAAAGTATATTTTAGATAGGAATTATATTCCAGAAAATTAGGGACAGCATAAAAAGGGCAAATAAATTTTAGCAAGAAATAGCATTATGTCATGTTTAATCTAGATGAAGCCTTCATGATAATCCTGATTGCGGATTTTTTTTCCCCATGCAAAGAGGCTTCCATATAAAAGCTAATCATTGCTCTTTTGAAATAGATAGTGTTCCACTTCAGGACTTACATCCCAAATGAAAGGGTGCTAGGGAAAAAAAAAACTATTTCCGTACTTCTTTCAATAACAATTAAACTAGATCCTTAACATTGACTTTATGCAGTATATAGTATATATTTTCTCACAGCAACATTACTCTTGGGATCCATACTTTATTATTGCTGAAAGCATCTGCATCTTTTAAATGCATGATAGACTTCAGAACAATTGGAGTTAATGAAGTAACTTCATAGCAGTGAGATTTCATTTCTCCCCAGAGTTCTGTTTAGAATCCCAGACTCATTTCTTTAAAACTATTATATCAGAGATCTATTGGTTGATTAATAGATACATGGCCATCAATATGGATAATTCTAAACAAGCCTGTCTGATAAATTAAGTGCCACATTCTGTAATTCATCCTGGGGAGGGTGAGTAGTCTGTGAATATTCTACAAAATATTAGCATGGGTTAAAGATTGAAATCATGTTTATTAACCAGAAATAGTGCTTACATTTTATTAAAGGCAAATTCACATTTGACCAAGGTTCAATAAATAGTTTCCAAATAATCAGCACAGTGTATAACTCTGTGAAAATACTTCTTCAATGTACACATTAATTCGGTATTAAAAAAAATTGACCACATGATAGCATTGTCATTCAAGGAATCTATATCCACACATTTAAAAACAAATAACTTACACAAATATGGTAGGTAACATGTATGCTTGGGTATATTCACATGCATATGAATGACTGCTTAGTTCCAATATAAAATTCTAAATTACAATTTTGATTTTCCTTCCATATGCAAATATGTCCCAGAATAATTATATGCACAAAAGTAGTCTACATGTTAATCTCCCTCATTATTGGTTCAGCAGTTTTTCAGAGGATATTGATAGTGTGGCAAAATGTCCTTCTACAAAAGGATGCACAGCTAAATCTCATTTTATATTATTAATGTGTTATTTTGCTCATTTTTAAACTGATACACTGGATAACTCAGCTCTAATGCACTAACTAGATGATACAAATAAAAATCAAAGTACAAAAAATGAAATTTGGATATTTCTGAAACACAGCGTAATATTTGAAATTATTATTGTTTTATGTGTCCCAGTTGTCATTATAGTTAAACATAAAACATGATTATAGTTATTAAGATGAATTATTGCCCTTCAAACAGCATCTGAATGATAGCTAGTTTTCAGTAACCTAAGTATTTCTGGTTGTATGAATTTATCCCGGAGAGCCTTGTATGTGTAGGATCTTTGAACTAGTCACTAGTCATAATTTCTGCTGTGATCATAGCTTTAATAATCTGTCACATATGGGGTGTCTAAAGCACACTCCATATTTGTGTATGTAGAAAGATATTTGGGGAAAAAATTGATCAGCCCTCCAAATTCAATGATAGTACCAGCCATAATAATGTGAAATAGGTTGCATATAAATTATAGGTTTCAGTTCAGGATTCATTTTGGAAATTTGCTTTCCATCTCTTTATGCTCCTAAAAGTGCATCGCTATGGCCACCAAAATGGTTCAGGAGATCCTACCAGGTTGGTCTCTTGACATTCCAAATGATAAAAACTCTTAACAGTAACAGAGTTGGAAGGGATCTCAGAGGTCATCTAGTCCAACCCCCTGCTCCAGCTGATTGCTGTTGCTGATTAAATCAAGTACTGACTGCTTGACATAAGTTTTAGCACTTTTATTTATACTCATAAGTCACACTAAAAGTGCCCTCTGTATGGAACACCTCTATTTTAAGAGCCGCGGCGGTGCAGTATGCAGTACTGCAAGCTACTTCTGCAGAATGCTGGCTGCCTGCAATTTGGCAGTTTGAATTTCACCAGACTCGAGGTTGACTCAGCCTTCCATTCTTCTGAGATGGGTAAAATGAAAACCAGATTGTTGAGGGCAGTACACTGGTTCTGTAAACCTCTTAGAAAAGGCTGAAAAGCAGTGTGAATCAGTATATAAGTCTAAATGCTACTGCTATTTTCATTTGTATATTTTAAAAGGTTATAGCTCATTTCCATCCCAGAAATGTCCAATCTGCATATTAAGCATTATTAATAAGCCCTGTACTAAACATTTTCCCCCATGAATTAATGGACTGTTTGGAACATTACAGCATTCTTGCTGAACATGAGGTTGGAGAAGTCAGCTATGGACCAATGTTGTTTTTAGTGTATCTACCAAAAAAACATATATTCTGCTCATTCTGTAAGGTCCTTACAGGTTTCATTTATTAATTAAAACAGCCTTCAATTCAATCTCTAGAGAATGACTATATTCTAAACTACATCTTCATAACACATTACCCAATCAGGATAAACTGTGATTAATCTTAATCTTTTGTTAGCTGATCAGGAGGCAGGAATTCCAGACTAGATTGGGTCTGTATCTGAGCTATGTTTGAACACAAATGCTTTTTTTCTAGTGAGGTGGGACTAGATAAACCCGTGTCAGTGTATCTTGTAACCTTCATATGTGCACATATATGCACAATTTCTCTTAAACACACCCGGACACCCAGTTATACTATCTTTTACTTTTTCAGCTCATTTCTACTTCTAATTATTTATTTATATATTTGTTATTTATAGAGAGAGCTTAAGGCATCAGGCTAAAAATTGAGAGAGCATGAGTTCCAGTCCCACCTTAGGCATAAAGCCAGCTGAATGACCTTGGGCCAGTCACTTTCTCTCAGCCCTAGGAAGGAAGCAATGGGAAATCACTTGTGAAAAGCCTTGTCAAGAAAATTGCAGGCTCTTTTCCAGGCACTTTCTGGGAATCGGTCCCAACTGAATAGAAAGAAAAAAAATTCTAATTATACCTACAATAATGCTGATCAAGTGCTAATATCAGTTTCACTACAAGTTAGGATAGTTTTAAATTGTTTACCATTTTAGGAATTCCAGTATTTCTTATGTATTTATCTAGCATAACTATTTAAAGCCTTTCTATTGCAGAGATGATTGTATAGATTTTCCCTTGGTCTTATATTTTTTTTATTCTTTAATTTTATGCTAGTAATCTTCTATTTTGTTTTATAATATGGTATTTTATTTGTTATACTATTTTTCCTGTGTTTGTAATTTTATTTGTTATACCCTGGTCAATGGATGAAATAAAGCAAAACTAAAAACTGATTCTAGAGAAAATATTTATTTGGAAGAACAGCTGCCATTTCTGTTAGATACTTGCTCTAACTACAGTGGTTTCCACCAAGGTCCTCTGTTCCGGGGGGAACAGAGGTTTAATCCTATTGGTTGAAGGGTCTGACAGCTTCCTATAAACGGGCTGCTGTCAGACTCAACCTTCGCTGGATTGTTCTCACTTGTACTTAATAAAGAGCTGTTGTTACTGTTAAACCTGTGTGTGCCTATCCATTACTCAATATAACAATTTCATTACTTGTTTTGATGTTTGTGTCTACCGCACACACTGGCAATCTATTTTAATGACATTATTTTTATAACCTTGTTATTTTGATAATAAAATAGAGAATGTTCAAAATAGATTTTGCTATAAAATTGGGGCAAGAGGTCTGGGAGAGAAAAGGAAAGGGAATGCATATACAAATGTTCAAACTTTGGAAGGATGTCTCTTTTAATGCATTTATTATAGAAATAACATGAGTCAAAGGTGATAGCAAACCCAGGAGTATCAGCAGCAAAGCTGTGATTACTGAAGAACACATTCCATTCCCATGGATATGAAAATAGAAAGTAAATATAAGACAGGAAGTTTGGGTGAGTGCAGCAGATAGAAGTCAGCTTGGATGAGAAAAGTGGGGGTGGAATGAGAAGAAAATTGAGAAGAGGGAACAAGATAGAGAACAGAATGCAGAATAATGTGAAAGGAAATAAGTTCTTTATAGTTTTGTTTTTGGGAATGTACTAAATGAAAGATTTTCACTCTTTTTTTCCTGCATAGTTCCTGTGAAGAATTATGGAAGGAAGAATGCCGATTGTCCTTACATGTTTCCCATGTGAACAAAATTTCTGCATGTCACAAACTCCCTTCATCAGCATAACTCATTAAGGCTGAAATCAGAATCCAAAAAACCAAGAGCAATAGAGTTTACTCTAAAGTAAACCAGGAAAATTTGAATAAAAGGAACGTTACCATAAAAGCCACTATAAACTGAATAACCTAAATGCATTCCAGCTTGCTTTAATATATGTGGGATTTGAGTCATTGGATTTGAACAACATTGTTAGATTGTCATAACCTTTTTAAGTTTCAATATATAATTACTGTTTTTGCCAATGATCACATGAAAATGCTGGTTTGAGGGACTTTAAACGGGGGGGGGGGAGTCACAATAACAAATGATATAAAAGTTATGACAGAGATAGAAAGATAACAATAGCAATAGCACTTAGCTTATATTCATTACAGCATTCCTTGAATAGTTTACAATGTCAACATATTGTCCCCAACAATTTGGGTCCTCATTTTACCTATCTCAGAAGGATGGCAGGCTGAGTCAATCTTGAGCAAGTCAGGATTGAACTCAAATTGAACTTGAACTAGATTTGATTAAGAATAACAAATAATATATAATAATTGTTTCACAAATGAATATTTCATTTATTCTTCAGGAAAAAAATCCAGAATAAATTAAATTGGTTCATTTTCCTTAGTTATTTTGGAGACTGTTTTACAATTCAGTAAAATTTAATTTTTTAATTAAAATTCTATAGGAAGAAATGTCTATATCAGATATGTAGCTGAACTTTATAGAGTACTTATGATTGAGAAACTTTTCTTTCTTTATTTAGTTGATTGTTTTAACTTCTAAGAAACCAACCATACTTCATAGTATTGATCTTATAGAAGTCTAAAGGTACTTTCTATGGATTTCTTGCAAGGAAGGAAAACAGACAGGTAAACTTTATGCAGTTTACTTTTTACCATAAAAATACATGGATGAGCTGTATAGAAATTCCAAAATTACTTCTGGCATGATTGATAGTACAATGGTTACAAGTAGTCCTAAATATATGAGCTAAATAATTATAGAAATCTTAACATGTTTAATCTTGTTCATAGAATAGAATAGAATTCTTTATTGGCCAAGTGTAATTTGATACAGAAGGAATTTGTCTTTGGTGCAAATACTCTCAGTGTACATAAAAGGGGGAAAAAAGAAAAAATACATTCATCAAGAATCATAGATTAGATTAGATTAGATTTATTCAATTTATAAACCGCTCCCTCTCCCCGAAGGGATAGTCATAGGTTACTAATAAGTAATCAAATCATACTAGGAAACAAGCAGAACAATATAAATTGTAAAAATACATACAATTATTATATATATAGTTGTCTATCCTTTGTGTGTTCTTACTAATTTATCTGATATTAGCAACCCTTGGGACAATAAAAGAGATTTTTTTTAAAGCAGTAAAGTGTAATTTTGGGGATAAGCAAGAAGATGCTAGGGTCCTCACTCCAAATAAATAGGTAGGTCTAAGACAAATAAGTGGATAGTCAAAAAACACAATTTTGCCTAGGCAAGGTATCAGTAATGACTTCTTCAAATTCTTAAAAGCATATGTTTCATCAGCAATAATACTGTCTAGCCACCTTATGCTTTGTTGGCCTCTTTTCTGACTATCTTCAATTTTTCCAAGCATCATGGATTTTTCCAGTGCCTCAGGCCTTCACATAGAATATTAAAATATTTAATCTTTAGCTTCATTATTTGTGCTTCCAGTAAAGTCTCTGATATACTTCATCCAGTATTGAATTTTTTTGTTTTTTCTTGTGGGCTGGTATTCTGATTAATTTTCTCCAGCACTACCAGATCAAAAGCATACATCTTCCTTTATCCAGCCTTTCTGATGATCCAGCTTTCAAGCCATATATTACAACAGGGAAAACCATGGCCTGACAATATATAGAATTGTTGTCATTATATGTCTCTACACTTTAATATTTCCAAATCTCTCATAGGCTTTCCACCATACAGTTACATCTCTTTACTTTATGCTAACAGTCACTATCCTGAGAATTTTGAAACCTAGGAAGATAAAAGTATTTTACTATTTGTCTTCAGTGTTGGAAAATTACTGTCAGTAATGTCCAGTTTAGTTTTCATCCAGCACATTCCGTCAGTTTGTATGTCTAGATCAGAGCAAGCACATCACTACTTAATTCAGCTGGAAAAAATGTAGCTTGAAGTTTATTTATTAAATATTAGATTTTTCAAAAAATGAACTGGTAAAAATTGGGCAAAAAGCAAGCAAAAGAAGGAAGGGGGATGAGTAATAGGTATAATAATAGGCATAACACCTATTTACCTTATTTATATCAATAACTATTTCAAAAGCTACCAAACTTTCCAGGACCACTGAAAACAATACTGTGGGACTTCCGGTTCCGGCGGCTACGGCGACGGGCAAGTCCTTTGCCCGCTCCCGCTCTCCCGGTGGGCTTCCCCCGCTCTGGGGGGGCACAGGAGGGAGCGGCTCGCGGAGGGCCCTGGCATCGGCGGTGGCTGGTGGGGGCTTCTCCGCTTCGCTCTAGGCACCGGGGAGCAGTATCGGAGGCCGCGCCTGCGTCTTGCTCCATGCCGATCGGACAACACACTATTGAAGGAAGCAGCGGCGGTATGGTGAGAGGCTTCCTTTCTTCATTCCCTTTCTTTTGAATTGATGGACTTTTCAGCGATTTTAAAAGTTAAGCTTTCGGATTCTTGCTGGAGGTGCGGCTAGAGGGAGGGGGATTTCCCCCCCCCTTGGACAAGCGGCTTGAGAAGATTTTCCTTCCTCCCCCAGGGAAGGAAGAGGGGGGAGAGCCAACTAATGATGCCTCACCCTTGTAAAAGTGACTTTCATTGGATTTAGTTCCAGAATATATGGGTAAACTGAGAATTTTCTGAACTTTTTAAACTTTATTATGCCTCTGAGCCCAAAACTGGCAGGGCAAGATGGCACACTTCCGTTGTCTTCATGAACTGTGAAACCTGACTCCACCTTTAAAATTCAGGCTTCCGGTCTTTGTCTCCGTGTCACCCAGAAGAATCTCTTGTGGATTGCTATTTTTTGAACTTTCTGGAGAGAAAATTTTTCTCTATTGTTAGACTGACTAAAGAAACTCCCATCTGTTTGGATCTTCTGCCTCCTGGACTCATCTGCCTGCTCTACTTCTCCAGCTGTCCAGTCTCTACACTGACTGATTTCTCTGTCTTTAAACTATGTCTCCAAAAAGACCACCACCTGGAAAACCTGGCTTTGCTACCTCTGCACCAACATCTGCAACATCCAGTCCTGCTACACAATCAAAGATTACAGAACTGATGCAACCTAAGAGCATAGAGATGGATTTGCAACAAATGCTTCAGCAACTCATACAGGGCCAGGAAGAAATTAAGAAACAATTAAAGGAAATGAAGGAAGAAATTAAAGAGAATCAAGTCCAAATTTATAAGAACTCACAGAGACTGTACCTTGTGGAGGGTGGGGTGGCGGAGGCGAGGGGGGGTAGAAGCTCTGCAGAAGGGTAACAAAGAACTTGATATCCAACAAGTGAAAACAGAATTTGAGAGAATGTCCTTTTATCTTAGATTTCAAAATGTTATAGAAGCAGATGGGGAAAACATAAGGGACATTATGACTAATATCTTAGCTGAATATATACACAAAGATAAACAACAGATGGAATGGGAGATAGACCTGGTCTATAGAGTGAATTCAGCATATGCCAGAACACACAATGTACCCAGGGAGGTCCATATCAAATTTCTTAGGAAAAGCACAAGAGACATAATTCTGGGTGTACAAAGGGGGCAAGCATTGACATATCACGACAGGGAGATAACCATCTTGAAGCAGATCCCCCAAAAAATTAGGGAGAAAAGAAAAAATTATTCGCAATTGGCGAATAAATTATACCAGAAAGGGGTGTGGTTTAGATGGTTGATGCCTGAAGGGATGTTGATATTCTGGGAGGAGACAAGAATCAGAATCAATACACCCATAGAGGCTCAAGCCTTTATGGAAAAAAGTAAAGCGAACCTAGAAAAAACAGAAGACTCTTCAACGGTCACGGACACGGGAGGGGCCGGAGCTCTGCCAGCGGGGGGAGAAGGGGCAACACCAAGAAAGCTCAGATCACAAAAATGAATAAGAAAATCACACTGTTATAAACAAACCGAAAGTAATAATGAAATTATATCTAGATTATATATCATAATATATAAGCTGATTGAAATTTCTTCTTAGAATTAATATGCTGATTTTATATGATTTTGTATTAATGTTTTATACATAGATGTATCTTATGAGTTTGGAGGGAGGGGGCGTCTGCCACACTTGCAACTGCCAAAATTTGTATACCATTCCACCTACCCTTTTCCTTATACATGTTTTAAAAAAACCAATAAAATTTTCTGGAAAAAAAAACAATACTGTGAATAATTAGCATGAGCAGTCATAAAAGGAATAGCCTTCAGATATTCCAGCTTTAAGCCTTTTATTTACAAAATAATTGCGTAATAAAAACAGAAATCTGGACAACTGTGACCCTCACATGTTCTGCACCATGAAGGAAATTATTTGATGGATGGGATATTTCATCTAACTTTCTCCACCTAATTTAATTTAATTGGCATTGCTTACCTATCTCTGGTGGGGTATTAAATTTGACCAGTACTGCAGTAATAGTTACTTCCATATATGTAATCATTCTCCATCTATTTTTTATTACAATTACAATGTACAAGTAGTCTTCATCTTACATCAGTTCATTTAGTGACCTTTGAAATTGCAATAGCACTGAAAAAAAGTGACTTATAGTATAGTATAGCCTTTATTGTCATTGTACATATGACCATGTTTCATACTTATGACCATTCTGGCATCCCCATGGTCACGTGATTTACATTCAGATGCTTGACAACTGTTACATATTTATGACAGTTGCAGTGTCCTGGGATTATGAGCTGTGGTGGCACAATGGTTAGAATGCAGTATTGCAGGCTACTTCTGCCGATCGCCAGCTACCAACAGTTCAGCAGTTCAAGTGTCACCAGCTTGATCCTGACTGGCTCAAGAGTGACTCAGCCTTCCACCTTCCCAAGATTGGTAAAATGAGGACCCAGGTTGTTGGTGGCAATATGCAAACTGCTTAGAGAGGATTGTGAAACACTGTGGAGTGGTATATAAGTCTAAGTGCTATTGCTACTATTGCTATGTTATCCACTTTTGCGGCCTACTGACAAGCAAAGTCAGTGGAGAAGCCAGATTCATTTAACAACCATGTTACTAATTTAAGAACTGCAATGATTAATTTAAGAAAAGGGGCAAGAAAACTTGCAAAATGGGGCAAACATCACTTAACAAATGTCTCAATTAGCAACATAAATTCTGGGCTCAATTGTGGTCGTAGGAACTACCTGTAAGAATTACTTTTGGAAGGGCTCCAGGGCCCACAACCACATAGTTATACAGTTTATATAGCCGTAGGGCTGAGACTGTGAATTAGAAAGATTTTGCAGGCAATACATCCATTCTGCCATTCTGCCTTGCTTATTTAGACTCAGGGAAAAGATTAATCCTATCAGCTTTCTGCAATTGGTTGCATTGTGATTATGATTTAGAATTTATTTTTAAATCTTGCATTGCCATAGACCAGGGGTGTCCAAACTTGGGAACTTTAAGACTTGTGGACTTCAACTCCCAGAATTCCCCAGCCAGCTGGCTGGGGAATTCTGGGAGTTGAAGTCCACAAGTCTTAAAGTTCCCAAGTTTGGACACCCCTGCCATAGACACACTCATTAATTAGTTTCTATTTAATTCAGTAGCATTTAATATCTATGGCACCGTGGCTTAGAGTACAGTGCCCTTCAAATAGAACAAATTTGGATTTTTTTTTTTGTTTCTTGTCTTCAAGCAGTAATATATATCTTAAAAATAACATGAAAAATTATTCTTCAATCTTGTTCCTTTTTGCAGCATTTATCACTGTTGGAATAAATAAAAATTTAACAGAAAGAAATGCATAATAATTTATATACTTACATATTTTAGACACTTACTATTGCAAATGCAGTTATTTCATATCTCAAGATTCCATTTCATATTACAATGCTTTGTCCTATATAATATAGGAAAAATATAGTTTCCAAGATTGAAAATGGCAAATTATTTTTTTCTAAATACAATTTTCTGGGCTAATTCTCCTTTCTCTACAACCCAAGAGAAAGGAAATCTATCTTCTTTACAGTACATATACCCCTCCTTCCATCTCACTCTCCACTTCCACCAGTATGTCAATGTATATATGTCACAATTTCTTATGGCACTTGTTTGCTGCATGCCCAAAATAGTAACAAGGATACTAGTGGTTAAAGCAATAAGTAGATAAGAAGTCTGTGTTTTTTGCTCTCCATCATTGCATAAGTGACCTTTCTCAATATGCTTCTCTTTCTGCGCTTCCATACATATACACATGACAATATTTTTATATTAAAATATGTATAAAGATATAAAGCATTACAACAACCGGGATCACGTACTGAGGTCTACATTTCCATTATTGGTCTTCTGTCCTTCCTTTACTTACATGAGAGAATCGTTTCATTTCTAGAAGAGTAGGATAAAAAGAGAGCAAGATCAATAGTTCCCTTATTTACATGAATATTTTACATGTGGCTGCAACTTTTCCACTTTCATCATATCTCTAAGGCAAGAAGAAATAGATTCAGTGGTAAGAGAATTATGCTAAACTATATATACTGTTAAGCAATGGAGAAAATTTCTGAATGTAATTTCTTGGCTCAAAACTCTGGTGTGAAAAACACTTGGAATTGAAACCATTTTGAAAACAAGACAGCGATTTTGTTTGTTAAATGTGTTACTTCAACCATTTTGCACCATGGTTTAACTTTTAACTGTATTCACTGTCTTGTTTTATATTAATTTATAATGAGACTTGTTTTGTGTATTGTATATTAGCCATCGGGAGTTATTTGATGGGCGGCTATGTAATTTTTCTAAATAAATAAATCTCTGTATCAAATTGAAACTATTTTTAAAATGATCTAAAATGCCCATTTTGAGCTTAGAATAATCTTTCAAACTCATGAGATGGAATTTCAAATTCAAAATTGTTTGAATTTAGTATATTTGCATACCACTACTTTTGAGATGTTTATTGGGTTTAAAACATAAATATGTCTTTTCTCAAAGATGAACTCTTATTAGATAATAAATAGTGGGGCTTTTTTTCCAATAGAGAAGGGAACCCTTCCTTCTTTTCAATTTCCCATGCTTGTTTTGTGCCATAGGTGACCTATTGTTGGTGTTCTTGGTGGTTTTTGAACTTGGTTGTTGTTTTTTTTCAGACACTTCATTGCTAAGCTAGATAACATTAGCAGTGCATGACAGAGTGAAGTTTGCAGGTTATTTCCATAGAGAGAGAATTTCACCTGTTAGTCTTGGTGTTGTTTTTCCTCTTGAAAATGGTTTGATTAGGATATTGTTGCTTCTTAAATTGTTTATCTACAAATTCACAGCTGTTCAATGTTTATGTGGTTGTTGGCTGCTAGGGAAGCTGTGCTCTGGGCTGATGGGCAATTTTTCAGGAATATTTTTTTTTAATTTGGTTTGGTCTAGAATGTTGAAATTATGGTTGAATTTGGTTATATATTAAAAGATTCGTGAATTTTCAATATGTCTTCTGATTGTGCATTGATTTTCATTGATTCAATTGTAGGTCTCCTACTTGACTGTCCTATATAGTGGATTTTGCAGTCTTTATAAGTTGTATATGATTTCTGTTTCTTTCTTATGTGGTTAGATTTGCTTAAGAAGGTTTGGAAAAGTTTTGTTGATGCATTGAGGATCATTAGCACTGATGATGTTACCTAATTTAGGTGATGAAACATCTGCAAGAAAACAAAAACAACCAAACTCAGAGAGCACCAAGGACCTCTCATTTAAATACTGAGCTGCAAATCTTCTTCTTTATTCGAAATTTTATGTTGCAAGGTGTGATAATCTGATACTTGTCTCAGAATCATGCAAGCCACGATATTTCCTGTGACACTCTATGAAGGAAAATTTGTATTTTGAAGAAAGATATTGATGCTTTTGAATTTTGACTTTAGAAAAGATTCCTGAGTGACAACAGCTAAGTAAACAGACAAACTCACCATAAAACAAATCAACCCAGAATTCTGATTTGAAACACAAAATGGACAGGCTAAAATTATTCTATTTTAAACACATTATACCACAATAGCTCTCTGGAAAAGGCTCTAATCTTGGAAAGATAAGAAAGAAAGACAACTAAATCACCAGCAGCTGGGTGGATGGAATCAATTATAGTGGCAATGAGTGCACTTTTGAAAGACTTGAACAGTTTGGAAACAGATCATCATGGACAAAATCTATCTATGTGATTGCTAGGAGCTGTTGGCACATAATCAATAAATGATTCCCGACTGGAGAGTGGGGGAGTAAAATCTAATACTGCTTTTTTATTCTTTATAATCATACCAGTGGCTTTAACAATAAGGAAAAAAAATTATAATTAAGGATGTTTAAAAGGGCTGCACATTCAGCTAAAATCTATCCCTACACCTTTCATATTATGACAATAAAATACAGTTGTTTGTCCATAAGGAGTGCAGAGGTCTTATATAAATGTTTATCTAACATTATCTAACAATAAACTCCTTTGTTTAAAAAAGAAATCTTGAAAAGCCTTCAAAGAAAAGTTTGACAAAAAAGAGCTGAAGGTCACTTAAGGCACAAGTTAAATCCATACCTAGAATTATGTCATGATACAGTAATAAATATCATTTATGCGGGCATTATTGATTTTTTACAAAGGAAAAAACCATTTAGGTTTTTACCAGTTTGCTACCGTCAGCAACTTTCCAAATATAATGGAGATGGTGTATGCTAGTTTCTCAAAGCTACCTTAGCAGACAAGTGCGTAAATGATTTTACAGCCATAGATCCATTACCTTGAGTGCTGAGGAATATTTCCCTTCTACTAAAACTAAAATTATTGTTTTCATTATATTCTGTTTTAATTAAGGTTTTCATGCACATAAGAGCCATGGAAATATGAGTTTACAGACATGTTTTTCATGTGTAATTCATATAATGCTTCTTCTCTTACTTAGTTGAAAAATTCTTATAAGTGAAGCAAAATAAGTAGCACTTTCAAAAGCAGGCAATCCATTTTGAAAATAAGGAGAGCTGCAGCAAAACAGTGACTTCTCCAATATAGCAATAACAATAGCATTTAGACTTATTTATCATCCTATAGTCTTTACAGCATTCTCTGGGTGGTTTATTAGGAAAACATTATTTGCATAATGCCACTAACAAACTTGTCCTCATTTTACTGACCTCAGAAGAACAGAAAGGTGAGTTAATCCCATCAGGGTGAAAATCCAGGCTGGTAGACAGAGTTTGTCTGCAAACTTTAACCATTGATCACCAGGGTTCCAAATATCCTCTGTTTTGTAAGACTATATTTTTAAAGAGTTGATCCAATCTTAACAGTTGTATGTTATGACATCAAGCAAGTGTAAAGAGATATATGTGCCAATCGCCCTATGGTAAAAAATAATCAGGAAATAGTGGCTTTGAATCAATCTACTGCTAGTAGATGGCAAAAGGGGGAAAGGCAAACTACATGAAAAGAATTTTAGCTGAAGAGACAGGAAATATCACTTACCTAGATAGCTTAAAAGAAAGCAAGATTTGTCCTGAAGACAGCTGCATACATTGTGAAGTCAAAGTGGGAGAGACAAATTGCCCTTAGAAGGTCCAACATATTTTCTACATTCAGAAAAAATCTGAATTTTTAAAGTGTTATACAATTTTTGTGTAAAGACAACAACAATGCTAGATATTTTTCCATAAGGCTACATGGCCAAAAATGTGGACTTCACCCATGTATACATCTGTATACATAAATGGAGAAAGAAAGTCATATCAGTTACATATTATTCCTCAGAAAAAAAATAGATATTAATATTTTCTGCCTGTATTAAGGAGTCTGGGACCAAACTCTGACACCAAGTATAGTGATATTAATGGTGCTTAATACCACATGTTATTCAATCTTCTAGTCTACCCTATTGAAATAATAGGTTTCCAGTTAATAGGTGGCATGGCCCCAACATTAGGCAAAGTAAAATCACAGCCTGCGATAACAGAAGTTAAGGCACATCAATAGCAAATGCTTTTCATTGACTGCCCTTTAAGGCTTCTTCTTTTTTTTATCATAGTGAAAATGTTAGATCAGGGATATCAATCTCATGACCTGTGGGCTGGATGAGTCATGTGCAGGCCATGCCCTCACCCAATTTAGCGAAGGATGAAAAATCACGATACATCATGTGACGCTGCCGTGATGATGCGAGTTTGACATTCCTGATGTAGCTGTTATAACTGCCAGATAGCACACACCCCTACACAATCCGGTAATAAAAATTGCCTTAATCTTGAATTGAAGCTATAAGTGCAATGGACTAGTACTGAACCAAATTTTCTGGCCAAAGAACTCAATAGGTACTATATTTGGTATTAAAAGCATTGTGTTGCATGCATTACAACAAGAATTATTCCATATTCATTATTTAATAAACTTTATTTGATTCATTGAATAAACAAATTAAAATTTGGTGTATGATTGATGCTAAATTCTAAATTCATTTCCTCTGGGTGGTGCTTCTTACTCTTATTTTCATTGCAGGAAAATTTCTAGTGTTGAAATTTTAAGATTGCCACACAAATCCTTGAGCGTTATCAACATATTATATATTATGAAGATTTATTTTATTTTCCTTTTTTTCCTCTGAGGACTGAATGAAGTGAAGCATTAGAGATCCCTCTCAAGCCATTGAACTTTATGTCGTTCTCAGTCAACATTACAAAGATAACAAAATGTGGGTATTTATTTTCAAGTTCAGTGTTTACAGAACAAGCAAAGCATGGCTGTCATACAGAGGGCCCATTAGCCTCCTTGGTGAAGTTTTATATTTCTACATTTCCTTCTCCCTCTTGTCAGACTCACTCATTTGTCCCCATTTGCTCAGGACAAAAACTAAATCAATTTCATCGGCTATCATTTGATTTCTTTCTTTTCTCGGTCTAAAGCTTTCTACCTCTCACTCCTTTTTTTATAAGCCTGTTTCTACTGCACCATATGGCAGCTGTGAGAAGAGTAAAGCAATGATCTTGCTTTTAACAAAAGGGCTTGCAATGTCAAAGAAGCTCATGAATGCATGAGACACATTCATGTATAGAGAAGTGCCTCCAGCCTTGTCAAAGGGACTAAAGAGATTGCTGATAGACCTGACATTTCTTTAGATATTTTTTTCTTAAAGGCAGTAGCTCTGTCTTCAGCTCATCTCTCTTTTATGTATGCCTTATTTGCAGCTCCTCTTTCCTCTCTCTTCCCTTCAGTCCATTGCTGAAAATTCTGTTATAACTCGTAACACAGAACACAAACTCAGTATGTGGGATAGAAGAAGTTACTGAATAATGGTGCCTTATCATCTTACCAACAGTTGCTATCAAACCCTTTATTTCCAGCACCATAATAAGCAAATCTCAGTATGCCCACCTAGGAAATACCTGCATGGTCTGTACGTCTGTAATGCTGTAGATATCACAATATAAAAATGCCACTGAAAATAGCAAAATGCAGATGATCACCTCTGCTGATTCTTCTTAAAATAAAATGCATTGCTTTCTTCTTTGTAATCTAAGAATTACAAGAAAAAGGCTTTGTCAATCGTCACGTCAGTTAGAGTTTGGTACGCTGCAATTACAATTCCATTTTCAGTCTTTTTTTTTTCTCATCACCAAACCTTTCTCTTCTCTTGCTTATACAGTCCCAAATACATGTTTATATATTTAGGTTTCTGTAATTCTGTAAAATTCCAGGACATGTCAACTGCAGTGTAGTGAATGCATGGGCAACTCATGGTACTCCAAGACCTATAACTTCTAACTGCAATAGCAAAAACTTCTAGAAATGATAAGTCTACATCGCCATTGACATGAACTGTGCCTTCCTTTGTTTAGTCCACACCAGGGGCCAAATTCTAGCAAAGCTAATATATTCATTAAAACCAAGTTGTCCAGGCCATAGGACTCCTGTTCTTCCATGTATAAATTGTTCCCCTGTAATCTTAGGAAGGTAAGAAGGTATCCTTGTAACTGCTACCTATTGGGAAATTCACAGAAAGCAAATAAAAACTAGTGCTTTATTCCCTGTCCTTCCCTGCACAACCATCCATCTGTCACAAACACAAGTCTTTTGTAATCAGCGTAACCTGGTCAGATGAAAAGGAGAAGGGCAATGCTTGGGATCTATCCCCATGTAAAACAACTGACCTTTATAACCTTCTAAATAATAAAAGGGATTTTTCTGCCCAGCAGAATGACTTAACTTTGTGGAAGATGGGAAGGAGTCTGAAAATCTGCAAAGCTGTGGCAAATGTTGAGAAAGTATGATTTCATTAAACCTCATTTGACAGAAAGACATCCCAACCCAGTCACAAAGGAAAGTATATTTGGAAACATCCAGGCAATTGAAGGAGAATTGAATTATTCTTCCGAACACTTGGGGGTGGGGAATAACATAGAGAAGACTTAATTCAGGTTATATGAAGCTTGGTCCTTAGGTATGCAAATTCCAACTTCCCCGTAGCATACTTGTTCAGAAAAGCTTTAGTACACACACACACACACACACACACACACACACACACACTTATTTACATGTGTCCTATTGACAGTAACTAACATTGCTATGCACAGTATATTTTTGAGCAACAAGAGTTTGGATTAAAACTTTTTAAATTTGTGAATCAGCAAAAATGTAACTTAATGCCATGTGGATTTTCAGATATTAGGTTCCTTTATTTTTTATTTTTTTTAAAAAAAAGACTGTTTAAAAAATCAGAACTATTTATGCAAAACTGGGCAACTTCCCAACTGGAATCTGTAACTTTTTCCAACACCCCACAATAAGTTTCCCAGTAGTATAAATTAATGAACACATGTGCAGTATCAACAGTTGAATGACTTTTTCTCAGTGAAAATACAATGAATTAATCTACTCTATGTTCCCAATAGATTTGGAAATATTCAGAACGATTATGCCACTTAAAGATACTCTTTACCTTCGTATTACACAAATATATTTTTAGTGTCGTTGTGAAGATATTACTCAACACCTAGACAATTGGCGTACAATGTTCACAGGGTTTTATTTTATTTCCCTATCCTGTTCAATATCTAAATGAAATTTAGATATTGAAATGAAGGGGAATTTATTTGCAACTGCATTGATCTTACTGTATAACTCAAAGTGTCCTGCTTCCTTAGAATTGGACTGGTACTTTTATGCTACAGTTTTAATATTGTCTTTGCTTTGCTTTGCTTTTTTTAGGTCAAATTTTTAGTCCCCATCAGTGTGTGCCAAAGTAGAAAGTAAAGCATAAATCCAAGAAATAAATAAATAATATTCTTAATCTAGGGAATGATGGACCAGAAGTTAAAAATGCTGAGCTTGTCAACTGGAAAGCTGACAGCCCGGGTTCAAGACCAGAGCACCAAACAAGGAGATGAGATTTCATTCTTGCCCACCTAGCAGTTTGAAAGCATGCAAATGCGAGTAGATTAATAGGTACCACTTCAGCATTTTGTGCGCTTTGGGCATATAGCCATGCTGGCCCCATGACTATGGAAATGTCTTCAGATAATGCTGGCTCCCTCATCCAAGAAACTGAGATGAGCACCGCTCAGACACAACTGAACAGGGAAACCTTTATCTTTACTTTTTACTCTTAATCTGGAACAGTAATATGCTAACTTTGAACTTCAAACATTAGTTGGACTTACTGCATCATCATGGTACAAGCAACATTTGAAACACCTCCAATTTAGGCCAGAATACTGATGAGATGCAAAATAGCATTAGAAAGTATTTTTACATTCATACAGTACTTAAGCAGTAAACACTATATTTACTGTAAAAGCTCTTTTGATCATTATGTTACTTAGCATCAAAGATGGCCATTTTCTATTTTCCTGCCACATTTGAGCAATTCACTTCTCTTGTCGATTTGTAGGTAGCTGCTTTAAAACAAGTGAGATAGCTCACTGCTGTTCTCTGTACTAAGGCTTTGTCATATGTCACGAATTGGATTTGAGAGCTTTTGAACTCAACGCATGCATTTACAGAGAGCTACATGTAATTAATAGAATTATCTGTTGACAAGGGGCATTATTAACATTATTTAGAAAACCACCGACTCCACACCAGTGACACTAGTTATAATTTATAAGTTATTCTCCTCTGAGCTTTATTATTTTGATAACATGCTTACTTGAAAATGGAAAATGAAAATGGAAAATGGGATCCTCAATATATATATATGACCAGCATACAACTCATTACCAACAATCTGAACCTACTAGGGATTAGAGATGCTTCATGGTTTATCCAGGAAGATAGCACACACACACACACACACACACACACACACACACACACACACACACACACGTTCCAACTAGTTCAAATATGACAAACAAAATATATGCAGATTTGATTGGGGGGGGGATTGGGGTTTTTTGTTTTGGGGCACTATCATGATTGTGAAATACATTTAGACTGATCATCGAAGTACAACAGAAAAAGAACCACTGCTTCTTTCTTCCATTCTATTTGATATTATCAACGTCTCACTAATTTAGATAAATGTTAATTAGAATCATTTGTTTTCATGATGATTGCATTAAAGTTCATTATTTCTAGTTGGTTTGCTTTCCCATTACTAAAATCTCCTTGTTTTTCATCCTGTTGTCTTGAAATGATTATTGTAAACATTTCACTCTCCCTCCCACAGCTTCTCTACTGATAGACTTTTACACTGACTATAAATGGGACTTTTTAGTCCAAACACAACCCAAACTGATATGTATGTTTTCCCCCACTAGAGATATAAAGCAGTTTTTAAGTAATAAGGAGGAGGAGAAAAAATGTGGATCAAATCTGATTATGAAAATTGACATACTAGGAATTCTTTTATTGAGAATTCCTTTCTTTGAGAGTCAGAGAATAGAATACATATCCTTTTTGTAATTTACTAAGGGGAAATCTCAATCTTCAGTTTCTATCTCCATAGCTCCTCCCTCATTGACAGTTTATGAGAGGAAATGAGTATCTGTCTAAATTTAGTTTATTTCAACCATATGTTATTCTACCATTTCAAAGGTTTTTTTCTCTTTCTCTGGATATATATAAATTTCATCAGCAACTTCCTCTAACGTTAGCATTTTGTATGCACTTTCCCCTTGTTTACAGTTTTGCATTAATACCTCACATTCTAAAATGTAAAAGGTCTCCTCGCATATATGTGTTAGTCATTCCTGACTCTAGGGGGCGGTGCTCATCTCCATTTCAAAGCTGAAGAGTCAGCACTGTCCGAAGACATCTCCATGGTCATGTGGCCGGCATGACTAAACACCGAAGTGGCATGGAACGCTGTTACCTTCCCACCAAAGCTGGTCCCTATTTTTCTACTTGCATTTTTATATGCTTTCGAACTGCTAGGTTGGCAGAAGCTGGGACAAGTAACGGGAGCTCACTCCATTACGCGGAGCTAGGGATTCAAACCACCAAACTGCTGACCTTTCTGATCGACAAGCTTAGCATCTAAGCCACTGAGCCACCACGTCTCTTTCTAAAATATACAAAGATGCGAAAACCAAAAATTGTGACTTAACATTTGTTTCTTTGTACTATTTTAATTACAAAATCAAATGAATCCTGATCTTTTTGTCTCCACTACTAACTTACTTGCTGTATCAATCCAACAGAAAAAAAACCCAAATAAATTATTGATTTCCAACATTTCCTGCATAATTCATAGTTTTCTATTAACCTCATTAGACTATAGCCAGTTCCTATATCCTGCTTGTTTCTATGCTGTTGACTGGCATCCCATCATCTGCCCTTCAAAATTATGTTGGATGAGATTTGAAAAGGCAGCAAAAATATTAAATGCAAAAATATTCAACATATTCTATTCATTGAAATTACATCTGTTTATATGACCTGGGCCTACTTTTAAAAGGGGTTTTCATCACATCTCCATTTTACTAACACTACACTGTTGCAGAGCAATTCATTCTAAAGATCTGAGGTTTCAAATTAATTTAAGAAATAAAGCAGAAAAGCACTTAAACAAAGCATTCTGTTTTCACCAAGTCTGTCTTGAAACTTAAGTGTAATCTGAGAACGACTCAAACTTTCCATTTAGTTTTTGATTATGCATTTAACATTAAGGAATCAGCCTTAGGTTTCTAAAGTTACAAGTGATTTAGTTCTTTTGTTACTTGCACAATATCAAAGGTAATGAGGACAAAAACATTGATCAAAAGGATGTGGCTGACTACGTGTGATTAAAAACTGACTCATGTGATTTAAACAGAAGGATAGAAGTGGGAGAGAACAAACTAAGAATCTTCTTATGTGAAAAGGGAGGTTATAGTATAATCAAATAACTAACAATATTACCTTAGGTTTTTAATCTGTTTTATAAAATCTGTGCCTGGTAAGGCTTGCTTGTAATTGAGGGACCATTTGGAAGTAATCATGTATACCATTTCTACTTTACCATCAAAACAGTGACCTTTGATTCTCTAAAATTTTGGCAACAATAACAAGTTGGAAATGATTCAGTGTATTGATATTAAAGAACAAGAACATGAAAAACACAAACTTTTGTAGAAACAGAATAGGTATTTCCTCTATTCCAAGTTTTATTACCTTAATACAGATTGTATAATGTATATGAAAGCCTACTTTTTCCTGAAAAGCTGTAAGCAGAAACAAGGTGAGGTCCATGACTACGGAGGAGGAGGAGAAAGAATGTGGATCAAATCTGATTATGAAAATTGACATACTAGGAATTCTTTTATTGAGAATTCCTTTCTTTGAGAGTCAAAGAATAGAATACATATCCTTTTTGTAATTTACTAAGGGGAAATCTCAATCTTCAGTTTCTATCTCCATAGCTCCTCCCTCATGTACAGTTTATGAGAGGAAATAACTATCTGTCTAAATTTAGTTTATTTCAACCATATGTTATTCTACCATTTCAAAAGTTTTTCTCTCTCTCTCTGGATATATATAAATTTCATCAGCAACTTCCTCTAACTTTAGCATTTTGTATGCACTTTCCCCTTGTTTACAGTTTTGCATTAATACCTCACATTCTAAAATGTAAAAGGTCCCCTCGCATATATGTGCTAGTCATTCCTGACTCTAGGGGACGGTGCTCATCTCCATTTCAAAGCTGAAGAGTCAGCGCTATCCGAAGACATCTCCATGGTCATGAGGCCGGCATGACTAAACACCGAAGGGGCATGGAACGCTGTTACCTTCCCACCAAAGCTGGTCCCTATTTTTCTACTTGCTTTTGTAGAAACAGAATAGGTATTTCCTCTATTCCAAGTTTTATTACCTTAATACAGATTGTATAATGTATATGAAAGCCTACTTTTTCCTGAAAAGCTGTAAGCAGAAACAAGGTGAGGTTCATGACTACAAGAATGTGCACACATTTAAATCAGCAATGCTATTACAGTATAGTAAAGATACAATTGTGGATGAGATACAAATATGGATGACGTACATTATACGGTCATGGTTTTGGAGAGGCAAGTTTGAGGCTGGTGCCTAAAAAAGAGATTAACTTAAAAACAAGACCAAATAATAAGATATGGTATCATGGTAAACCAAGGTTAACCAAGAGAAGAAATATATATTAGGAAGTGTGACTATATTTTTTTGTAGGGATGAATGCACTTCTTGTCATGTCAGAGAGCCAGCCAGTATTGATCCTAGATGATAAACTCTAGAATCGGAAATATTATTTTAAAGGATGGGGAAAAGTGCTCAGAAAATGAAAAATAAGGCAATAGGTACTCGGAGTTTTCTAAAGGAAAAGGCTTATGAGATGTCAGAGTTTTAAATCAAATAAATTAGCATCCTCTTTTTCTTATGTGGAACCTGAGCTAAACTTCCAACAGAACATATACATGTTGTAGCCATTCCCTACAAGTTCATAGTTCTGCCTTCACTGCTGCACATTTAGATTGAGAAAGAGTGAAAATATAGGCGCTTAATATTCTTTGTTCTTTTTGATCTACTGCAAGATTTGTATCATTATAGAACAATATGTGGTATTAACTGGACCAGATAGTTTGTCCTCTCTCAGCAATCAGATGAGATTCTATTATTCTTTGGATAAAATAATCTGTATGAGCAATTTCCAAGAAAGTACCACAGTGTGTCATAAGAAGCTGCCAACTGGATACTTTTGCAAAGCACAATCTGCTTGTGGCTTGCACCCAGCTGGTTGTTTAAACTAAATAATTTCCTATGTTCAGCAGAATAGGAAATTAATGTGGGCAAGAAGGGATAATATCTTATCCGTTTTGTATAGAACTAAAGAAACTATCTTCATGTATAGTTGCAACGATATGCAAGAAAGAAGAAAAAGAACAATTATGCTACTGCTGCCTCCTCCAGTTTTGTAATCTTCCTTGCATTTTCATCTTTTGAAGTAGAAGTTTATACTCATGAATGTACTCTGCGTGATACAGAAATCAAAGCTTGTTATAAATCAAAGGAATTTCTCATTTAAGAAGTTTGCTCTCAATGTGAAAAAGACAAAGGCATGATGGTCTAACATGTTTGTTCTCACTTTTTATTCTCATTGTCATTATATTTTAGAATTCTTCTAGAGGAACTATTGTATGCTGCAGTTACTACTGTAACCAATACATTTAGATTCTTTTAACATTGTTTTCCAATTCCCCTATCCTTTAAATTCTGCCCAAACTTTCAGATGTAGGAATTTTCAGGAACAAAATACACAAAAGACTGAAATAAAGTGGGGTGATAACCCTAATTTGCTTGAGAGAGATAATTTCCCACTAAAATAGTATGCCACGGGAATTTGTTACCTTGTCCAGTCATATTAGATACACAGTCATATCAAATTAATATAATGTCTAGATTTAAATATCACACTAACACATAAATAGTGATTTACAAACCACAATGGCTGGGTTCATAAACATGTAATGCAAAAATGAAAGAAATTATACGTGGCTTAAAATATGTGAACTTACATGAACTTAGCCATTGTGTTCAGGTTTATTTCTAAGAAATGTACAAAGAACTGTGGCCTAAGGCTTCTTAGATTGTAAATTGCTACACTAATATTCATTAACATATCAAAGGATTTAATTATCTCTACCTAATATAGTAACCAGCGTGATACTGCATAGCTATTCTCAGGCTAACAATAGTTTGGAAAGTTCAGGTGAAATTGAACTATAAATTTGCCAGCCAAGTTATAAATATTATTTCTAAATTAGGAATAGAATGTTTTTTACAAAGTAATGAAATCTAAGCCGGCTCTTTTTTTTTTTTTTGCAATTATTCTAATTTTATTGTAATTCAGATCTTTTTTTTTTTGCACCCAACAGATTTTTAAAAATCCAAGAAACTTTCAATGGACAATAAAATGGACAGTGTTGTCTTTGGTACTCTTCAAGCTTGATTAAGCTTAAACCTTATAACTTTTACATTCTATTTCATAGAAAATCTACTTTTATTTTCTGTGTGCAACAAAACAGACACACTCAGGATATTCAGAATCATTGTATCATGATTTGCAAAGCATAAGTATGGATCAACTGTTCTGTCACAACCAAAAAGCCAATGTAGTTATTGAAGCATCCTGCTCATAGCAGTATTAATCCTTGTTCCCTTCATCAGTGATAAAGAGGAAGTGGTAATTGCTTGATAATGCATAAAGGGATCTGAGAGTCAGTAATTACCATCTGGATGAAGTGCTAGAATTCAGCATCCTTAACCAGGCTGATCATCCACAGCTAATTTCTGCACAAGACTATATCAAATCTATCTATCTATCTATCTATCTATCTATCTATCTATCTATCTATCTATCTATCTATCTATCTATCTATATATATATATATATATATATATATATATATATATATATATATATATATATATATTGAGCTTCTTTTTTACCCTTTCCCCATCCATGATAGCAGCTTCAGTCACTGTGCAGGTGTTAACCTCCAAGATTAAAAAAAAACAGGTATTTTGTTATTGATTGATGTTGCCTATGCCTATTTGTAGTTGATACCTAAGCAGGTTCCTCCCATGGTCAGAATGCACTCGGTATCTTTCCCTCTATTAATCCATACCTTGAAGGCACAATGTAGCATAAACCTCAAGCTCAAAATTGAAGTATTCCCATATTATATTGCTGTCTATTGCACAGCATTGCCACTTTTTGTAGTAATGGGTAGTCTAGTAGTGCATCAAAAACCATCAACAGTTTTAAGCAGGAACAGCTCCTTCTGATCCTTCCTGTCAGCTCTTGAACTGATAACAAAGGAGACTGGGGAAAAAGCAATCATGACCTCACTAACTATTCAAAGTCCTTACCTCAGCATTGGGCCTTTCTTCAGCCTCAATTATAAGAATGTCACAGGACGACAGTACTACTGACCTAAGAGGAAACAGGAATGTTAAGTAAATCAAGCTTTCTTACATCCATCACTTTCCTCCTCTGATCAGCAGCTCTTAGTCTGATGCTCCTCCAATTTACTCCACGTAAATGGCTAACATTTGTCAGATATAGCTTTTCTGAGAGGGAAAAATGTTGAGTGTATTAATTGGTTTCAAATGAGGGTTGGAATAAACACTTAGCTTCTCTTTCAAACAAGAAAACAAACAAACAAAAAAGAAAATGTTTTTATTTAATGTCTGTATGTTTGTATTTACTTGTGTCCAGCAAATGGCAGTGTTATCACAACCAATGTATGTATAATGCCTAATGGGAAGAATTAATTTTCCCCAAAGCAAGCAGGCCTAATTTTTGTGAGGCGATTTTAATGGTGGGATAGATTTGAAAAGCAAATTTGTTCGACCTCCTCCATTACTTTCCACCACACTAATTTAAATCGGAAATCGGACTAGGAGTACAACTGAACTACCATAGATTGGAGCTAAAGCGAGTAATTCGTAGCTAGAAAACCAGTTACCGTCACCAGAAAAATAGGAACAGGGAATCACAAGCAAATCCATTTTCATACATTTTCAACAACTGTCCCAATTTTGTTAGCACAGGAATCAGAACCAGACTGATGGCTTATTGTGTAATACATTTCATAAATGCATGTTGTTTTGCTCCAATACTCCACCCATCCCAAACAGATCACACCACTCAGTCTAAACAAATAGCAGTCGATGTAGTGACCAGCACCCATTATTATTACATATACTAGTAGAGTCAAGAAAATTCAAAATATAACAGTCCAATCCTAGAGGAAAGATAACTTTCCATCAAACAAAACCACACAGAACCTTTACAATAATACTACTTGAAACAGGCTCTATTTGCTTCTTTTTAAAAACATAGCAGTGCTTTAAAGAACGGATTGCTCAGAAGAGCAATTTTAAGCTTAAACTGATTAATATTTGGACATATTTTTTTTTACATCTCTGCTTTTTTTTCCCTCTGCTTTTCATCTGGTGAACTTTTGTCCTGTAAATTATTGATGTACAGACTCAATTTACACATTGCACAAAGCCACAACATTGTTAATTACATTTTGTTGAATAAATCACAAGTTGCTGAGTTCACATTGCCCTAATCATAAAAATAGGGAATACAGATAGCAGGAAATGTATTTGCAATTGCTTAATTTACAAACAACTCTGAGTTTGAACAAAGGTTGAACTTATTCACATATTGGTAATACATGATGATTACATTTCTACAGGTAGTACTCGGCTTATGACTACAATTGAGCCCAACATTTCTGTTATTAAGTGAAACATTTTCCCCCATTTTTCGACCTTTCTTGCCACAGTTGTCAAGTGAATCACTGCAGTTGATAAGCTAGTAACCCGGTTGTTAATTGAATCTGGCTTTACCATTGACTTTGCTTGTCAGAAGGTAGAAAAAGATGATTATATCACCTTGGGATAATATGCACCAGCTGCCAAGCATCTGAACTTTGATCACATGGTCATGGTTCATAATTGTGAAAAATGGTCCTAAGACACATTTTTCAGTGTCACTGTAACTTTGAATAGTCATTAAATGAACTATTGTAAATCAGAGACTACCTGTACTTGTAATTTTTTTCCCTTTCTGACCAGTATGTGTATGGCAGGGGTGTCCAAACTTGGGAACTTTAAGACTTGTGGACTTCAACTCCCAGAATTCCCCAGCCAGCCATGCTGGCTGGGTAATTCTGGGAGTTGAAGTCCACAAGTCTTAAAGTTCCCAAGTTTGGACACCCCTGGTGTATGGTTATAGTTATTCCTGTTATCTCATACAAACTACTACCTTATTCTGTACTCTATTGTTTCATTTATGCCTTTTTATGCCTCTCTCTATTTCTCAACCAATGTGCATTCTCTGGCATCAGCATCTGCTGAGGTGCTTATTTTCTTAGTTTCATCATCTTCCCTACTATTATACCAATATTACGACAAGAATACCAAGGTTTCAATTCCCTTTGACCTGATGGAAGACTGGAACACTAAACACCATCCCTAACTGCTCACATCATGGAGCCGGCCATAAAAGATGTATACACTGAAGCCAGCATTTTAATTGGGCTTGAAAGTTTATTGCTAAAGATGCAATGGTCACAAAGTTGGTTTTGCAATCTTGCTGTCATTTGCTAAGATTCAGTTTCAATTTGTTTCATCCCATGAAGCTCCACAGCCTCTAAACACCAGATTAAACTTCAATATCATCTCTCGGCCACCTGAAGTGACAATATAAACTGGAATATTATCAACATACAGACAATACCTCTCCCTAGACTGACAGATGATGGCTTTATTAGATGTAAAACAGCAAAGGGACTGACTCCTGTGGTATTCCATAATGAAGCAACCACATGCTCAACCTCTCTCCCATGGCTATTGACTAGAATTGCCCACTCAGGTATCACCCCTATGGTGAGAATGGTCCCTTGTTAATCACTTACAGGATTTTTCAGACTCGCCCGGCCGTAGGGATGCTAATATAATAGCAATAAGGTCTTATATCACCTCAAAAATAGATAGTGGGAGTAACATGAAGCAAGAAGATCTTTAAGGGGGGGAAATGACCTCAGTCAAATTATATTTTCAAGTAATTATTTTAGAAGACAAAAAGAAAAATACAAGACTAAATGTCTATGGCAGATTATGCTGACTGAAAAGAAAACTTAGAAGGTGATTTAAAGGATATTGGGGTTACTGATATCAAAATGAAGACAAAGCATGTCAATACCACATTTTTCTGGGAGTGAAAATAGAGCACAGGACTGCATGGGGCTGGACCCTGACATCTTTCTTCATAAATAAATAGAAATAAAAATAACACAAGCACTGTGAGTATTTTGAAGTTCAAAGGGAATTTTGCCAGTAAGAAATATACTCCAGATCTGAGAGCATATCCCAGGGGATTATCTCTAGCCCTAGCCCAATACAAGGTAAAGGAAGTTGGTTTCAGAGCATCAGATCAAGTTGTTGAAATGAATCAAATAACCTTTTCATGAACTTATTGTACTATATGCTTGTGCATTTTCAGATATTGTTTCCATCAGCTTTGGTTGTTATACAATGATGAGAGCTAATAAACTCTACTTCAGCAATACCTGGTAGGCTAAAGGTTGGATATCTTTCACTAAACTATTAGTTCTCATCCGCTGAAACAAAGGTTAAATACATGCAATTATATTTCCTTGGATTTCTCCCCCACCCATTTCCTTTTCCTTTCTCTGATGCCTTTATTGTATTCCCAAGGCACGGGTGTAGGGGAATTAGCTGCTTTTACTTACTAAAACAAGATGTTCAAAGATATTTCTTTTTCTGACCCTCCAACCTTGATTGCAACTTCATTTTGATGAAATGTGAGTGCAGAACCCTTTAAACTTGCACAGATCTATAAGCTGGTCATTGGAACGCCAGCTTCTGACATCTTTCAATGTCCTTTCAATGCTGATTATTCTCTTGATGACTTTCTCTTGCTCTTTTATACTTAACTGCATTTTTCTTAGGTCATCATAACAGGCAGAAATCCCTTTATAACCTTTATTGCTTCTATTATAGCTAAGCTTTTCTTAACATGGCATTCCTTTTCTAAATACACCTATAATATTTGCAGTATGTATAAGGACACTATTGTCACTTGTTCTGTTTTTGTAATCAATTTTACAATCACTAACAATAGAATGTTTATGTAAGAGTCTGAAATATGAGCATTACAGAAAATATTTTCACATTTAGTGGAAGGGAAATTATAAATTAGAATAATAATATTATGAAACTTAAAGATAAAGGTTCCCCTTGCACATATGTGCTAGTTGTTCCCAACTCTAGGGGGCAGTGCTCATCTCCGTTTCAAAGCTGAAGAGCCAGCACTGTCCAAAGTTGTCTCTGTGGTCATATGGCTGTCATGACTAAACGCCGAAGGCGCACGGAACGCTGTTACCTTCCCACCAAAGGTGGTTCCTATTTTTCTACTTGCATTTTTACATGCTTTCGAACTGCTAGGTTGGCAGAAGCTAAGACAAGTAACGAGAACTCATTCCGTTACATTGCGCTAAGGATTTGAACCGCCGAACTGCTGACCTTTCTGATCGACAAGCTTAGTGTCTTAGCCACTGACCCACCACATCCCTCTGAAACTTACAGATCAGCAAAACGTTAGATTCAATAAAAAGATATTTATGCAAGTTGTAAGATGTTCACAATTGTAATACTGTAGGTCTCTTATCATCACACCTTATAAAAATAATATTTTAATTCTGAAAAAATACAGTCATTCCAATCTTCCACTACATTGGGTTGGTGGGAGAGAGATGCGCCTTTTCACTGGTCCAGCTAAGGCAGTGTTTCTCAAACTTGGCGACTTTAAGTCCTGTGGACTTCAACTCCCAGAATTCCCCAGCCAGCTATGCTGGCTGGGGGATTCTGGGAGTTGAAGTCCACAGGACTTAAAGTCGCCAAGTTTGAGAAACACTGAGCTAAGGCATGAGAGCCAGAGAAGTGATTTTCTCAGCCCAACCTACCTCACAGGACTGTGGACTATGGGAGGAGGAAAGAAAATTAGGTATTCTTTCTTCCTCCAAATTATGTATAAAAATAAGAAACTTATATAAAAATAATAATATAGCAATAGCACTTAGACTTATATACTGCCTCAAAATCTATGGAGATTCTCAGTCATCCAGGTCATGGTAGTCCCAAAGGTGCTTTTTCAAGAGGCAAGTGGATTTTCCTGTTTTTCTTTGAAGATGTTTCGCTACTCATCCAAGAAGCTTCTTCAGTTCTGAGAAGCTTCTTGAATTAGAAGCGAAGTGTCTTCAAAGAAAAACCAGAAAGTACAGCTGCCTCTTGAAAACGCTATGGGACTGCCTCATAGTGCTTTACAAACCATCTCTAAGTGGATTACAATGCTAGCATATTGCCCTCAAGAATCTAAGGCCTCCTTTTACTGACCTCAGAAAGATGGAAGGCTGAGTCAACATTGAGCTGCTCAGAATGAAACTCCTGGAGTGAGCAGTGAGTTAGCCTGCAGCACTGTATTCTAACCACTGCACCATTGTGTTTCTTATAAAATAATAAAATAAAGTAAAATAAATGCAAGTAAAGAGAGATAATAGGTAGGTTTAGGCAACCCAGTAGCCATTAAGTTGCCAGTCTCATTTGGGATTGATAAAATGATATGAATAACTGAATGAAATGCTTTCCTCGCCTCATAAAGACTTATCATCTGTTGGAATGGGAGATAGATCTGGTCTATAGAGTGAACTCAGCATATGCCAGAACACACAATGTACCCAGGGAGGTCCATATTAAATTCCTTAGGAAAAGCACAAGAGACGAAATTCTGGGTGTACAAAGGGGGCAAGCATTGACATATCACGACAGGGAGATAACCATCTTGAAGCAGATCCCCCAAAAAATTAGGGAGAAAAGGAAATATTATTTGCAATTGGCGAATAAATTATACCAGAAGGGGGTGTGGTTTAGATGGTTGATGCCTGAAGGTATGCTGATATTCTGGGAGGAGACAAGAATTAGAATTAATACACCCATAGAGGCACAGGCCTTTATGGAAAAAAACAAAGCGAACCTAGAAAAAACAGAAGACTCTACAACGGTTACGCAGGACACGGGAGGGGCCGGAGCTCTGCCAGCGGGGGGAGAAGGGGCAATACCAAGAAAGCCCAGATCACAAAAATGAATAAGAAAACCACATTGTTATAAACAGACCGAAAGTAATAATGAAATTATGTGTAGACTATATATTATAATATATAAACTGATTGAATTTTTTTCTAGAATTAATATGCTGATTTTATATGATCATGTATTAATGTTTTATATTTAGATGTATTTTATGAGTTTGGAGGGAGGGGGCGTCTGCCACACTTGCAACTGCCAAAATTTGTACACCATTCCACTTACCCTTTTCCCTATAAATGTTTAAAAAAACCAATAAAAAATTTTTGGAAAAAAAAAAGACTTATCTGTTATCACGCATTCATATGAGTAGTTGAGTCCTGAAACTAGAAAGGGAAGGGAACTTCACATTGAGCTTCTATTCACCCCTACTCTTTTTCTACTTCTACACATTCAGCTGGAATCTGAAAGTGATTGCAAATGCATTGCTTTGACTACTTATATAATTATCTGTCTGATTATGAACACTAATGTACAAGTTAAAGCATCATGTGAATGCCTGGTCTCATGTTCAAACCAAATTAGGTCTGTCTTTGGGTTTCCAACTAATCACATAATAATAGAGAGAATAATAGGTGGGACTATGACATCTGTCTGTTCTCTACCAAGTTTCACATCTTTGTGTATTTAAGCAAATGTATGAAGGCTAATGAATCTAAATATCAATACTGGTTTTCCTCTTTTAGTAAATTTAATCAACTTTTTTGAGACCAACAGAAACATATAATTATATGCTGTGAAGTGATGTATCTTGGTTTTATCCTTATTTGTTCTACTATTAATTAATATTTCAAGAAATCAAAAAAATCAAGCATTTATCTCTCATCACCTTCAGAGTGTCAGCAGGTTTATTTGATATTATATTTTTCTGTTACATTAGAAATGCCATTTATGAATGCAGTTAAAGTTTCTTCAAGGGCTAAGTGGTTCAGGACATTCTTATTATGATGGCTCTCAGGTGTATCATTTTGCTTCTTTTTCTTTTTAATTGCTTGGCAATTGTCCTTTGCTCAACAAGTATCAGGAAAGATAACTATGACAGCATATATTGTTCCACCGTGTACACTTAATGAGCAATGGATCCACTTTGCATACCTATTAAAAAAAAACTAATGATAGACTTTAAATCATGGAAGTGAAATCTGCTTGCATTTGCTGAAAACAACATAAAAGAGCATTTGGATAGCGCTTTTAAAAGAGCAGCACAGTAGCTTTTGTTTTAGAAAGACAATGAGCAAATATATGAAGCAAAGAATTATGGGTAGTTAAATCTGTCAGAATAAAGCATCAGTCATAAACACAGTTGCTCACAAAACTGTAATTTGCAAACCTAGTGAGAGATTTGATTTTGGCAAAGCCATTAAGTGGGGTGAGAGTAAGAGTTGTTGGATTTGACATCTGAATGTTATACAGAAGTTTTCTCATCCTTATGCTAATCCTTGCTTGGGCAAACAGTGGTCTTAGGGAACATGGAAATAGCAGAATGAATCCTAGATTCATTTTAGTATACACACTATGAGATGTTTCTTAGCTCAGACTTGAGCTACAAAGGTAGACTTTTGCCATGAGATTATGGGAATAATCTTGTGTAAATTATTTGTTTTCAGCCCATTCAACTGTACAAAAAATAATGATAATAATAATTATCCCATCCTATCCTCCCATATTAAAATTTTATCTTGTACTCTTTAAAAAATATTTGTGTAAGATAAATTATTATAAAAAATAAACAATATTTACAAATTTTTCTCTCTGATCATTGTTTCCTAGACTTCAAATTTAGTATTATATCTCACAACCCAGTGTGAGAACTGTAATTTTAATGCACAGTTTTTCAATCTAAGGCAAATTCAGTTTATTACATAAAACAGATGATTGTATCTTATTCTATAAAGAATAACAATTGTATATGACCTTTGTTCTCTTATATTTCTAGCCATATTGCCAATATTTTTTGAAAGATCAGAAATAGTGCTTATGGAAATGAATTTGGATTTTGAAATAGCAAGAGAGAGAGTGTGTGTGTTGACACCTTTAAACTATGACATTTAGGATAAGAAACCTAAGAAACTAGCCAAAAACCAAACAAATAGATCACCAAATAAATCAATCCTAGGATCCAATTTAATTTAGGGACACGGTGGTTCAGTGGCTAAGACGCTGAGCTTGCTGATCAGAAAGGTCAGCAGTTCGGTGGTTCGAATCCCAAGTACCGCATAACGCAGTGAGCTCACATTACTTGTTCCAGCTTCTGCCAACCAAGCAGTTCAAAAGCATGTAAAAATGCAAGTAGAAAAAATAGGAACCACTGTTGGTGAGAAGAGAACAGTGTTTAATGTGCCTTCAATGTTTAGTCATGCCGGCCACATAACCATGGAGAGTTCTTCAGACAGCGCTGGCTCTTCAGCTTTGAAATGAAGATGGGCACCGTCCCCTAGAGTCGGGAACGACTAGCACATATGTGCTAAGATAACCTTTACCTTTACTTTTAAGATTTAATTTGAGGGACAAATTATCAAGTTCAAATTATCCTACTTTAGGCATATTTTATTAAGATTATGCTCTCTGGAAAAGGTTTTAATGCTGGGCAAACATTACAAGGCAAGTAACGAAGTACAAGGCAAGCAACAAAGATTATGACCAGAAGCAAAGTAAATGGATTCAGTTACAGTAGCAATGAGTGCATATTGGAAGACCAAAAGGATCAGAATAGGGACACATTGTCATGGAAAAGAATTATTTATATGATTGCTAAGAGTTAACACATGATTTGATAATGTATATGCAATCAATTTATTAATCAGTCTATCAATCAAGTAATCAACAGTTTATTTAATATGCAGCACAAAGAAAATACTAGCAGAAATTATAATTAAAGTATATTTAAATTATTCAGTTGTATGGATATCCAGGAGAGATCAGAAACAAGGCTGGAAATGAGGCTAAGAAAACTATTTTTTATTCAGTTTATGCATTAAGTATATGTGCACTGACTACGTTATTTATATATTAAGTTCACATTATTATATGAAAGAACTATTCAAATAAATGAATTGAATCTAGCCATACAAATCAAAGTAGTGAATAATATTTATCTTCTCATGGTAAATTTAAATTTGGGCATCAAATCTTCCATCCAATTAAACAAACCCTTTAATCAAAAACAATACTCAATGAACTATGCCATTTAAAATCTAATGTTCTACAGCAGTGATCCCCAATGTTTCCAGTTTGGTGGCCCAGCTTTGGGGGGGGGGGGGGGTTCTGTATAAGCAGCAGGCACATATGTGAGCACATGCAGCTCCATTTGTGTAAGTAACAGCCGCACACGCCTGACTTGCACAAAATGGAGCTGCCCATGCAAGTGTGACCATGAGCATACACATACACGCTCACTCAAGTGGAGCTTCACTTCCATGCACATTCTCCTGCCACTTGTGTGGCCCGGCTCTGAATAGGCCATGGCCTGGTAGTGGGAACCCCTGTTCTACAATAACCAGGACATCCTGCAAAGATTGCATTCCAGAAGTGTAAAAGCTTCACTGGCACTCAGGGTGATGCAAGTGTGCAAAACCTCTAGATTTGCCTTATCAATAAAATGTATTCTCAAATAAATATGCTTATCTTGATATTAGCCAAAATGTATACCAACTTATTGAAAATGTTTAATTTCTTTTATGGAATAAACCATTTATTCAGTGATAAAGGATTGTTGCTGGAAAGGGATGGTTCCTTAAAGCTTCATGCCCAGATGAATATGCATTTTTCATGTTCCACATCACCTCTCGTGAATTAAACCAAGAACACAATGAAATAATCACATTCTTTGGTTTCTTCTATGAATTCCCTTTCCCTTATCCTAGCATGTATAAAAAGGGCAAAAAGTATTTGGAGCATGACTTTCAAACAGTTCAATTATCTTGTGAGCTTTCTGCATAGAGTGGGGTAAAAAGAGAACCAGCATTATAAAATATAGCTGATATTGTATTAACAAAGTGCTTTCTGAAAAATTCTCCCAAGTCAGTCTAATGCATTTCTAAAGGATGAAAGTGTCATACATCAAGATATTTTAAAAGAAAAAGAAGAAGAAACAGTTTAATTATTAAAGTGGTGCTATCAAGCTGCCTGCCTCTGGAGAATCCTTTAATTTTGTGCTTTTTCTATACTGATAAGGAGATGCGATGTAAAGTATTAAATGCACTCCCTCAAAATGCTTCCTGAAAGATCCTTGCAACTCTCTTCCTTTTCTTGCTGTTCACAAGACATGTGCATGTAGCAAATAATTAAGAAAGGAAAAGCAAACAGCTTCCTTTGATATTCATTTCCACTGAAACAGTGCCAAATGTGATGTTCAAGGGGGCTCATCCGAGTGGCCCTATAGGAAGCAGAATGTCTGCTCATTAAACTGCAAGAAGTCAAAAACAATTATCAAAACTGTGCTCAGTACTCCTGCCAAGGAAAGCTGCTTTTTGGAATAGTTAAAACTGCACTGGGATAATTCCAAAAAAGGATTATAGAATAATCATGTAAACTGCCTTAAGCCCAACCAACTGGACTATGAAATAAAGCATAATCATGAATTATATTTAAAAAAATCCCAGCATATGAACTCCAGGTACTGTAGACTTTATATTTTATATAAAGTGGACATTATTAGAAGTGAGTAAAAGCCAAAGCCATTGTGTCCTAGAACTGACCCCATTATTTTCATCTAGCAGGGGTCGCCACAAAGAAGAGGGTGTCAAACTATTCTCCAAAGCACCTGAGGGTAGAACAAGAAGCAATGAGTGGAAACTAATCAAGGAGAGAAGCAACTTAGAACTGAGGAGAAATTTCCTGACAGTTAGAATAATTAATCAGTGGAACAGCTTGCCTCCAGAAGTTGTGAAAGCACCAACACTGGAAGTCTTTAAGAAGATGTTGGATAGCCATCTGTCTGAAATGGTATAGGGTTTCCTGCCTAGGCAGGGGCTTGAACTAGAAGACTTCCAAGGTCCCTTCCAACTCTGCTATTGCATTATATTGTAGCATATCATTCGAGTTTGGAAAGTATATGGACAAAGACCACAGGGACTAGTACTCCAGACTGTTGCTAGGATTCAAAATGAACTCAAAACCATAGACATACACATACAGACAGACACAAAGAGGCAAAAATTTAATAAATAAATGATTTAATACATAAAAAAGCATAGATTCCTTATTGACATCAGATTTTAAATATTTAGGAAAAATAAACATATTTCAATTATACAGTATAATGATAAACAGGAGCAGAAAGGTATGTAGGATGTGTTAGCTGCCTTGAATTATTTGTAAAAATAAATGTGGAATATAGAGGTGATAATAGATAGATGATGATGATAGATAGATAGATAGATAGATAGATGATAGATAGATAGATAGATAGATAGATAGATAGATAGATAGATAGATAGATAGATAGATGATAGATAGATGATAGATAGATAGATAGATAGATAGATAGATGATAGATAGATAGATAGATAGATAGATGATAGATAGATAGATAGATAGATAGATAGATAGATAGATAGATAGATAGATAGATAGATAGATAGATAGATAGATGAAGACAGACTTATATTTGCAATGTGGAAAATAGAACCAATTACTAAATTCTCCCCACCTCCTCCTCCCCACACCTTGTTTGGGTTAGTCCATTTATGATATGTCTCCTTTGGGAATCATCTGACACCCCCCCTCCAAAAAATGCAGTCTTCCCACAGTGTTTTCCACAATGCATTGCAGCTGTTTTCCAAATGTAGCCTCCATAGTGTAACCACATCATAATTCCAAAAGAAGAGACCCACACCACATACCAAAAATGGTTGGATAGGCCTATTCTCCTTCCTAAAGGTGAACTCAGAGATTGCCTTCAATCCTTTCCTCAAGAAAGAGTTTAACCCAAGTTTTGAGATCAATTCTTTGACTACCTCACTGCACTCTAAACATGGGGCTTCGCCATAAAGCTGGCCTACTTAAAATAGAAACTTTTTTCCCTATTAATGTAAACTTTCCTCTTTTTTCCAGCCAGCTTGAATTATAAACCAATAGCTTTCCATTTTCCTGATGCGAGGTGTAATATGTAACTTTAATAGCTTTTCATGGCCAGCCATCATCCTTGTGGGCTAGAAATGCACACTGGGTGATCTCAAACCGTGGGCCAATGATTCAGACTCACTAGCAGCTTTAGCAGTTCTATCTAGAAGCATATTCCTGAGCCAGTCTTTACACTTTCCCTAACGAGCCAGATTCTTTAGTTGTATAACAATCCCACAATTTAGAAGGGCCCATTGTTGCCAAGATTCAATGCCCACCCAACAGCTGTTACTGAAGGGAGATACCAAAATATCACCTTTGAACAGAGACTGTGTTCCTACAATGGAGAAACAATTAAAATGATGGAAAATGTGTTTAGAACTTTTTTTTCTTTTTTAAAAATTTCCAATTAATTGTGACATTTTTGGT
Source organism: Natrix helvetica (assembly GCF_964273705.1). Taxonomy (NCBI): domain Eukaryota; kingdom Metazoa; phylum Chordata; class Lepidosauria; order Squamata; family Natricidae; genus Natrix; species Natrix helvetica. Next base: position 32,856,295 of record NC_138558.1, on the reverse strand, counting down.
TTATTTGCTGGCTTATGCCCAAATAAAAATTGACTGACTGATGGATTGTCTTTCTTTCTTTCTGCACCTTCTGTGCACATGCATAGCGTCCATGGTGACATCTGGCAGGGTGGGTGGAGCCTTTCACTGATGCCACTACCAGTTCGCCTGAACCGGGGTGAACCAGCAGAATGCCACCTCTGTGCTTAAGGCAGGTACTGCTTATAGAAAAGGCAGGCTTCTGGGGCTCACACATAGAGTGTGTTAACCTTGCAGAATTCAATCGTCTCAGCAGATGCCTTGGGGGGCATGCAGTACCTCAAGTAAACAGGCCTTATGTCATGTAGGGTTTTACAGTTAATAAGCATCACCCTGAATAGCACCCAGAAGCAAACTAACCACTTAGCGCAGCTTGCAAAGACCAAGGTATGTCCATTAATGGTGCCATCACATTCTTGACCAGATGAAGCTTCTGCATGGTTTTCAATGGCAGCTGCATGTGAAGTGCATTACACTGATGAAGCATTGATAGGAGTATGGTATGAGAGACTGTATGACAGCCCCACCATTTAGGAAAGGACACAGCTGATACATTAGATGGAGTGGTGCAAAGGCTTTCTGATATCAGCTGACATCCGCTGAGTTTCTCAGATTATGTACTGATTTTGAAGAGGAAGTGCAACTTTATCTAAGGTCAAACATGGAATAAACCCAGATCTTTGCAGTCAAAATACCTCCAGCCATTCATTCTTGGTGGAAGAGAAACAGAGACATATACTGAGAAAGTACATTTGGCTGTCCTGTGATCAAAAGATATAACTGGGTTTCATTAGCATACTGATGATACAGAACCTTCAATTTGCAGATGACTTCATTCGGTAACTTTATGTAGATATTTAAAAGGTGGAAGACAGACTAGAACAGTGGCACTACACACTGTAAGAACCTAAGGATAGATCCAGTGTTGGGATTAAAATAATTTAACAACTGGTTCTCTGCCCTAATGACTGGCTGGTGGTCATGTGACTGGTTGGCCATGGCCAATTTGATTAGGAGATTTCTCCTTAGTCAATTCGCAAGAAAATAGCACAATAAAATAGCACTGTTCCAATATATAGAATAGAATAGAATAGAAGGTACTGCTTATAGAAAAGGCAGGCTTCTGGGGCTCACACATAGAGTGTGTTAACCTTGCAGAATTCAATCGTCTCAGCAGATGTCTTGGGGGGCATGCAGTACCTCAAGTAAACAGGCCTTATGTCTAGACTAGACTAGACTAGACTAGACTAGAACAGAACAGAACAGAACAGAACAGAACAGAATAGAATAGAATAACAGAGGTGGAAGGGATCAACTTGTCTCCAGAAGTTGTAAATGCTCCAATACTGGAAGTTTTAAAGAAGAGATTGGAAAACCATTTGTCTGAAGTGGAGTAGGGTTTTCTACCTAAACAGGGAATTGGACTAGAAGACCTACAAGGTCCTTTCCAACTCTGTTAATCGGCATGATCTGTATTGTTTCTGTGCTGACTGAATTCCTGCAGTTTTGTTATCACAACTAAATAGCCTGTTAAATGGTTCTTGCTATTAACTGAAGGGAGAGAGAAAACCAGAAAAAAAACCCCTCTCTTTCACTTTATTTTCACTTTATTAGTTTTAAAGGGCCTAGGTTTTTTCTGCTGAAGAAATGGCTTTGTGGTTATTTCTTCTTTTTCTTTTCCCTTCCTTTGGTTAATTACAAATGAACAGGAACATCTGAGGTGTGTGAGCTACTGGAATTATTAGGCAGGCAGCCAGCCTTGACTATGCAGCCGGTTTACAGAATTCCACAGAGAGTTAATAAGCGGTTCTCCCGAACTGATGTGAACCGGCTAAATCCAACCACTGGAAATATCTCTCTTTCCCAATCAACACCAATTGAAACTGGATTCAGTGAAAGTAAAAGAACCACTCTATGTTGCTAACCCACAAAATCAAGTCAGGATGCCATGTTGTTAGGAGTGGAAGGAGGATATATCACTACACGTCACTGACAAGCACAACTAATGGAAGGAAGGAAGGAAGGAAGGAAGGAAGGAAGGAAGGAAGGAAGGAAGGAAGGAAGGAAGGAAGGAGTTGCTGCCTAAAAAACAATCAGACAAGAGAGGCAGGAGTTCCCACAACCCTGTCAGAGAAAAAAAATGAAGAAAACTTTCCCAAATGGATCAAACAGTTAAAAGTGATAGCAAGAATTTGTATTCCAGACTTCAAGATTCTACTAATGTAGCTTTATAATAAAGTAGGATTAGCTCATCTAATTGAGTTTCCTGGTTTACTTAGGACAATTTATGATTTTTGCTATAACAATGATCTTGGAAATTATCCTTACCATATGGCAATTAATATTAAATTATCTCCCACCACATGGCAATTAATAATTGTTGAATTTATTAATTGTAATAAGCATTGAGTTTATAATAAAAACTGTGAGAATGTTTACCTTACCTCTTCTTATTAAAATTAATGGCCATGGAAGTTAGGCTGAATTATTTTTTAAAAAAATAGAAATGTTGAGGAGTTTTGATAATCAGAAGAATTGAAATGCAATTTCATTGATCACATGTCATATATAGAAAATGCTAAAAAAAGAATAAATGTGATAACAATGTACAGAAGTTTTTTTATAGGAGTACTAAAATTTTAACTCCAGAATTTTAAGTTCTCTATTTTTCTGTATGTCTATAATATCAGGATTAACCAATTTTATGTGACTTTCTAATATCCACTAACCAGACTTTATCTTTAATTCAGTGAAATTCATCTTCCTACCTTTTCTTTTGCCAGGAATATTTATCTTGTCCTATGAAACTTGTTGATTGCCGACATTGGTGGATTTGCTACAGTATATTGAAGAAGCTAAAATGATTGATATTTGTTTACTGCCAACTGAAGAAAGCTTTAAGTTTATTGATTTATTTGACTGTATCTAATATAAATTATGATACACCCATAAGCACCAATTTTAGTCTAATTCAAGATTTATCAATCTTTCCAGGCATTAGTACATATTACAGATATAGATAGTGTAGATTAAGATCAATAAAATATAAATATATTATATGATCTAATGTAGAAATGCCTGCATGTATGTATATGTGGGAGGTTTGCATATGCTATTTAGGAGCTTTTGGGTACCATTATGGTCTTGGGTACTGAATTGCTGAAACCTGGCTTAATGGCATTGTGTCAGCATTATTTTGTTAGCATGCAATTTTGTCTTTAATTTTTTGGTTAAAATACTCCTCTTGAAATACCTTGTTGGCTTCCTTTTCTGTAGAGACAGCTGCATGTTGCTGAAGTTATCTTTCCTGTACAAAATAAATATACCTTGAGATCCATTAGGATGAAAGATTCTCTAAAGTCATCAATATTTTACTTGTTGAACAGGAACTTAATGTTATTCAGGGGAATGAAATTGAGTTTTGCTGGAGAAATATTTTTTACTTCCTTTCACTACTGTTCAGAGCAGACAGTATTAAAAGTTTAATACTTTTTACAATTGATATGGAAATCATATCTTTTTTAAAGGAAAACCGTTTGAAACTGTGTAGAGTTGTGTATTGTACTGCTAAGAGACTACTTGCCAGAGCTTTAAGACAGCCAACTGACTCTTACCATCTCTTCCTCTATTCTTGGCATTATCTTTTAATGAGACGCGAATGCCAGACAGATATTCTCAATTATTATCTTTCTTTTAATCCATGCCCTGGAATTTAAAATGACATTGAACATCTGAAATATATGTGAAAGTATCAAACTACAATTATTAATGCATGTGTGCCTTCATTATCCTAGATGGGAAGTTGGAATGATTACTCTAGAAAGGTAGTTCAGATTGGGAAGGTTTTCTCCAAGGAACAGGTTCACGGGTATGATCAGTGTTTGATTAAGTTTAATAGTTCACTGAAAGCCCACAATTGTAAAAATATGAATAAAACAGCAACTATGTGATATATATTATATTCTAATAATGATTTCACTAAAAGAAACAAGATGAAAATTTTATTGAGCACCCACCCCATCCTGTTGCAATGGAATAGTGCAATGAAGTATGGGAACTATGCACAATAGCAAGAATTAATCCTTGGACTAAGGAAGCTCAGGTTTGAGTCTGTATCCAGTTATAAAATCACCAAGTGGCATTTGAATCTTATTTCTTTGAGTACTTGGAAAAAAATAAAGAACTCAGGGTGTCACATTGAAGTGCTTGAAGAAAGCCGGGAAAACAAGTAAATACATAGTCACTTTTCTGATTTATTATTCATGTATTTATTATTTATGTGTTCATGTATCCTTTTTAACTATTACAAAGTCAGCTAGTTTCATTTATAAGGATTGTGTAATATCTTTTTCCATATCATTCTTTTATCATATCATTTGAAATCCATATATTAAACATGCTGTGGTGAGATCCTGTTCTTGGTCCAGTTACTGCCAACCTAGCCGTTCGAAAGCATGCAACTGCAAGTAGATAAATAGGTACCACTTTGGTAGGAAGGTAACAGCATTCCATGTGCCTTTAGGTGTATAGTTATGCTGGCCACATGATCACAGACCACAGCACTGTGGACAATGCTGACTCCAATGGATAAGATATGGAGATGAACACTGCCTCCTATAGTCAAACACAACTAGACAGGGGACACCTTTTCCTTTATCTTAGGTATTGATAACCTGTACTTTCCAGAAATTTTGACAAATGCTGTGGCATTTGACTATTGTTTATGCTGCTAAGGATCACGGCAATTATAATTGGGGGGGGAGTCATAGATAATTAATTTATTCCTAGGAACTAGCTCATTGCCCACAGTTTTCACTTTCCTGAATTCTCCAGCATTTCTAAAGTCAAATAATATTTCAGCATTTAATTTTCTTGAACATAAATTTGATTTGGGGGCTCTGCAGTGTTGAGAATATTTTAATAAGCATAGATGCTGTATAAAAAGTGGGCCCAACTATACACAGTCCTCCAATGCTTTAGATGCAGCTTCCAGAGATATCTGAAAGATCTTATCAGATTGTAATTCTTATAATTTATAAAAGGGGATCATTAGTAAATATAGGGAAGACATAAATGAAATGCAGTTAATAGCAGTGATATTTACCTACATAGGAAATCAAATTCAGTTTTGTATGAACCAGTTAAAGCCAATGTATCCCTTAGTAAGGAAATAAAGAGATGCTCACAATTGTTCTCTGAGAACAGCCCCCCTCCCCCTCCCCCAAGAGCCATGGCCTTTTATTTTATTAAAAAAAAATAAGCAAGTTCTGTTTGGCTTGTACTTTCCCCCATACCAAGTTTCCCTGAGAATTTTTTCTTTTCAGAGCTAATTTCAAAGCAAACACCGCAGGAGACTGTTCCCATGTGGGCTACAAGCAAAGTATGCAGCCTTCACAGTTTAGATTGCAATGACTTCCTCTTCCTAACTTAGATTGTTTCTTTAAAGATGAGTATGCACCAGAAGCTTCACAGGAAGTGAAGCTTAACAGATGGCTTTCATTCCAAAGCATACATTCTAGGACAATCTTTATGTTATTGTCCCAAAAGAGATTGTGAGATAGATGTTGCATATTCACAGGAGACTATGCAAGTGACCTTAATAGCTTCAATCTGAAGGGTCAAGAAGAGATCACATGTTCAGTTAAGACTAATTATCTCAGGAAGAATTTGCTGGACGGGTTGCTTCCCATATATCCTGTCATTTTCATCTTCCTACAGTTCTTGTTTAAAAGTATTTGTTGGAACCGCACTGGGGGTTGTAGAAACGTAGTCTAACATATCTAGAGAACACTGACTTGAGGAAGACTATACAAACTATTTTAAATCATTAATCTGTATTCTATTTTAGGCTAAATTATTTTCAAAGTGAATAATCTTTGGAGGGCAAGAGTAATATAAATAAATTATTTTGCTTCTTGCTAAACGTATAAATACTGATTTTTATGATCAAACTCTGATCTTTAAGCATCAAGCAGTTGAAAACTAACTGCTTTCTATTTTATATAAATATGGAAACAATGTTTATAATGATGATGATAAATAGTGCTCATGAGTTGTTTCATACTATGAAAAGTCCAATTGCAATTAATGGGATTTAAATTAGAAAATTATTGAAAGTATGACTTTCAGGAGCAAGAAATCAGGAGCCAGGATAGGGTTCAAAAGTACTACAAGTTTATTTCATGATATCTATACCCAAGATCTATAATGGACAAGGAAAATTGGGATCATATAAGAATAACAGATTTTGGAAGTGGGGACAGACTGGACTTAGGATGTGAAAACTCCAAACTGATAATGCATTTGATCTTGCTCTCAGACTCAGCCATATAGTGTGTGTGTGTGTGTGTGTCTGTCTGTCTGTCTGTCTGTCTGTGTCTATCTCCAGGCTCAGAAGATGTGCACCAAGGAGTAGATAATAAGTCCTGAGAAGTTTCACAATATATTCCAATCTTTGTCAAGGCAACCCTCTAGAAGTGGAATTTTCCTTGCTGTTTTTTATTATCTGGGTAGGATTAAATACTGTGGGATTAATTGGTAATTTGATGCTTTGGAAAATTGTCAATTGATTGGTATATTCTATACTATGTTTTGATTGGTGTACCTTGTTATCTGTTGTGAGTCTGGCACCTGACCTTGCATCTGATTGGGTAGTAAATTGTACTCAGTTCTGTTGGTAGTTCTTTTACCTGAGCATTCAGTTTCAATAAATCTTCTGGCTTTTCTGCTTGGTCTATTATTTCTATATTATCCCACTCAAATGTGTGGTTCATTTTAAGGCCAAGACTAGCTGTTCGGCATTTTTGGTACTGGTTCTTTGTTGTAGTTTTATGTTCTTTGACTCTGTGCTTTAACTTAGGCATTTAATTTAATGTATTAATTTAATTTATTTAATTTATTTCTTAAATTTAGGATTAGGGACTGGAGGCTAAAACATATGAATAATGGTTAAAGAAATTGGGTATGTCTAATCTAATGGAAAGAAGAACTGGAAGGACCTGACATCACTATTCCAATATATGAGGGGTTCCTACAAAGTCATGGGGGTCAAACTATTTTCCAAAGCTCCAAAACGCAAGACAAGAAATAATGGTTGAAAATTAACAAAGAAGAGACGCAATCTAGAATTTGAGAGAAATTTCCCAACAATGAGAGCAATTAACCAATGAAATAGCTTGCATTCAGAAATTGTGGGTGCTCCATCACTGGAGGCTTTTAAGAAGAAACTGGACCACCATTTGTCTGAAATGGAATAGAGTCTCCTGCTTGAACAGGGGACTTGGACTAGAAGACCTCTGAGGTCCCTTCCAACTATATTATTCTATGTTCTAACTGACATTCTGTTTGTCCTTTGTCATGTGGCTTGCAATTTCAGCAGTGGGTTCTATATATGATGCCAGTTCTTTCTTGGTGGGTTCTGAAATTTTCCTATCCCTTGCTCTCTTTTTATTCCATAGCTGTTAAGTTTGCTTGGAGACCTTGGTAAAGTATTTTATTAAAAGCCATTTGAAAATCTAGGTATATTGGATGATTCCATTCTCTACAGAGAAACATGAGTTTTATCTGTCTGCCTATTTCTGTCTGTCTGTCTTGTCTTGTCTTGTCTTGTCTTATCTATCTATCTATCTATCTATCTATCTATCTATCTATCTATCTATCTATCTATCTGACACCCAAGATGCCACCATCTTGTCAAAGACAACTCTAGGAAGTTTGCACTCATTCAATAAATATCTGATATAAGATATTAACACAACAGAGATCTTTAAATTGTTTTTGCATAAGAAAGTGGCTTCTGCAACAAGATATACATTTAATATGCTTAATCCATATATCTTTAATAATATCTTCTACCAGATTAATGAAGAAAGCATTAAGTTAAGTACCTTATAAAGTCCTGGATTCTTACTCCCTGAGTTAAAATATTTAAACAATATTATTAACTATTTTCCAGCCCTCTAGTATAGAGGCCAATTTTAGAACAAGAAGATAAGTAACTTCATAACTGAGTTCTTAAGGGTTCAGAAGGACACTGTCCCTAATCAAAAATCATGCTGGGAAGGTTAAGATTTTATTCCAAGCAGTGGTGGGTTGCTAATTGGTTTACTACTGGTTCGCTTGTGCTCGTGCACATGCTCGTGCGTGCAATGCTTCTGCGCATGCTCAGAAGCGTCTGGGCAGGTGGGCGTGGCCTCCCACCACTGCTACTACCAGTTCGGCCGAACCAGGAGCAACCCACCTCTGATTCTGAGGCATCTACAAGCTCCTAGCCTGGAAAGGATGGATTACAGAATACATTTTTAAAGTTTCATGTCCTGTATTAGATGTAAAAATTATATTTATGTGTCATGCTTAAAATGGCTGCTACTATCATACAAAATCTCTCAGATGTATAGAAGACCCAAACAATGTCCCTAATTACAGCAGTGTTACAATGATGATGCAATCAGAATACTGTTTATAGCTACCTCAATGTGGTAAGTATAATTTCTGGGCCAGCCCAAAGTTAATTATATGATAGCACTAACAGTGGCAACACTGCCAACACCACCAGCAATAGAATACAGAAGTAAAACAAAAAAGAGTCCTGATGATTCATTCTCATGTATGTCAATATTTTTGAGAAGATAATTACACACCTCAGAAATAAATCATAAAGGTGTTTTGAATATGTTAAGAAACCTGCATGCATACTTTCATGAAACCACCAGAACTCAGAACGAAGTTACAGATAGTCCATGACTTAACAAGCATTCATTTAGTAACCATTCAAAGCAGGGGTGGGTTCCTGCCAGTTCTAACCTCTTCTATAGAAGAGGTTCCACAAATCTACAGTGCCGTTTAGAACCGGTTCTAGCTCCCTCCCTCCGCCCATCCGCACATCATCAGTCACATGGCTGGCAAGCCACTCCCACAAAGCAGGCCACACCTACAGAAGAGGTTCTTTAAAAAATTGAAACTCACCACTGTATAAGCAGGATCTTCTGTGTTTATCTGGTGAGGCTTAGAATCTATAACTCCTGAGATCCAGCTACTGTTTATTGGATCCATGAACTTTCGTTGGTGAAAACTACTCAGAAAGCAACCTGTGGCAAAATTCCCATTTTATATGCTTCTTTCTCAAGAAGTTAATGTTGGACCCAATTGTCCTGGACAAATTTGTCCAATCTGCAATCTCCCCTTATGGAAAAGGAAAAGATCTTTTAACTCAAGTTTCAAACCATGACACAATACAAAGATCACTTTAGTCACTCTTGTTAATGATCTTTAGTAGAACTTGGATATAGACAGTGCAGCTATCCTTCAGTAAATTTCAATATAATCAACCATGGTATAGTATGGACTACCTACAGGGATTAGAAGTAGGAAGGACAGTGTTGTGGTGATCTTTCTTACCTATAGTCAGGCCAGATTGAACTCCAAATCCTGAGATGTGAGATGCCTCAGGCCTTAAAACTCTTACTCCTCCCATTTAAAATCTACATTAGGCTGCTGGGTGGTGTTATATGTAGATCTGGGATCTGGTTTCATCAGAATAATATCCAGTTAATATCTTGACCAGGATAGCTAGTGATATTGTCCAGATCTTGACAAGTATGGAAACTACGTTGTTCTGAACATACTTAAGCACATTCCTGAAAAGACTGAGTCGATTTGTAGATGTTTTATGTTTAGTCTTGAAAGGAATTGAATTTCCAACTTCAGACCAGGTACACAATTTGAATTTCTCTTGAATTCACAACTTCTGCTTAAGGAACCCGGAGGGGAGGGGGGGCAATCAGGGAAGCCTTCACACACATTCATCTAGTGCAACAATTGTTCCCTGGCAGGCTGTTAGTTACTGATGCTTTGGTCACCTCACAAGGGAACAACTGTAAAGTGCTATGCATGGAACTGCCCTTGAAAGTCATTCAGAGTGCAGCAGCACAGCTAGTTATGGGCATGCCATGGTACGTTGCCTACCTCTGTTTTCCAACTGCCTGGTTACTAAATAAGTAGACTATTGTACTATAGTATGCCATACTATAAAGACCTGATCATAACTGTTTAAGTCTCTTTAAATTAGAATTAAACTCAAGATAAGTAAACCAAAGTAACACATAGCTCTTTTTTTTTTCAATCTAGCCAGGTCTCTTTTTGATTCTGAGGAAGATTTCAGGGGAGGAAATACTCTAATTTCTTCTTTAGTATTATAGCTAAATCTCAGAGAATGCTCTTGGGCTACACATGAAGCAGTGCATGAAATGATCTGTCACCTTTTCTCAGCAGGCCATTATTTGCTGCCTTCTCGCCAGCTTTAGATAGGATCTGCCAGTTTTCCAAACTAAAATATTACATACTATCCTGCTGCTAGACTGTTCTATCGTTAATTTGGCCATGACATATAAAAGAGGGACAATGCTGTGTTCATGTGGAGAATACAGGGAATATACTGGTTAAGTAAAAAAAATATAGATGTTTATGGTTTCTACAAATTGATAAGATCAGAATTAAAAATCATGGGAGGGGGGAGTAAGAGAAAATCTCACCGCAGATTAGTTTTACAAGATGTGTGTTTTATTTTTCTGTGGTCAAAATACTTGCAAGATGACCAATGTGTATCCTTACAACTATATGGAGACCAACCTAATTTCAGAACGTCATGGATTTAATTTATTTACTATATTGCAAGTAGTTAAAGTACCTGAACAATAATAGATACATCAAATGAAATTGAATGGTACAAATAGGAATAGTTTCTCACTCTCTTCCAATAAACTTTCCAGCTCCTATTCTCATGCTTTGAACCCACCCACCCACCCACCCCCCCAAAAAAACACAGGAGGAACAATTAACACCATTTTTTCTTATCAATCTTCTAGTGATGACATTTCTTACTGAAAAAAAATTGTCAAATATTATTTCTGAATTGTGCTGGTGTGATAATAACAGCTGCACATCAGACAAATCAAAATTATTTGTGTATTTGTTTTTTAAAAAAGGAATGATAAGGTGAACCTTTTCATCATGTTGGGGAGGGGGATGTTCTTGGGAAGGATGAGCAAAGGACATTAGGAATGTATGGCCAGAATATATCTTTCAAGCAGCGTGTATGATGTAACCCAGAGTGTCAAACTCAATTTAATTGAGGGCCGGATCAGCATTATGGTCAAACTCAAAGGACCAGGTGGGCAAGCCTTCTGCTGCCACCGCTGTCCCTTCAAGACAAAGCGAGGTGAGATGAGGCAAGACCGGGCAAGAAGAGTCAAGGCCAGGCATGACAAGGTGGGATGGGAAAGTTTTATGTATTTCCTGTGAAGGGACAAATAACTGAGGCGAGTGATCACTGAAACACAAACTGATTTAATCAACACAACTATGAGAACAGAACAGAGCCTACCGGTTTGACAGCTATTTATACAGGTGACTGTGAAACCGGCAACCAATTAGAACACGACCTTTTCCCACCAGAACCCTCCTTTAATTTCAACCAATAGCAATCATCCTCAATCCTGATTGACACTGAAGATACAACAGGAGGGGAGGGGCCAGTCATGGCAAGGCTAGGTGGAGAAAGGCTCAAAGGGGCAGGGCAAGGCATGATGATGTGAATGAGCTGCGCATGACCAGAGGGAGTGCCCAGCCGGACCAGACTTAGGTAGCGGGGGCTGGTCCTTAGCCATTTCCAGGCCTGCCTCACAGGCCAAATCTAACCTGCTGGCCTGCAGACCTTGAGTTTGATACACCTGATGTAACCTAATCCCAGCTAACTCATCTCAGGAAACTAAAACAAGCAGGCAGAAACTTTTATTGGTAAAAACCATGAAGGAAGATTCTAGAGGCATACAATCATTTTAGTGGCAATGGAAAGGCATTAATTTATACAATGAGGAGAAAACAATGATAACTAGTCTGGTATATTTACCAAGAAAACTACATGGATAGAAAGTAAAATGATTGATAATATAATGCTGAATGATGGGCTCTACGGGTCAGATGGCATCTATATACTACTGGTCAGATGGCATCTATATACTACTGGTCAGATGGCATCTATATACTACTGAGGAAGACCTAAAGATCTTTTGACATATTAATGGTGTTTATGATGTGATTAAAGCTTTGAGGATCTAGTTGCTGATATTGCCATTCAGGAAAAGAAATTCCAAAGCTGCAAAAGTAGATTTACAGAGGAACATGGAATGTAAGAAGCATGAAAAGCTCAGCACAGTGAAAGATGAAATGAATTTGTCTTCCTAGTCCTGCTCCAGGGATTGCTGCTGAAAACAGACTGCCAGTTGACCATGTTTTTTTTAAATAAAAGTATATCAAACAGAAAAATCTTCTTCACAAAAAAACAGAGTTATTAGACTTCTTGTTCCCTCCTGTAATGTGCCATGAAAAGATTTTCATAGGTTTTAGAAGTATCCAGAAACCAATCAAAGTTTGCAGGACAAGGTATTGGCAGAAGTGGAATTTCTTGGGTACCAATAATGTGGGATGCTGCCATTCTTTAAAATTAGGATCAGATTTAGTGGAGGTGCCTCCACCTTGAGCATCTAAGTGGACTGCTTTGGATTAATCTATCTTCCAATACTTTTTAAAACACTACTTATACTTTTTCTTCCTGCAATCATTACAATTTCACTCTCATCTTTCGCTTTACCTTCCATGTCAATATTCTTTCTTGGTATCTATTCTTACGGCTATCAGATAAAGTCTGCCTCTCATTCAGAACTTCTTATCACTCTTTTATTCTTCATTAACTCTCAATCTTTCATTCTAGAAAATCCATCAATCACACTTTTTATATTCATTCCGTTGCTTTGGGTACGTACTGCATGAAGACACATGAAAAAAAAAATCACACATTTGAAGCAAATTGACCTTTTTTTAAACCAATACTTACTAAATGCCATAAACACATTCATTGTCAGAATCCCCAATAAGTTTTTTGTATTCTTTTTTGGCCTCATTTCCATCATTACCAGATGATGAAAGCTACCCATTATAGCTTTTCTCAATCAAGGTGCATAGTGTCATTAGCTTACCAACCTTAATAATCCCTGTGCTATATGAAGAACTCCTTGCTAATGGCTACTCTGCCAAAAATACAACCAAACCCAACTTTTATCAGAAGCAAGTTTATTCTACTTTATGTGACCTATGCTCTCTGTTCTGGCGATTACCTTATAACTCAACATAGTATGGCAACTATCCCATCAAACAGGAGATACATACATTGACTGTCATATACTTAGAATATCATAAATTAAGAATTATGGCAAAATCAAAAATTAAAATATTGCAGTCTTCTAGAGAGCTGAGAAAAAAATTAGAGCATACATACATTTATAACAGTGTGTAGAGAACCAGAGGTGGGATTCACTTACTTTCCCTACCACTTCACTTGCACGCACCTCATCTGTGCATGCACACTGCCTTCTGCGCATGCACAGTGCTCGTGCATTTTGCGGGGCGGGTGGAGTAACTGCTGCTACCAGTTCACCTGAACCAGAGACAACTGGCTTAATACCACCTCTGCAGAGAACCAGATTTAAGTAAAAGGAATAATGCTATAGACATTAGACTTGGTTTAGTACATTAGACTTGCTTTAGTTAATATTTTCAAATTTAAGTTGTTGATCTTAAAATGCTTTTATCTTTCAAAACCTTTTATTCATACCATACCCACTTACAAAATACATTTGAAGTATACTAACACATATATCTTGTCTGCTTGCTTATTTTCCCTATTTTCTTCCATCAGCAATTTTTGAAGAAGAGTTTTCTTCTTCACTGACATAAACACTGCCAAAATTGATCATCTCTCCTCTAAGCATGACCCTGATATTTAAAACTTAACAGACATCCAATTATTTGACCCTGGATTCTTATTTGACTGTAGAAACAAATGACCCTTACTTTTAACTCTGAATCTTCAACATAGTGATCTCATGCTATAAAACTGCCAGGCTTTATTGAATTCCTTGCAAAGCCTCCCTCGCTAGTTCTGGCCTCAGAGGGTGGAGGGCTTTTTTTTTTCCTCTGCAAAGAATTAGCAGTATGCTATTAAATAACTGACTTCCTTTTCATTGTTTAGATTAACTGAGCTATAGTGAGGCCTGAGCATGGAGCAGCTTGGAATCTACATTTGGTTTAGGCCCCTGCAGCTCAAAGCAGTCTCATGTGAACCATCTGTAAATGATCAGATTGCGGCAAAAGAACCTAAACAAAAATCTCATCTACCAGCACAGTCTCCTTTTTGTTCTGCTTCTACAGTCCCATTTCCTGTAATAAACAAAACCACATTCCAGGTCTGAATGTATGGAAAATTGTGAAGGTCCTTCATGCAGCCGCCCCTGAATTTCAACTGTTATTATAAAAAGATTGTAAACAAATAACTTTTCTGACATTCCCAGAACATATAGCATAAATCAATGCACTACCTCAAGGGCATTTTTTCTCATCTTGGTAAGACAAGAAAGGTCAGTCCATGGCAAAAATACATAATTATTCTTCTGTGGGTTATTTTTGCAGTGAATAGCCTGTAATTTAAAAGGAAAAATGCTGAGCTCCAGATTTTCAGTTTTATGCTGCATCTCTGTGCATACAGCATAACTATCAACTATGCTAATATACTTCTCATGCTCCATGCAAGGGTCAAGAGGAAGATGACTATGTGAATGTAGAATGACCTAGAGTTTGGGTGTTTGTTTTGCATGCCTGGAATCATTTCTGAAAAATTCAATTCCTGGTCACTGTAATATGTTAATATGGAAGCAAAGTGAGAAAGAGTTTGTGGCAGAGGTGGCATTCAGCAGATTCTGACCAGTTTTGGAGAACCAGTAGTGGAAATTTTGAATAGTTCAGAAAACCGGTAAATGCCACCTCTGACTGGCCCCGCCCCCATCTATTCTCTGCCTCCTGAGTCCCAGCTGATTGGGAGGAAATGGGACTTTTGCAGTAACCTTCCCCTGGAGTGGAGTGGGAATGGAGATTTTACAGTATCCTTCCTCTGCCACGCCTACCAAGCCATGCCCACCATGCCATGCCCCCAAGCCACGTCTGCAGAACCAGTAGTAAAAAAATTTGAATCCCACCACTGGTTTATGAACATAGATTTTGGTTCTCAAATATCAAAAATTTAATTAAAAAGACTAAACTTGGAAATGAAGGTTTATGACTGGATCAGAGAACATGAGAGTAGTATGTAGTGGGACTGAAGAGGCTTTACAAATATCAATATATATTTCACCTTCTGCAACAAAATTGTCATTCTCCCATCATAGCTTATATAGGAATGGTAGAGATGGGGCTAAAAAATTCAGCTATATGTCCTTTTAGAGTTTTCAATGTTTAAGAGTGGTAGGGGGGCTCTAATCATATGTTTATTGAAGAAGTGTGGGGAAAGACGAGGCTTGACACAAAGAGGAACGTCCAACTCTATTTTATTCACAAGAAGCAATGTCAAGTAATACAGGAGAGAATCGCCCGTTCCTTAGCCTGACAGCTATTTAAGGGAAAGCTGTCAGGCCGAGGAACCAATCAGGAGATCAGATCAGCCCGCCTTCAGCCATGCCGCGCCTGATTGGCTAAGGCGCCGCATGGCTGTTGCTGGCTGACAACAGGGGGAATTCCCCGGTCGTAAGTCGGGGAGGAAAGAATACAATACTCCTTCCCCCCTAGCGAGTACGCATGCGTAGCAGTGGAGCATGCGTAGTCGCTAAGATAGGCTGGGCGGCGACGGACACGCCCAGAACGCCTCAGAACTGGGCAGACCGTCGGAGAAGGAGGTGGTGTCCGTGGGAGCTCCTCCCTGAAGGGAGTGGAGCTCCGGGCGCCATCTTGAAGGCCTACCCCAGCCGGAGGAGGAGGCGGAGACTCAGGAGCAGGTAGGCAGGGCCGGGGTGGCGCGGCCGCTGGCGGGTTTGAGTCAGGGAAGTTCGAATTGTTGCGAGGGACAGGCTGGCCTGATTGAGGGAAGGCCAAAGTCGGTTGCAATGGCGGAGCTGGTAGCCCAACGGGGGCTGAAACGATGGAGGGCTGTGGAAGGCGGAAGGCGCCTGGAACAGTCTCTGGCGAAACTTCTTGCGGCCTGGGCAACTGCCACGGCGGGGGAATCGGGTGCGGCGCCAACCCCGGGGCCTCGGTAGGAATTGGCGAGGCCGACCCTGCGGGGTTGTTGTGTGGATCCAAAGGTTCGCGACGCCTTAATTGATCCACGTGGCGGCGCCAGTCTGCACCGTCGGCGGTCCGGACCCTGTAAGAGCAGGGGCCGGTTACAAAAGTGATGGTGGCAGGCACCCACTTAAAATCCCCGGAGAAAGCCCTTGCCCATACTGGATCGCCCTCACGAAAGGAACGAGGAGGGGGTCCCAGGTTGCTTGGCTGTGCCTCAGAATAGGTTGGGTGCAACCTATCTAAGGTGGTCCGCAGGCGCCGGCCCATCAGCAGCTCAGCGGGGGTTTTTCCGGACAATGGACACGGGGTGGAATGCTGAACCAGGAGGTAAGCAGCCACCCTCGTGGGCCAGTCGCCCTTGTCCATTCGTCCAAGGGCGTCTTTGGCCGAGCGGACAGCGCGTTCCGCCCGGCCATTGCTGGCCGGATGATAGGGAGCGACGAGGGCATGCCTGATACCTTGGGTGGCCAGGAAACCCTGGAACACGGTGGACGCAAACTGAGGACCATTGTCCGACACAATGACGTCCGGCAAGCCGTGGGTGGCAAACAGGCGCGTTAGTGCTCGGACAGTGGCCTCGGCTGTGGTGGAGGTCATGAGGATGAGCTCCACCCAGCGCGAGTAAGCGTCCACCACAACCAGGAAAACCTGACCTCGGAAAGGCCCGGCGAAATCCAGGTGGAGGCGTGACCACGGGCCGCGGGGAATCTCCCACTCCCGCGGCGGGGCCGCCGGAGGCGCTGGACGGGAGACCTGGCAGGTCGAGCACCTGGCAACCCAGGTAGCTATCTCGTCGTCCAGACGGGGCCACCAGACATAGCTGCGCGCCAATGCCTTCATGCGCGCTATGCCAGGGTGGCCCTCATGGAGGCGAGACAGCACCTGGTCACGCAGAGTGGGTGGAATGATCACCCTGTCCCCCCACAGGAGGCACCCACTGTGAAGGGACAGCTCTAACTGCCTGGCCTTGTAGGGGCGGTGGCCGTCGGGCACCGGCCCCCCAGGCCACCCCCGCAGAACCCAGGTCATCACCTGGGAGAGGGTGGGGTCGGCCAGAGACGCTGCCGCCACGTCGCCCGCAGAGAGCGGCAAGGCCAGGTCTGCAATGGCCAAAACAGACAGGCAAGGCACTGTCTGAGGGTCGGAGACGGGCAAGGGGCAGCGGCTGAGGGCATCAGCGTGCCCCAGCTGCTTGCCAGGGCGGTAGACTAGGGCATACGAGTATGCCGCTAGGAACTCCACCCAGCGTGTCATCCGGGGTGACAGAATGGGAGGGGTCGGACGGTCACCGGCCAGAAGCCCAAGGAGCGGCTTGTGGTCAGTGAAGAGCGTGAAATGCCGTCCGTAGAGGTATTCGTGGAACTTTTTAACCCCGGACACGGCAGCCAGAGCCTCCTTGTCGATCTGGCTGTAGTTCCTCTCCGCTGGAGAGAGTGTCCGGGAATAAAAAGCTATGGGGGCTTCCGAGCCGTTGGGGAGGACGTGGCTCAGGACCGCCCCCAAACCCACGGGGGAGGCGTCACACGCCAGAGTCAGGGGCATCCTGTCACTATATTGGACTAGGACTGCCTCTGACGTTAGCATGTCTTTGACAGCCGCGAACGCATGCGCTTCGCGGCTGCCCCAGCGCCAGGCTGCCGATCGGTCGAGCAACCGATGCAGCGGCTCGGCTAGTGACGCCTTGTGCGGCAAAAATGGCGCGTAGAAATTTAAAAGCCCCAAGAACGACTGCAGCTCCGCCTTAGAGGCGGGGGTGGGGGCGTTCTTGATGGCTGCGACTTTTGCAGGGGTGGGGTGGATTCCGTGGGCATCAATGGAGAAGCCGAGGAAATCCACTTTAGGCACAGCAAATGAGCATTTGCTGCGCTTTAATTTGAGACCCGCGCCCCTAAAACGGTCGAGGACCTTCCCCAGTACTTCGAGGAGTCCTGAGCGGCTGGAAGCAGCGATCAGGACATCGTCGAAGTAGGGTACAACGCCAGGGAGCCCATGGAGCAAACGCTCCATGAGGCTCTGGAAGATCCCCGGGGCTACGGAAACGCCAAATTGGAGGCGGCGGCAACGGAAAGCCCCTCGGTGGGTGACGATAGTCTGCGCAGCCGCCGCTTCGTCATCCACCGGGAGCTGCTGGTAGGCCTGCGCCATATCCAGTTTCGCAAAAATACAGCCCTGCCCCAGGGAGTGGAGCAGGTGCTGTACGACAGGGACTGGATAGGGGTTTGCCTGAAGGGCCAAATTGATGGTTGACTTAAAATCGGCGCAGAGGCGTATGGAACCGTCGGCCTTCACAGGGACCACTATTGGGGTCTCCCAACGCGAGTAGTCAACAGGCTCCAGTACGCCCTGCGCCAACAAGCGGTCAATCTCCTCATCAACTTTGGCCCTTAAGGCAAAAGGCACCCTGCGGGCCTTCAGCCTAATGGGAGCAACCTGGGGATCTAAGTTAAGAGAGATGGGGGTGCCCTTGTATAGTCCCAGCTGGCCGTCAAAGACGTCCGCGTAGGCGGAGATGACAGCTGCCACGTCAGGGGGCGTGTCTGAGATGGAGTGCACCCCCTGCACGGAGAGACCAAGGGCGGGGAACCAATCCAGCCCCAGCAATGCGGGGAGGGGCTTCTCAACCACTAGGATTGGCAGGCAACCCGAAAACCCCCCGTATTCAACCCTGACAGTATGGCAGCCCAGGGTTGGGATAAGTGACCCCTGATAGTCCCTTAGGGCCACGGGGCTAGCAGACAACTGGCGTTTAAGGACGCCGGGGCACAGTTTCTGAAAGTCCGCCCAGGCAATTAAGGAGCGGGACGAGCCGGAGTCCACCTCCATTACGCAAGGCGCGCCCTCAATGAGGACTGACGCCTTGATTCTGTCCGCACCTGCGGAGGCCTGGTAGATCGCCTCAGCAGGGGCGGCTGCTGGGCCTGGCTCCACAGTGTAACAGCTGGCCTTCGAGCGCGGCTGGCGGCGGGTCTGCTGCTGCGGTCCGGCTGTCATCTGCTGGCCTGTGGCTCCCTGGGATGGTGGTGGTGGTAGCACAGCTCGGCAAACTTGGGCCAGGTGCCCTTTTTTCGAACACCGGCGGCAGATGGATGCCCGGAATGGGCAGGCTGACCGGTCGTGGCTGCCCCCGCAGCCAAGGCAGGCTGTCAAGGTCTGGCGCGGAGGTCGCGGATTGCGGCGTCTCTGCAGCTCTGCCAGGCGAGCCACGAGTTCTTCCTCTTCCTCGGCCGGGCTCGGTATGGGCACCAGCTGATCGATGAGGCAGGTCTGCGCTGGGGAAGATTGAAACGGGTGGCGGTCCATCTCAGCGACGGATTGCTCTGACAACTCCACCGCCCGTGCCTCAGCGACTGCCTCTGTCAGGGTGATTTCTGGCCGAGCCAGGAGACGCCTCCTCAGCCGGCGGTCCCTGATGCCGCTGACGAATTGTTCCACCAGGTTGTCCTCCAAGTCTGGGAACTCGCAGGGTATGGCTGTGGTCCGCAAGGACTGGAGGAACTGGCTGACGTCTTCGTGCGGCTTCTGGACGCACTGACGGAAAGCGTACCGCCTGGTGATTTTCGATGGTGTCGGGGCGTAATGTCCCTTCAGCTTGGCCATCAGCGTGTCCCAGTCGAGGTCGTGGACTGGCACAGGGGCTGCCAACGCCCGGGCGGCGTTGAACATCGGGGTTCCGCAGCTACTGAGGAAGAAGCTGCACTTCTCCTCCATCGGGATACCCCGTTTCCCGTTGGCTCGGAGGAAGCACTCAAAGCGCTCCAAAAATCCCGTCCATCCGTCTCCATCGGTTCCGAAGGGAGCGAACGGGGGAAGCGAAGTCATAGCGGCTTGAAGTTGTGCGGCTCGGGAAGCGAAACTCAAGCGGTTGTGTGTAGAGGTCGGGTTCCGTCAGGGTCGTCGCCTCAGGAGTATCCCACCTTCGTCGCCAGTGAAGAAGTGTGGGGAAAGACGAGGCTTGACACAAAGAGGAACGTCCAACTCTATTTTATTCACAAGAAGCAATGTCAAGTAATACAGGAGAGAATCGCCCGTTCCTTAGCCTGACAGCTATTTAAGGGAAAGCTGTCAGGCCGAGGAACCAATCAGGAGATCAGATCAGCCCGCCTTCAGCCATGCCGCGCCTGATTGGCTAAGGCGCCGCATGGCTGTTGCTGGCTGACAACAGGGGGAATTCCCCGGTCGTAAGTCGGGGAGGAAAGAATACAATATTTATATAATGTTTGAACACTGGTTGGCATGCAATTGTAATTGAGCCACAGATCTATTAATTGATATAATAGATATCCAATCAATAGTATAAATTTCCCAAAAATATTTTTCATTTTGAAAGATATTTTATCACAAACCTGACTTCCAACTCATTTAGAAAGCCAATTAGTAACTTCAACTACTGTTCGACAATCATAAATTTCATTAAAGAGAAGTGTGAAAAGGTAATCTTCAGATATTTTAGAGTAAGCCATGTAGTTCTGCAGCAACATCTGGTCTAGTTCAACATTAATGCTGGAAATTCTATCTATGAATCAGCACCGTGTGGTAGGTATACATTGCTAGTTTATCAACAAATCCCAAGTGTGAAAAATTGCATCGATAACAAAAGCCCCTTTTCCATTTTAATGATCCAAACTTTTCAGCAGTGAAGCATAATTCACTTCAAATCTCAGTTTTTACTCCTACTCACTAGGAGTTGATTTGTCAGACTTACTCATCAAAGGAAAGGCTGGGCAGTGATAAGGGACAGAAGGGAAGCTGAAATAGGCATGTTATCTGAGAGCCCCGTGGCCTCACATATATTGCTAAAGTAAGGAGTTCTGGAATTATTGCTCTGTTCCTAGAAAATATGGGTGAGTTGTCAACATATAGCCACACCATTCACTATCTCTGCAAGGTTCAATGACCTTGATTTAACAAAAAGGCCTTCATAAAATTAAAAACTCCAACATTTCTGTTCCTCTACACTCTCAGTGCATCATGCTCATACTGCATCAGCATTTCTATAACAAGGTATATGTTCAGCCTTGGCAGAGCAGCCTGGCAGACAATTAACTGTTAGAAAAGGAATTTTACCTATAAAGCTGCATGATAGCACTAACAATTTATACCTTGCAAGAGAGAAGCTTCCTGTGGTATTATCCATTAGAAGCCAAGGCAGATAAGAAAGATAGAGATGGCTGTAGCTGAATTATAAATTATTCAGATTGGTTGTTAATGAAAACTGATTACTGTGTACCTTTTATAGGAAAATAAATTGGATGTCCATAGAAATTATGCATTTCTGTGATTTCTAGTTACCATATTTAAGAAACCATAGTATGTTGAACAGCGCACCATGCAGAAACTATGACTTTAGCAACAGAGTGGTCAATGCCTGGAACGCTCTACCCAACTCTGTTGTTATATCCTCAAACCCCCGTAACTTTAACCTTAAACACTGTAGCCTGGATCTCACTCCTTTCCTAAGAGGTCTGTAGGGGGCATGCATAAGCACACAATGTCCCTACCGCCCCTGTCCTACTGTCCCCATTTATTCATACCCATTTCCTGTGTTCATGTCCATGTTTACAGTTATACCTGTTATCTAGTACACATCTGACAAACTAACTAAGTAAATAAATGTAACTGAGGATCGTATGCATTGATTTGACATCTACATAATTTCTAGTGGAAAATTATACTGCAAATATAATTTAAGGTTCCCAAAACAAAATTGACATTTTTCCCCTCTGTCATTAGTGATTAGGTTTATGGTATACAGAGGAAATAGCTAGTTTTGAAGAGTTGAGCATCTGAATTACACCTGGTAATTTTGGAGAGTTTGAAAGCAGCCCCAGACTTCTATGTTCATTTATTTTATCCCACCTTTGTTATTTTTATAAATAACTTTAGGTTGCAAACATACCTAATACTCCTAACTCCTCCTTCCCCCCCCCCCCAATAACAGCAACCATGTGAAATCGGTTGTGCTAAGAGAAAGTGACTGGCCCAAAATCACGTCACTGGCTTTCCTGCCTAAGATGGAACCAGAACTCACATTTTCCTGGTTTTTAGCCTGATTGCCTTAACCACTAAACCAAACTTACTTCTCAGATAGGCTATATTGGAGAAATGACCTGATTTATTTCTGGCTCAATTGAAATTGTTACAAAACTACATTATTTGGAGATTCCATGGCTGTTTGTTTGTGGTTTTTTTTTATTATTATTATTGGAGGGAATTCTTGTGTTATCCTTCCACTTAGCTCTTGAGCATTAGGTTCTGTAAGAGAAATCCTGCCTTAGCTATTATGTAATTACTTCTCATGTCATATTGCACTTACCATTTAAGCTGTTTCTGTTCTGTGTTCATGCCAGCTTGACACTAAGCCAGTTTAAATACATCCTGTCTGCATTGAGACACATTGGCAACAGCTTGCAAGATGTTTAGTCTGGATAGCAAGATACCACATACCCCCATTAGACAAGCCTCCTGCTGCTGTGCCATTTTTCTTTCTTTCAGGAAACAATTTCCAATCACTTTCCTTCCCGTGAGCAGTTTCTTATTGCTGTATGCTACTTTTATATATGTGTGCATGTGATTATATATATATATATATATATATATATATATATATATATATATATATATATATATATATATATATATATATGATTATATATAGATCCATAACATCTTTTACAACTGTTATGAATGCTTTTATAGATTTTGCCTTCTGAATATTTGTAAATAGAAGGTTGCTGGTTCAAAACAAGATAAAACTTATTTACTATTAAGTAATTATTTTTAATTTACTAGTTTTCTTTGTCTGAAAGTGCTATTTTTTTGAAAGTGCTATTTTTGAAAGTGCTATTTTTCCCAGTTTATGTGCGTGCATAAATCCAAGAATTTACTGTTCCATCATTTTTTACAGTTATTCAATGGAGAAGGTATTGTGTCCAGAACCTGGTTCATTTAAAGCAACCCAATCATTGTGAAGATATAGCATAATTTCATTAGTATGAAAATAATTAAACAGGGACATTAGCTTCCAGCAAAGCATTGCCAGCTTACAGATGATGTTGGAATGTTTTTGATAAACCCATTATTGCCACAAAGGGCTTTATATCCATTCACAAATAGCCTATGTGATTGTTTAGAACTGAAAAATGATGAAAGTACAATTGAATATTCTATAAGAAACTTGATCTTCCGCGCCACTGAACAATATTTCATGCATACATAGTTGCACTCAACAGATTTGCTAAGATTTCACATCTTAAAATTGCTATAAAAAGAGAGTAGTTCAAATATAAGTTTATAACCAAGGCAGCCCCAAGTCTTTTTGATAGCAATAGCACTTAGACGTATATAGTGGCTTCAGATATCGCATCTGCCATTCATCAAATTCAAGATGTATACATGTGGTCCTTCTTACCAGCTACCTCTTCAATCCGATTTAAAGGAATATCAGGTTGTTTCAAGGAAATTTAGTTCAAGACAATGCCTTGAAAAGCGAAGATACTCTTATTCACACTTAAAGTCCAATTCAATTTGGCTCACTGTATCATCCAAGTAAACTTATGCTGCACATGTTCAGTGGAATTTATTCCAAGTGAAGTGTGCATCAGACTAAGATGGACATCCAGGGGTGGGCTGCTATGTGTTCACCCAGGGTTTGGGAGAACCCATAGCTAACATTATGGCTCGTTCGGAGAACCTCCAGATCCCACTCCTGGCTGGCCCCTCCTACCATACCACAGCCTTCCCAGGAGTCTCCACACGGCCTATTTTGGATGTGAGGTAAGTGCGCAACCTGTGCAGAGACTCAGGGAGAGAGAAAAATAGGTCTCCTGGAAGTTCTGAAAGGCCAGAAACTCCACAGGGCCTCCAAAGCCCGGGGACCCAGTTTTTGCCCTCCTAGAGGATTGAGGAAAGCCTCTGAAGCCTGGGGAATGCGAAAACATCCCCCTGCCATGGTGCAGGACGCCACGCCCACCCAGAAACCAGGCAGAGAACCTGTTGCTGAAATTTTTGAAGCCCACCCCTGTAAAATCCCTTTCAAATTTCTCCTAGAAATATCTGATATTGATAGACTTGGGATCAGCCCTGCCAGTAGACAAAGCGAGACAATTACTTGCTACAGCCAGATACTGAGGATCAGGAACCAGCAGAAGGTAGTTGGAAGTTGCAGGCATTCCTAGTCTAGCTCAATTCCTGTATTCCTGTTCCTATGTCTATTGCCACAGTCACAGTAAAAGTCAACTGCCAGTTCAGCTGCTTTCCGTACAGCGTTTGGAGGGAAGTGTTATCTTGTTTTTTAAATCAAAGAGTAAAAATATTAGCCAGTTTTGGATGCCATATATACGACATATGTGACCATAGTCTCGAATCTGTAATTTGCAGCATACTGTTAACATTTTAAAGGTCAGAGTCTGAGTGAGTTGAAAGGACTGGTTTATAGGAGATAACAGAGGCTTCCTTATCAAGGACACAAACCCAACTCTATTTTTTAGTATCTGAGATGAAGTGCAAAATAAAGGTCTCAGAGCAAAATTCATACCACAGCTAGACACACTATAATGTTCTTTAGGCATCTGTTAACATCCAGTGCAAAATGTTAGGCATCTTTTAATTGACTGGAAAAAATGTCTGGCATGCACTGTACAAAGAAAAAGCAATAATGAGAATTCATTCTTCTTTTTTTATTCAATAGAAATTGTGAAGGAAGGGTCTTTTTTCATTCAAAAGTATCAAACTAAGAGAACTTTTCTTTCAATTTTAAAAATCAAATAGCTCTTGTATGTGCTTATTTTTACGAAAGGCCACATATTGAACCTGGTCTGTATCACAAAAACTGTCCTATGAAACATAACATTTAGCAGTTTATTGTCTGTCTGTCAGTCAGTCATGAAATAGGCAAATATTCAAGGGGAAAAATATGGCTCCGCAAACAATAAGTTACTAGCTGGACTATTTGCTTCTGACATGCTGTCTGAAGGAAGATTGAAGATGGAAGATCACATCCTAGCTCAGAAAGAAAAATGCCACATTAACTGCTTCCTAGTGAAAAACACAACGCCAACCAGGAAATTGAATGATCCAATAGGCTTCCCTAATCAATTGACTGGTTGTGATAAAGGATCTCATTTAACAGGAGAGGTTTCCACAGAACACACCCAAACCAAACGTACAAGACAATATCACAGAAAATGGAGCACAATATGTTTGGGTGTCTATCTAGCTAGCTTGATTAATTTTCCTTGAATCACATTATATTACATTAAACTTTATAAAGGCGGGCTTTAAAAACTTTGCTTAATACAAGAAGCAATTAATAAAAATGCACATAAAAACAGATTTATCTTTAATTACATCTTGCCTCCTTGATTTTTTTGATCTCACCCTGCAGATACTCCTTGGGGAGCAATTGCTATGAGTTTTATCAATTGAATACACTCCAACCGGGGAATATTTAAAAAATGTATTAGCATAAGGTTCAGGGGGGGAAAAAAGCAACTTAAAAACATTTCAGAGATTAAATAAGACCACAGCTTCTGAGGAAGCTTGTCTATGGACATATATCAGTGTCAGAATATAATGCTGATCAATCATACGAAGGTGGTCATTTTACTTACTTATTTACTTTACTTTATTGCCATTGTACGTATATACACATACAATGAAATTCACATAACACCCAGAGACCAGGCTCAACACACATAACAATCCCCAAACACACCCCCACCCACCAAAAAGATTCCCCACCCCTAAACCACCCGAGAATCCAAACAACAGACCAAGTAGTGCTGCCCAATAGCTCAGTCATGGTGGACCTTTAGTTCATTGTTGAGTGCATTTATAGTTCTGGTATAAAAGCTATTCAGAAGACGTGTGATCCTAGTTTGAATTGTTCTGTATCTTCTGCCAAAAGACAACAGTCTCTGACAAGTATTATATTATTGTATTTCTCATTATTTGGGTAGTTTCAGAATAGTTTTTTTTTTCTTTTCCACTGATATTGTTAGTGAAACAAGGTGGTGTTTAAATTATAGATTTAAGAAAAAAATGGGTTTGGAAGGCAGGTGTGTCATGGTGATATTCTTTCCGCAATACCTGAACCACTAGATATAAATGAGTTCAAAATTCCCAGGTATACAGCATCCAGATTTCTTAAAATGCTAAATGGGTTTGGACAGTTGTAGTAAATACAAGAAGCTAAAATTGCAGATGAACGGATTGAAAAGGTCTGACATTTATTCCCATGTGACCTTTACTAAGGACAGTACAGAGCTGTTTTCATCTTAATCAAATGCAAGATCTATATGCTAGTGATTTGGATAAAGGTCATCTTAATCGCCAGTGTTGGATGTTTTGATGATGCCTACCAAAAGAAAATATATTGTATATTACTACCAACAAGGTATGCTAAAGAACTGAGATAGCCCACACTTCAAACTGAAGAGGAATTAGTTCTAACCAAAAGGGCAACTCAGAATATATTTCAGAATTAGAATTTCAATTCACACTGTTACATAGTGAATACTTTTAGTTGTTCAGTTTTTAGTTTAAGCACAAAGTATGTTACAGATATTTTGAGTATACAGGTTGTGCTCAACTTACAACCACAACTGAGCTCCAAATGTAAGTTTTGAAGTGAATTTTTACCCATTTTATGATCTTTCTTGCCACAGTTGTTAAGTGAATCACTGCAGATAATGTTACTTAACCTGGTTGTTATGTCAATCTCGCTTCCCCCATTACCTTTGCTTGTCAGAAGGTTGCAAAAGGTGATCACATGACCCTAAGACATTGTAATGGTTCATAAATGAACCAGTTGCCAAGCGTCTGAATTTTGATCACGTGGTCACAGGGATGCTGCAAAGGTCGTAGCTGAAAAACAGTCAGAAGTCACTTTTTTTCAGTGCTATTGTAACTTTGAACAGTCATTAAATGAACTGTTGTAAGTTTAGGACTTCCTGTATTGCCTTCATGAAGACTATGCATGAACGGGGCACCAACAATTCTAAGAATCATTGACAACTTTTGTTGGCAGGGCCACTGGATGTTCAAATGAATGCAATTTTTTTTTAAAAAAAGATATTGATGTAATCCCCCATCAAAGCACAGAAGGGACTGAAGCTTGCTATTCCACCCCCCATAAATATTGTTATGTGACATTAATCTGGCTATAGCCTTCCACCTCTGTGGCTTCATCCTGCTACATGTGAAGAATAACAGGCAAAAGCATCTAATTACCAATCAGCTGAAAGTGACCAGCGAGGCTAAAAATAAGTCAGTGTCTCAGCAGATCTTATTTTCATAAAATTATAAACATAGTATGCATGGAATTTATGTTTACAGTTAATAATGAAGCAAACTAATTTACAAATCAATATCAGAATGCACTTGGTGTGATATTCATTTGTCAAAACTTTGCAATGCATTTTAAAATGAATGTGCTTTTAACTAAGCATTAGGAAAAAGGCATGTAACATTAAATATTGTGAGGGTGAAGGTCCAGTCTTCAAGCTTGTGGTTTGGTTTCCAAACATTTCATTATCAGGCTATGTAACATCTTCAGCAGCATTTAGGAGACATCAATGTTTTTCTGTTTATAAGGGCTTCAGGTGTGGGTGTGTCAAGTGAGGGTCTTGTGATGGGGACGATACATCAGGTGAGGGTCATTGGGAGGTGAAATGTTGGTTGAGGGGTTACATGGGATTGTTGAGGGTCGGTGCTGGTTGGCTGCGCAGTTGATTTGGATTCTGAGAGGTTCGTAGGCTGAATGTAGGTCAATATATCGGTTGATGGAATTGTTTGTGGATTAAGTCAAGTGCCAGGCTTTGATGAACTCACATGTGTGTTGGGTGGTAGCTAGCTGATGATTGTTATGTTGCTCCAATCAAACTAAGGTCGGACGTTCGGCAGTTTGAATCCCTAGTACAGGTCTACTGCATGAGCAGGGGGTTAGACTAGATGACTTCCAAGGTCCCTTACAACTCTGTTACTGTTAAACTAAATCTGTTAAACTGACACTATTTGGTGTCCATTTAGGTAGAGTTTAAGAACTTGGGATCGCGGTGTTTGATTGCCAGCTGGTGTTAATGGATCCCAATTGATGTGATGTACAATTGGTTACAATTGATTTTGTAGATTACATTGTTTCTTTCATCCTTCTGTATTTTGCCTTTAGTTCTGGATAATTCCTGGTGGAGTGTGGCTATGAGTTTGTGGGCTATTGCTATTCCTAGGGGTTGGTGAATTCTGACGGTCATTAAATATTGTTTTATGATAAAATTATAAACAACTGAATTTCAGCATGCACGGAAATGTGTCTGAATTTTAAGCAGAACTGAAGAGGGTTGTATGGAATATATGTTGGAAAAATTAAAAATATTATAGAAATAAAATGTGCATTTTGATTTCAGTTTTTGTTTTAAAAATGTTTTGGGATATATGGGAACATGAACATAACATCCAAATGCAATGAAATTTCATTTTTTTCCCCTTGTTTGAAGTAGCCATTTGCCATGTGATTCTTGGAAAAAAAGTTATTTAAGTAGTTGAGAGGACTACACCCATGCCTTCTATATGCTGAAACACATTTTGGAATGAATTCTTACAGTTGAAATCTACAATGTGAATGCAAAAATAATCCCTATTAGTGAGATTTTCATTAAAATGACTATAGAATACAGGTTTCGTTGAACTGTCGCTTATTAAGCCCTAATGTTAAATAGAAAATCAGGCTATTTATTTTTTTAGCTAGACTGAAGTTGAGATAATTGCAACCAGCTGTTGTTTCTCAGCCACCATGGAAGGCATGCATAGCATCTGCATGTGGCAAATAAAGTGAGTAGAAAGAGCACGAAGAAAGACGTTGAAGTTCTATATGAAAAAGCCTCAGGAATTTATAATGTGCTTCTTTTGGAAAATATCTGATTTTTGTCTAGGCATGCCAATTTGAAAGATGAGAGTAATAAAATTTTATTCATGTTCAGATTTTAATTTCCATAGTGCAATTTCTGCAGACTTCATAACTCATTGTGGACTGTTTTTCCTTTCACTGAGGTGGTCACAGTTAAATATATATTTAAGTGAAACCACCTTGAATCAATTACAAAACACAAGCAAAAGAAACAAAGCATACCCAGTATTTAATTAATCTTCGAAGAGAAAAATGTATGCCTTGTGCAAACCATTTCCATAGATTCATTTGTTGTTCCTTACTTCCCTTAGAGATTGTGCATTAAAAAATTGTATTTGTTTTGGCCGAGCTGATATGCTGACTTTGCTCACTGGGATGGTTAAACAAAACAGATGCCCCAAAAATACTATTAATGAATTCAGTTGATAATTGTATATGGATCCCACATTTTTTCTTTGCAGGGATTGTGGTGGGGATGGGAGTGGAGAATGGAAGTCCAGAATGGAATCTTTACTTCATTTCTATTTGCCATATCACAGTCATTCTGACATATTATTATCAACAATAAATTTGCCAGAGAAAGAGAGGGAGTAAACATTTGATTGGAATGTAACAAAAAAAAATTGATGTAGAGATTGAAAGTTAATTCAAAGATAAATGGATTGATTAGCATTTGGCTAATATATGGGAAAATAGTTTTTTAAAAATCATTTTTAACAGCAGCAACCATAAGCAATTTCTATATTTCCTCTGGTATAACAAGTGTGTGCAGTGTAACTCAAAGGATTAGTCAGGTGTGTGCATGTGTTGCTATTCTCTATCTCCTGTCTCTGTCTGAGTTTATGGATGGATGGATGAATGGATGGATATATTTTACGTGTTAATAGGGGATATACATATTTGTTGCCTCTGTATGCAGTTGCATATGTATATGTTGCTTCAATGTGTGAGAGAGAGTTCTAATCCAGCAATGTACATATTTATTGCTACTGTGTGCGTTTATTTTATTTATTTATTTATTTATTTATTTTATATCCCACTTTTATTATTTTTATAACTAGCTCAAGGCAGCAAACATATCTAATACTCCTTCCACCATCTATTTTTCCCACTAAAACAACCCTATGAGATAAATTGGGCTGAAAGAGAGTGACTGGCGAAAGTCGCCCAGCCAACTTTCATGACTAACATAGGACTATAACTCAGTCTTCCAGGTTCTAGACTAGTGCTTTAACCACTAGAGCAGATTGGAACTCTAGAAGATGGTGTGGTGTGGTGTGGTGTGGTGTGGTGTGGATGTGTGTGTTTATGAAAGAGGCAGAGGGAGGGGGAGGAGAAAGATTCTAATCTGCATAGTATATTTGTTGCTTCTACTTGCATGTGCTTATTTGAGAGAGGCTCTAACTCTCAATAACCTTGTGATCAGCTCTCTGAGAGTCATGCTCTGAAATCCAGATGCAATGATGGATGCTGACAGGATTTCCCCTAAGCCACCTCTCCTGTGCTTTGATGGAGAAGTGCTCTTAACTTGGCAAAGAGTTCCATAAAAATCAAGCATATGAGTCATTTGACTAAAAAAGTTAGTATGCTAAAACACGAAAAACAAATATGATTGACCATAGACTCAAGCTTTTATCTGAGACTATGTCGTAATGAAAAAGAGTATACTTTTTCATAGTTACTGAACTAGCAGAAAAATTTTCATTGGCTCTTTTTAATGCAAGTTGCTTTTTTAGGGATTTACTAGGCTCAAAGACTATCCTACTAACTGATGGGTATTCTAGGCTTCTTGCGGTCAAAACAATCCATATACTGGTTATAGACTGCAAGAATAAAATATTTGATTTGAGACTCATAAAGTCTTGGAGTTGAGTGGTAAATATGCAGGGTATCACAAAGACGAGGTGACATTTCAATGGCATGGGAATATCTCAAATCACTTATAAGTTAGAATGAGACCTGCCTCTTGGATATCCATGTCCATTCTGACTAGTATTTTTGTACACAGGAATATCAAGGTGTAAGCATGAAATTATCAGAAAATCACAAAAAACATCAGGACATTATCTAGCTTGCCTATTTATACAATCAAGAGAAAAATACTTAGTAAAATTGTATTCATTGTGATTAACAAGTCAGAATCCACTTGTCTTTATATTGATACTTGTTCTATATACCCCACCCACCCTCACCCCCCCAAAAAACCACCAGGATTATCTTCCAGGTTTCTGGAAAAAATGTTAAGTGATTAAATGGATCAAAAGTGGATTTTATAACTTGAAATGTTCAAACATTGCATTCTTCAAAAATATTTCCATACAAACTCAAGTACAGAGATGCTCATATTATGCTTTTGGAATGCTTTGCTGGCTAAGGATGACTTGTTGAAGGAAGTATGAATTCTGTTTTATGTATCACAGTATTCTGCAGAATATCAGGCCATCTGTTAGCTGAAGCTACAGCACAAATAGGTCCTGCAGAAAAATAACCACCCAAAACATAAACAAGTCTACAAGAGAATGAATGAAGAGAAATAAATTCAGTGCTTTGGAGTGGCCAACTCAAACCCTTGACTTAAATCCTACAGAAATACTAAGCAAGATCTGAAACAAGTCATTCCCGTTGGAAATTTTTCAAATGAATTCAGTTGAAGGAGTTCACTGAATTTCAGCATAGTAACATGAGATGTTAATCACCAACTACAGGATATATTTGTTTGCAGGTACTATAGCTAAAGATGATGAAATTCAGTAATTCCTAAACCTAAAGAGGTGACTATTTTTGCACAATGGTACATTGTATGTTGGAATACTTTGGTCATGAAATAAAACAAATTAGCTCCCAAATCCCCTTAGACCCCCTTAGATCTACGTGAAGTTCTATTACTATTCAGTGGCAAAGAATGGAAAAGGGGCAAATGCAGAACTGTAAATTTATATGTTTGCCCACCGGAATGAAAATTAACCTAATTAACCTAATTAACCAAATTTAAAAGTATCAATATATCGAAAAGTTATATTTAAAAGATATTTAAAAGGAAAAGGAATTTTAATATGTGGCAGAAAAAGAAAATACATACGTTGGGGGAGATCGAGGCTTTCAATTGGTGTTTACAATGTGCACTGCTACTAGTAGTTAATGTTCATCCTTTGTAGCAAAGAAACTCCCCCCTTGTTCACAAAAAGTTAGCTCCATTGATTTTGATGCCACTTATCTAATACAAATCTCATTAAGATGATACCAGAGCTCAATCATAAACATCTGCATTGTTTTGACCTTCAATACACATTTTATTAGTTTTTTTTTCCCTATCATAGATATGATGAACCAAAGTCTGCTTGATTCCAAAAGACAGGCACACACTTGAGAATCAAGGTGGTATTTTTTTTTAAAAAAAGCTAGGGTTTTTTTTCCATTTTTTTTTAAACAGTAGGATTCCTTCTTTCATTCCAGCAAATTACAAAAACATTTTCACCCTGCCTGACTTCATAGATGTAATTCT
The DNA here is from genome assembly GCF_964273705.1 of Natrix helvetica. Classification (NCBI taxonomy): domain Eukaryota; kingdom Metazoa; phylum Chordata; class Lepidosauria; order Squamata; family Natricidae; genus Natrix; species Natrix helvetica. The sequence continues at coordinate 32,823,710 of NC_138558.1, read as the reverse complement.
TCTGCACATTGCTTTAATTTGTTTGCATTTGGCGAAGGAACAGCTTTTTTATTCAAGTGCCTGGTGTGTTATTTTTGTTTTGTTCCCTCGATCAGACAAGCATTGCAGGTTTAAGAAAGTCTGGAGCCAGTCAGCCTTCAACACATGGAAAGATAACGGAGCCTATTTGGAAGCAACCCACAGGAAAATAAAAAGGTTCAGATGAGCTAACTTGCCAGGTTGGATGATGTTGCTGATGGACAATCCCCATATGTTTGCCTCCTAACAATCAAATAGATAGGATAAGATGAAATGCAGCTTTGGGAGGGATTGACTTTTTGAACAGGGAGCATATGTGCATCACTGATATTGCAAATGGAATAAGGTTTGTTTATTTATTTAAAACATGGATATAGCTGTCCATGTTATATCACAGTCTTTTGTCTTTCATCTTGTTGCATTGGTTCAAATTTATTATGGACAAATGGGACTAATAACTTTAGAGGATTTAACCATGGAATGGACTAAAAGCGGAAACACATATATTGGTAGTGTCCATATCCTTGAGAGTCTGATACCAGATTCAAAGTCTGCATAAATAATCTCTCTTTTTTTACATCTGCATGCCACTTCAGAGGTGCATACTTTCTTTTAATCTAATGTTGAGATATAACACTTTTAATCTAGAATGCACTGATCCACTAATGGAATATAGGGAAATAAGCCATCACAATGATATAGTAGTGTGGGAAACAATATCAGAAAATTGTTCACTGCTGTCCGTCTGAGACGCCTTCAGTGATATAAGGGGATTTTCTTAACCCTTTCTCAAGATTATGAGAACTGTGGATAGGGAAATTGTGATATTTGAGTGGGGGTAAGGTAATAACAGAAGGACTCTGTCAGCCAAAAAGTGATCATTAAGCAAAAGCTATGCTGCTTGTTTTCGGAATAGAGGTTTTCTATTCATATGAGGATTTGTGAAAGCTTTCAGAAACAGTTTTCTGAAATCATTCTTCAATCCAATGCCAGAATAGGTTAAAAAAAAGAGTCTAAAACAGAAATAAGAAAGGAACTAATTCTATATCAAGTGTAAGGAGGAAAGAATGTATTGTACAGAATCAGTACTGCATTGATTATTGGCTTTATATCATTTTAGATATGGATGTTTTGCATAAAACTGTTTATATGGCTTTGTTTGTAGTGCCCTGTATTGAACTCTCCAAAATTATAGCAATAGCACTTATATACTGCTTCATAGTGCTTTTACAACCCTCTCTAAGCGGTTTACAGAGTCAGCATCTTGCCACAAATAATTTGGTCCTCATTTTACCCACCTTGGAAGGATGGAAGACTGAGTCAATCTTGAGCCAGTGAGATTTGAACTGCCAAACTGCAGTTAGCAGTCAGCTGAAGTAGCCTGCAGTGCTACAGTCTAATCACTGTAACAGCTCAGCTCTTATAGTGTTTTTCTTGTAGAAAACAGTGAAACAATATTTTCAATCCTTATTACACCTTTCTGTTGAATAGTGTGGTGTGCAAATAAGACCTGGGAAACCAGGGTACCTTGAAACATGAAATTATGTTTGTTCATTTATGCCCAGTCCCCTTCACAGTTATTCTGAATGCCCTACTAATAGAAGATGTTCACGGTTTAGGACCAGACTCCTTTATAGGGTATTGTTTTATTCTTGTATTGTCATTATCTTACTTTTGTTTTATCTTGAAATAAGGTGATTGATAAATGGTTATGGGTTAATTTAAATATGAATTCCCAAGCTAACAATTGACTGATGTACATGTGTCAATCAACGTCAAGACCATAAACCATATTTTACATCATGAAGGATAAGCTTATAAGATGTTGATTAAAGATATAAACCATCATTATCCTACAGTGATTTTCTTCCTGCAGAAGAATTCAAGTCAGGTTCATAGTCTGCTCACTTTCTCAATACAGTTTTATGATACAGTGACTTGTTACATGACAAAAGCACATATGTCATATTACTGATTAATGGTCTGTTTCATCTGACATGGAAAAGAACCTACAGTAGCTAACTCTGAATTATCAGTGTTTCTGTGATCAACTCAAATGTAAATTCAAGCAAGCCAAACAGAAGCAGGAAAGAGAAAAATGTGTGTAATTATTTTGCTATATATTTTCTATAGCAATAGTACTTAGACTTTATATACTGCTTCACAGTGCTTTACAGCCATTTCTAAGTGGTTTACAGAGTCAGTATATTGCCTCCAACAATCTGGGGCACCAGGGATGGAAGGCTGAGTTAATCCTGAGCTAGTCAGAATCAAACTCCTGGCAGTGAGCTGAATTAGCCCACAGTACTGCACCACCAAAGCTCCTACAGAAGGTTCAAACAGTTTTATTCCTAAAAAGAGATATTCCCATTAAGAAATTTTCAAAGCAGACCATGAAACCTTCTATGAGCTATGGTGGCACAATGGTTAGAGTGCAGTACTGTAGGCTATTTCTGCTGCCTACCGGCTGCCTGAAATTTGGCAGTTCATATCTCGCCAGGCTCAAGGTTGACCCAGCCTTCCATCCTTCCCAGGTGGATAAAATGAGGACCCAAATTGTTGGGGGCAATATACTGACTCTGTAAACTGCTTAGAGAGGGATGCAAAACACTGTAAAGCAGTATACAAGTCTGTGCTATTGCTATTGTGGTCACGACAAACCTTCCCACTTCTTATTCTTTTTTATCTACCACTCAACATTTCTTCCCTATATTGCTTCTCATTGTTGTGTTTGTATATGGAATCTAGCAGTCTTTGGTTCATCATATCCGTGAAAGAAAGAAACTAATAAGTGCAAAGTGGAATATCTCTTTTTAGTGAGACAGCGCTATCTCCTTTAAGCGCTCAAAGTTTGAGCAGCAAACCTATGCACTTCCTCTTCCTTCTTATCTGCTGTTCAGGGTCCTCACAATATAATTTCAATTACCATCCTAATAATGGCCAGTGGCATCAGAAATTGCAGTGGGGTGAAAACAAATAACAACCTCGTGTCCCTGTAGAATAAGGTGAAGTTCATAGAACAGTCTACTTGCACATTTCCTTTGGGGGAAAAAAACATAGCAACACTTTAATGGATTCTGCTGTCTGGGGGAGCAGAACAAATGCTTCCCAAACACAACCAACTGCCAAACAAATCATCTTGACATTTGAGGCAGAAAATCCTTGGACATTATCTCCCTTTCAAATAAGTAACAATTTGCTGTTTTTTTCATTACTCCCAAAATTAGCTGCCAAAACCAGCCACTTTAAGCTTCCTGAAAGTAAGGCCAAAGAAATCCCAAAATAGAAAATGAAAAGCAACAGCAGACTTTGGACTTTTTGAGTTCATTTCCCCAGATTCATTTTGATAGATGTACTGCAGCTTGATTCAAAATGGATCAATTTCAAGCTTCTGCATAAAAGGAGTTTTCTTTCATCCCTTGCATTTTATTAAATTTGCTGAGATGGAAAAGAGTGGCAAAAGGGCTTTTAGAATAAGCTATGGTAAGCTAAGGAAGGGATAAAAATTGTTTGATGCATATTTTAATATGAATATACTTAATTTGATGCTTCAAACCAATATATGAAAAGTCACTCTTTAGGATCTGCATTTCTCTGAATTTTATTATGCACTTAATAATTTTATTATGCACTTAACCAGTGGGGAAAAGAGAAAAGAAAATGTGTGTGTGTGTGTGTGTGTGTGTGTATGTATATGTGGGGGGGGGTTGTTGACTAGGGCTGGTTTCCAGATGTTTGGTAGGCGTGAGGTATCATCACGTTTATTCATGTTGTAGGGGTGTTTTTCTATTTTGATGGCTTCCATAATTATTCTCTTCCTGTTTGTTTGTCTACGAAATACCATGCAAAATCTGCCCAGCAACATACATAGGACAAACAAACAGGAGAATAAATGCACACATCACAGAACACAAGAATGCAGTAAGAAAAAAAGAAAAAACTTCCTCCCTTTTCCAGCACCTTAAAGCTACAGGACATGAAATCAATTTTGAAGGAGCCAGGTTAATCTCCAAAACAGAACACCTCAACAAGAGAATAATTATGGAAGCCATCGAAATAGAGAAACACCCCAACAACATGAATAAACGTGATGATACCTCCCGCCTACCAAACATCTGGAAACCAGCCCTAGTCAACAAACGAACACCACCCACCACCCTGGCCGTTACAATACAAAACAACAATGCACACACAGCCAGCACCAATCAGCACCAATCTACCAATCATGATACAACCACACAACCAATCATTCCACTTGTTGAAACAAAGCCAGCACCCCATCCCCTCCCACCAGGATTTACAGAAAGAAGGCAGCTCCGGTCGCATTTTAAACCCAGGACAGAAGCCTGAGGATGGCAAGTGAGATCTTGCCGAAATGTTGCAAAGACAATCTCAATCTTACACGGGAAAAGACCCGAAGACAACAAAACCAGCATACCTACACCCGTGAAAATCTACGAAAACAAAGTAACAAATATATAAAAAAACAAAACAGCATTATATCAATGAAAATGCATTTCTAAGTCTTTTACATAGAAATACAAAGTTTTCATGTAATTAAAAAATGAAATAAAAAGTGGGACAAACTGACCTGTACTGTCACGTTGGTTCTGGATTTACATTTTTCTAAACAAGTTTCACAGCATGACCAGATTAACACAATCCCAGATTTTCTTATAATCAATGAAGTATATAGTGATTTTTTTTTAAAAAAATATTATAATTATTTGACTTTCTCATGTAGCAGCAATAATGTCTCCTATTCCTTGGTCTTTTCTAGAGTCAACCTGAACATGTATCTTTCCATATAGAGTTCTAAACTATATTGGAAGATTTGAAGCATTAGTTTCTTAATTTGTATACCCTTAGAAATTAAGGATATTGGATGATGATTTGTGCACTCTAAGTTTTTTGTGTTAGAATCCAGATTGATCTCTTCCAATCTGCTGCTCATTGTGTTTTTCACTATATTTATGGCATAGATGGTTAGCATTTCTGCTAATTCCTTCTCCATTGATTGCCATTTTTCTGTGGAAACTTTATAGAGATATTTTATTATCTCTAAATAATAAATTATTTGTAAAAAAAAATCATTATTTTAACTAAATTATTATACTCGCCTATCATTACTAAACCATTTTAGTCATAATTCTGAAATACACAGGCATTGTACATATACACATGCATGCACCTTAATATACATACATATCTCCTAATTCTCTAACCATATATCATTAGCGTCATTATTTCAGCAAAGCATTCTTTCAAATATTAACAAACTTTGTATTGCCAGAAAAAAATGAAAGAAAAAAGTAACTGAACAGAGAAAATTTTCATTCTTTGCAAACATTCTCCCTCTTCTTATTTCTGCAAATAATCTTTACACTTTACACCTTCCTGGTTCTAACAAGACTCATTAGAAGGACAATTAAGATAAACCATAGAATCTGACCCTTTGTCATCTCTGTGACTGCATGACTATTTAAATAGCATGAACATAACTTAAGAATATTATCAAATATAAATGGCTTTTATTTTATTTCTCCCAAGTGCAAGAAATTATCTGTTGATGGCATCCATTCCCTATACGTTCTCATGTTCTGAAAGAAAGTCTTGCTTCTGAACTGGGTTTTAGAAAGTTCAGCAAATAAATATAAGGTTGGATGAATGCTCTTTTATCACATTTTGGTCTGGTCCCATTGGAAGGCAAAAGCGCCTCAAAATATTTGGATATTTTACTTCACCAGGATTCTGGGTAGGATGGCCACTAGCCAGAGTGAATTCTGGTCAATTTCCATCCTTCCATGGACAGAGATATAAAGAATTTTTTACTTTTGACAGAAGACTAAAAGATACAGTAGCTGAGATGTAACCTAATTTCAATTTTTTAAAAAGAAACTGTTACGTTAGGGCTCTTAAAATGTTTATGTTTTATAAAACAGTGATGTTCTCAAAAAGCAACAGAGCAAATTTAATGCGGTCTCCTAAGTGAAATGCAAAAGCATCATTGTCTAAAATGTGCTAAAACGAAGCAGGCAAAATAAGCAGGAACCACACTGTCCATTTCTTTCCTCCTGTCGCTTGCTACAATGAGAAATGTATAGAACTGAAGAAAAAACAGATCAGGAAATTTCAGAATAACTGAGGGTTCCACTTCGGTCTGAACCTCATTATGAATCCTGCATTACTGACCCCTGATGCAAGGTTTGCTTCTACTTTTTCAAGAGGCAACTGGACTTTCTAGTTTTTCTTTGAAGATGTTTTGCTTCTCATCCAAGAAGCTCGTTCAGCTCTGACTGGATGGTAGGGAATGAAAGGATTTATAGTCCTTGCAGGCAGCTGGCCATTTGCATTATTTTAGCAAGACAATAAGGCCACCTGGAGGTTTATATGGGTTGTCCAGGTTACCTGAGTAGTGCAAATGGGTGTGGCGCCTTCTTGGAAGTGTTGAAAAGATTATGTTGTAGACTGGAGATAGATGATGTTGTGTCCCTCCCTCTCTGTTGAGAGAAGGCTGTTCAGTTTTAACGTAGATGGCCTCCTTGACCCCTCTCTATCAAACCAGCAGTCCTCTCTATCCAAAATGTGGACTTTTCTGTCTTCAAAATTTTGTCTTTCCAATGCAGATGGACTGCTGGATGTAGTCCTGATGGGTTTGTTCTTCTATGTTTTCCTAGAATGCAAATGACCTTCCATTCCCCACCATTCCATTCCAGTCAGAGATGAAGAAGCTTCTTGGATGAGAAGCTAAATGTCTTCCAAGGAAAATCAGAAAATCCAGTTGCCTCTTGAAAAAGAACCTTTGGGACAACCATGACCTGGATGACTGAGAATCTACAAGGACATCCCCCCTAATTCCACTAACCACCTGAAGACTGAGGCTTAAAGCAAAATTAGAATGCTACAGCATATTCAGTTCCGGGTTGTCAACAGGAATTCAATATCTTTTATTAGCAATTTTTGAAAATTGCATTATGAAAATTATGTAAAAAATAAACCAAACCTTCCAGGTGTTTCTAACTTAGATGGATATAAAGGTCCAGGCAATGGTAGTGACATTATATGTTTCAATCAACCCCAAGGTGTACAGATACTGACATAGTCTCTACATGGCACAAAGTTAAACATGTTACATTCCTGCAGATTCAAATGCACACTTAACTAATTAAGAAAACAGTTAAAACGGCAGATGCAAAAGTGTAGACAGACTTTAAGTCAGTACTTGATAACACTTCCTTTGGCAGAAATAACAGCTTTGCAGGTCTGAGGCATATTCTGAAAATTACATCTTTGAATACATACAGAGAAGAAGCAAATATCCATTCTGTTTTGCTGATTTGAGCAGTTTCAATACAATTATAGCAATGTTTTTTTATCTTCAAGCTAACATTCCACAGTTAGTGAACAAATAATTAATAATTTAATATATGTTAGTGTCTGATCGACTATCATAATTAACATTTTATAGTAACAGTATCTGTTGTTTATCATGAAAAAGACCAAAGTTTATTTTTAGGAAAATCGTTTGTTTTTTTCTGTTATGTGTTTTATGAGTTCAGTAGATACTGAACCGATTATCACCACCATATCTCAAAAGAGCTTTTTCAAAAGCAAGAGAATCTCCATAGACGTAATACCTCCTTGGTACTCAAGGTTGGTTTAACCCATTTAGGCAGTAGGCATGGGTATTGATTCTTGTCCGTTTGTTTGTTTGGTCATCTATCTTATTGTGGGTCTACTGTGAGCAGATCACAACAATAAAATAGAAAATAATAATAAAAATCATACAAATAACAATAGTAGAAAAATGAAACTAAGAATGAAATAAAAATAAACAGTGGAAGTAGAGCAATGTGAAATTAAAAAGATGAACAGAAGGGAAGCAGGAAGTGGAGAGGTAGGTGAGGTCAGCAAGTATCATATACAATATTATATACTACTAATCTGTATGTATGTTTGTGTGTGTGTATGTTTCAGCAGTTTGGAATTATGTGATTATACAGAGGACATAGAAAATGGCCTAGGAGGACAGTAAGAAGATCCATTAACAAGGGAATGATTAGTCAAGTGTGGGTCTAGCCCATTCACAAAAATAAACTGCAGGAGGAGGGAAGCATATTCATAGCTATAAGATTCTGCTACTATAATTATTGTAATAAAAGTAATTTTATACCCATATGACATATATTTCTCAGTGTGGTCTATTAAAACCTAAATCTCCTATGTCTGTCATAACACAAAACTTATTAACCAAATTATTTTTCAAGTCCTTCAGCATGGATAACGGCTGGACTGAGGGCAACTATGCAAAATTGTTCTTGCCCATACCAATACCTTGGATGCTTAAAATGCATTGAAAATCAAATTACACAGCCCACTGCTATGCTACAACTTCATGCTCTAATGAATAATGCCTTAGTATTGACTGAAGTACTGATTGATGACCAAGTACAGCTTCACAAGCCATGATGCTGTGTGAGCTGTTCAAGGATATTACATTGGCAGATATGCCAACACAAATATTTAAGAGAGGGAAGATAGTGAAGGAGGACGTGCGGGAAGGGGAAGTCTTGTTTTTGAAAAACACTTTTTCAGGACTATTACGTTGCTGTTGTTATTTGTCTCAAGTGAATTTCATGTAGCCAAGTATTCCTTAAAAGTAAAAGTAATTCCTACTTTAAAGTTCTTCATTAACCAATGGAAAGAACGAAGTTAATTGCCGCCCCCAACACATATCTTAAACCTGATGTGCAAATATTCTGACAAGAGGCAGAGCATAGGGTGCATTTCCTTAAACCAAGTTTAGGACTATTATTTAAGTAACAGGCTGAAGATCACACTTGAAAATAATTGGGTGTAGCTAAAGAAATAAAATAACTTTCTCTGTATTTGTTTAAATGTAATTAAATATGTAATATGATTCTTTTTCAGATTTATGCAGTGGTGTATAAACCATTAAGCAGACTAAGCACATGCTTAGGGCACCAGGCCCAAGGGGGCACCACAAAGTTGAAAAAGAAAAAAAAAACAATGAAGATTTCTACAGTATGCACAAAGGAGGGGACACCAAGATTTGTCAGTGCTTAGGTAACCAATGAGCCTTAATCCGCCACTGGATGTATGTTGAATATCTGGCACTTTGTACCACATTTATAATTTTTGGATGTGTTTAGAAGTTTCATTCCAAGACTTTTAGCAACCAAAGACAAGCTGGAGGTTTGTGCTAAATACCTTTGTAATGTCAGCCTAAGTTGGAACTGATCATGAAATATTTTTTGTCATGAAAGAGGTAAACAGATTAGCCCTTCCTTCCTTCCTTCCTTCCTTCCTTCCTTCCTTCCTTCCTTCCTTCCTTCCTTCCTTCCTCTCTCCCTCCCTCCCTTCCTTCTGTATTTTTTTTTTTTCATTTTTGCTAATAGAATGTGCTCCATTAGTCCTTTCACTTTTAGCAACTACCAGCCTGAAAGCTAGAGAGTGTGATAAAGTCTTCCAGTGATTCTTCATTTCCTGGTCTCCTGAATATTGCAGAGATAAAAGTGTTTTTTGTTTTGAATAATATCCACCCAAGCTGTTTTTATCTGCTGAACATGCCTGTCCGAATGCCAGTATTCTCCAAGTGGTTAATACTTCATTTCATTGCCCTGTCAATCAATTGAATCATCTTGCTGGCAGTTGTCAGCAGACAAGGTATTGTATTCTTCCTTCTGTCTGGGGGTGGGAAGTGTGTTTTATACTCTGAAAAATATGTAACTCATTAAATGTAGATCACACAAAGTAATATTCCTTATTTCTGTCTTCTGTTGATAAAGTGTACATTCATAAACAGAAAGTCGAAGTATGTCTAAAGTTTAAATCCAGCTTAATTCTGTATTTATAACATTTAAATAAATAAATAATCATATTTGGGACCCCATAAATTATTCATATAATTCCAAATTGCAAATGGAGTATGTAATTCAAGAACATAGCCATGTTAAACAATTATCTCTGTATCATCATATTAACAGAGTTGTAAATTCCAAAACCAAATGGTTGACATTGGTTCAACCATATACTGATTGAATAATCTCATAACATGCGAATTCATGTTCCCTAACCCATATTACACACGTTTCCAACTTTGATGTGCTGATATACAACTCTAATTTAATATTCTCTGAGAAGTGCGATAAACGTGAAATAAATGTTTTTATCCAACATAAAACATAAAAAACATACTTTATAATGTATATTATATTGCAATTTCAGACTAATAACATAAATAAGGCACCAACTGGAAATGAATACTATACTATAATGAGTATAGTAAAGAAGAATGACATGTTCTACTTCACAAATTATCTATCGATTGCATAATTTTTAACATGATATATTTATCATGATATATTTATTTAATTTAGTTGAGTACTGACAATTTAAATAAATTGGAAATAAATTTAGACAATATCTTCCTAGCAACCGAGAACTAAGAAGAAATTTCCTGACAGTTATAACAATTAATCAGTGGAATAACTTGCATCCACAAATTGTGAATTCTCTAACACTGGACATTTTTAAGAAGAGACTGGACAACCATTTGTCTGAAATGCTATAGGGATGAATGCCTGACCAGGGGGTTGGACCAGAAGATCTCCAAAGTCCCTTCCTACTCTGTTATTCTATGCTATGCTATGCTACACTATGAATAGAATAGAATAGAATAGAATTCTTTATGTGATTGGACACACAAGGAATTTGTCTTTGGTGCATATGCTCTGAGTGTACATAAAAAGACAAGATACATTCATCAAGAATCATAAGGTACAACACTTAATGATAGTCATAGGGTACAAATAAACAATCAGGAAACAATCAATATATAAATCATAAGAATACAAGCAACAAAGTTACAGTCATGCAGTCATAAGTGGGAGGAGATGGGTGATAGGAACAATGAGAAGACTAATAGTAATGCAGTCTTAGTGAATAGTTTGACAGTGGTGAGGGAATTATTTGTTTAGCAGAGTGATGGAGTTCGGGGGGGAAACTGTTCTTGTGTCTAATTGTCTTGGTGTACAGTGCTCTACAGCTTTGTTTGAGGGTAAGAGTTGAAACAATTTATGTCCAGATGTGAGGGGTCTGTAAATATTTTCACAGCCCTCTTTTTGACTCATGCAGTGTGCAGGTCCTCAGTGGAAGGCAGGTTGCTAGTAATTGTTTTTTCTGCAGTTCTAATTATTCTCTGAAGTCTCTGTCTGTCTTGTTGGGTTGCAGAACCAAACCAAACCAAACAGTTATTGAGGTGCAAATGACAGACTCAATAATTCCTCTGTAGAACTGTGTCAGCAGCTCCTTGACAGTTTAAGCTTCCTGAGTTGGCACAGAAAGAACATTTTTGCTGTGCTTTTTTGATAATGTTTTTGATGTTAGGTGTACATTTTAGCTCTTGAGAAATGATAGAACCTAGAAATTGTTGATAGAACTGTTGATACTGTGTTGTCTAGTATTGTAAAAGGTAGTGGTATGGGGGGGGTTCTCCTAAAGACTACCACCATTTCTACAGTTTTGAGTGTGTTCAGTTCCATGCTATGCTTTGCAATGCTTTCTTTCAATGAATCAATGATTTGTCATATTAATAAAGTTCTTATTTGAAGAATATCTTGAACAATACTTATTCCAGTAGATGAGTTGATAGGAACCTAGAAAGGGAAGCTGAAGGTGGAAACATTGCTCCCCCCAAAGCTTGGTCTTCTTTCCACTTTTGATGGTTGTTCCAAAGTTGTGTATCTGTTACTGTTTTCAACATATCAACCCATGACAATACTTTCAAATCAGGGAGATGAAGCTACTGTATACGATGAAAAATTATAAAGCATAGACACTCATCTCTTATCCTATTATAATTTTATTCATTGTAAAGAGAAAAATGTGGTTAAACTTTCGATAAAATCTCAGGAATGTGTTTCTGTGTGTATCTTACACATCACACTTTTAATATACAAATTGTCTTCAAAGCATTACATTTAAAATTGCTATATAGTCATTGTGTTTTATCTTCCCACATTGAGCTGATTCACATTATTAGGAAGATAGTTGACTTCCAAGAGGTATTTTTCAACAGCTGTGATGTGCTTTGGAACAAGGCCACAAGGACATATGTAATATCTACCCTCTGTCCTTGCAAATAATGATTCATTTATTCATATATTCCCATTTTGGCAAGGTATTAAATGATGATGTGAATGCACATAAATTCCCATGCCAGCTTAGGAACAACTCTAATACTTCACCATCAAAGAGTATAAAAGGGATCCGTGGCTGGGCATATTTTCCTATAAAACAATTGTAATTCTAAATCACAAAAATGATTGGCAGACCCGTTAGACATTAAAAAAATAAATAGTGCTTGAAGGATCAAGATGACTATAAAAAAATTCTGATCATAGATGCATAGATAATAAAAGGTCTAGATATGGCAAATGCAATAGGTTTGATAGAGCTGTAGAGATTTATCTGAGGATAAGAAAGCAAAATTAATGGGAAGATGAAAGATTATAGTTTTTGACTGCTAAAAATATGTTAGGAAGATAAAAATAATAAAAGGAAGAGGTTGTTCATATTTTCTCCAGAAAATAGGATTACTGTTCTTTTAAAAATGTTTATCAACTATTTATAATATACAATTTGAAATAATAGTGAATTTTCAGAAACCCAGATTTATTTTTTCACAGTAAGTTTCCAGGAATTAAACATTAAATCGAATAGATTTTTTTTTCTGTTTCTATCTGTTTACCACAGTGCACTTTCAAAAGATATTTAAACAGCCTGATTCCGCAGTTGCTCATCAATACTTCCATGCACAGATTGTAAAAAGTCCCCTGCAAAGATTCCTTTACCTATGTAAGCACATATGACCCTGTCTGTCTGGTTAGGTCCATGATGGCTAACCTATGCCACATGTACCACAGATGGCATGTGAGCCGTCACACCAGCTAAGCTCCACCGCACATGCGCAGGTGCCTCCTGCTGGCCAGCTGGTTTTTAGATCACTGCTGCACATGCACGGGGTGCATGCAGAAGACGCCCGTGCATGTGCATGGGGTGCGCATGGGGAATCACGCATGGATGTGCAAGGATGGGGCATAACGTCTTCCTCTCAGATTAGGATTGGCATATGTACTTTTAACTAAATACTGCACATATTGAAATATGCTTCCTAATAGCATAATAAAATCATATGTTAAAAACAAGTATAAGGAAAGATACATAATTATAATTTTCACTATTACTTACAACCGACAATTTTTAAGAGTAGTAACTGATTCTTATCACAGTTAAGAAGGGAGAATTAAAAAGACCGAATAAAAATTGCTGTAATCTTTGCCTCCCTTGAACATATAAAGATAACATCACTAAATTTATACTGCTGAAAACTAACATAATCTGAGCTAGTAACGACACACAGAAGAAAGAGATTGTTCACAAATAAATGAATTGGAAGTCATCTCTCTGGCAAATCCACTGTTGGTTATAATATTTCATGATGATATTTCTGTCCAGAAAGCAATTTCTGTGCCCCAGAGGCCAACGAACAGTAACAAGCAGTAATAATAGTCTCTACTTTATAATCCAGATGGTCTTGCCCTTTTCTTGATGGGATCTTCAGGAGCAACACTTCATACTAAATACATCAATAAATTCATTCACTAAATTCATGTTGGGAAGTCGTGAAAGGAAATAATGAAAATGATGGCAAAGTTCTCTTTCTAAGGGCCAGTGTGTATAGCATTTAAAGTTTTGGATTAAGAGTCAGGAGACCCAGTCCTACTCAATCATTCATAGAAGTTCTCTGGCTAACTTTGGTTCATTCATTCATTCTCTCTTTCTCTCAACCAAATCCACTTTATTGTTGCAGAGATAAATAGGACAAGCAAGTGCTATGTAAATCAACTTGAGGTCCTGTACAAAATGTGGGATATATAAATCTAATAAATAAATAAAAATAGAATCATGTTCACCGTTTCCTATCACTATGCACTGAAAGTACCAGTATCCATTACATCTAGAGTCAATCACAACTCTAAATTACACAAACATGGGTAGCAGAAGTGGTTTTGTTTTCTTTTTAAACATTCCTCTTTCCGCTTTGATTTCAGTTGTAGATCACTTTGGGTTAATGGCACACAATGCACTGTTAGCTTTGCCTTCTGTGATGCCAGATGGAGAAAATGAATGAACAAAAAGCCACTCCATTTTCCACCAGCAGAAAATGTTTTCAGCCCTAAAACTTTGTAAACTGTACCATTAAAAACTGAATAGCATTTCCACCATGGAAACAAAGCCAGAAGGAAGCATTTAGTTTCCTACGAATATTAAATATATTGTGTCCTTCCACTTATTTCAGGATGCATGGTAGAATTTACTAGATAGGTAACAAAATGTATCTTTTTTGTGGGAGTTATTGAAACCTCCATTTGGAGTGACATATTTATAGTGAGATATAGAAGCAGTAGACTTACTTTGCTGTAAATTTTGATATATATATATTTTAAAGACAACTACCCTAAAGGCATGAAAAGGTCACTCATTCAACACCTGGAGAAAGAGAATATTTACTCCATGCAATCAATAAATGATTAGTATTAATTTGTTCAAAATATAATAATGGAAATACTGTCTCTTTTGACTGTAGGGTGTAGATTTGACTTGATTTTTTTTAAAGGGTACACCCTGAAGTATTGCTAACAGAACAGAAATTATAAAGGTCATTTGTATTGTTGCTATTATATTTCATTTTTCAATGGCAAAAAAATTGAAAATATAAAGCTTCTGCTTGTTGTCCTTGACAGATAAGAAATTTATAGCATTCAAAATAGAACACTGAAGCTTCTTTTGTCCAATATGGGAACTCATGTTAATACTTAGAGACTATGTGTCCCAGATTGCAGTCTAATTCTCAGAAAAAGAGAAAGGAATCAGTTCTACTTCTTTATCTGAGACTTCCTATAGTCTTCAATTAATTTAATTTAACTCACTATGTAAAAATAAAAGTATTCCAAGAGTTAAGGTAATTATTAGATAGGATAGATAGCCCTGCACCCGTCAGAGCACTGCCTATCTTCTTTCATGTCTTTCTCATATTAGTTCAGTCAAAACTAGTTAAAGAAAAATGTTTTGTTTAGGAAAAATGTTTTGCTTGTTGGTCGGACCAGTTTGGACCAGTTGTGATCACTGGTTGGGCTTGCCCATTCGTCCCTGCATTATCCTTTCCATATGTAACTAACTTTCAGGCTAATTCCCCGCCTCCCAAACTGCCCAGCTGAATTCCATGCTGGGCCTATTTTACTCACCGGAGCGGCAGGAGTACATTAGATGCATGTTTGAAACTGTGTTTTAGCCCCGAAGAGGTGCATGCAAGATAGCAAGTGCTCGTGTGCGCTCACAACTGGCAACAAGTTACGGTTGTTAATGTAAATGCAGCTCACCTCTGGCTTAGGTGTGTGCTGATAATGGGAATTGTAAAGGATTCTACCCAGCAGTTGTTTCTTACATTCCTATTCTGGAATCATTTAATGTTACCAAGCATACAATAAGGTTTACGGGAAAGCAAGTTATTTTTTTTCCCCTCACACCAAATGTTTAAAAATCAATTATGCAAACATGGATGTTTTCACCGCATGGCTCTAGTAAGGATACAGGAATGGAAAAGAAATTTTAGATGAGTTCTGCTCAGTGAGAGGATAAATAAGTGGAATCAAACTGGGATGCTGCCATTACTAGAGAAAGAATGTGACATGGATATCAATCTTCCAGGCAAAAAAAGTCCCTGCTGGATAGGTCTTTCAAAGTTCAGATGGAGAAAGAAGTTTGGCATAATTTGCTTTCTTATCACAGGATCATAGCAGTTTGCCTGCACAGAGACTTGAATCCAGCAGCAGATGGAAAGCAGGCAAGCTGCCAAAACAACTGGCTTACTTCAATAGGAATGGAGAGTCTCATTTTAGTAAGGGATCTGCCACAACTGAAATTAAATTATTTAAACTGTAAATTATATATAAAGTTATAAATTAAATTGTTTATAATTACCGCTGAGAAAAAATTATACCTTCCTTTCCATTTCTCTAGGCAGAACTGATGGGAAAAAAATGAAAATATTTAAACCCAGTGTAACGTTATTAAATAATTGAACATACTTTTATCAACTGAGAAAAAGAAAATCAGTGAAAAGACATTGATCTAATTGACAAGATGTTAGACTCAACAGGAACATTGAGTCCATCATCAACCTTAAAAAAAGTTAATTGTTTGCAACTCAATGTAACTTATAAGGTTATATCTCAGAAAGATGATTGGAAAAATGAGTTCCAGCGTATGCTATTCTGATCTCCTGGAGTATAACCAGGGGTGGGATTCAGCTGGTTCGGACCGGTTCACATGAACCGGTAGTTCTGGCGATCAGTCGGCCACACCTACCTGCCCCTGTACTAGTCTGTCATTTGGCGCGCACTCAGCGAACCAGTTGTTACATCGGTTGAATCCCACCACTGAGTATAACCACATGTCAGTGATCAAATGATTCATAATATTTATTTTTTAAAAAATAGCTTACAAGTTCAGAATTATTGCATAACAATTTGTTTATGAAGTACCATGTGAGCTGACTTAATTAGAGAGAAATATCAGCATTATACCTCTTTGTCTTTCCCCTGTCTACTTTGTGCATAAGGCCTATATAGTTAGCAATCATTGTCTGATTGAATTTATTTATTCATACAACAAATGCCCAGAAATAAAATTTTAGAAACAAGAGCTAACGTAAGTCATATTTAAAGAATATATAGAATGTATGCAAATAGACTATGCACATACAGTATTTCTTAACCTTTCCGTAGAGCTAAAATGCAAAGCTACATGCATGTAGGGGTATACAGATTCTACAAAAGTCACTGTGGATTTGTTGCCATGATCTTCTTTTGCAAATTTTGGCATTCATTGAGTTGAAAGTTGTATATTTTTCTATTCATAAATTATGTGATTATATTCTATGCGTATACAATTTGAACACAAGTAAACTATACTTGGAAGAGTGAATAATGCATAGGGATTGGGAACAGAAACAGTAGAAGTAATATCACCCAGTCCTTCCATCAATGATACATGGTGATTTTGGATAAGAAATATGTTAATTCCATTTTAGATGCCTCCTGCTTCAGCCGTGCTGCTGTATTCTTAATCAAATTTATGCATATTTAACTAGTACACTGGCAAATAGCTGCATTGCTAAATGGTTTCCAGCAAAAAAAAAAACTACTTATCACAGCAAAATGTACAGGATTTCTTTCTAAATATGTGTAGTAGTACACATGGACAATTGTGAAGTATGTGAAACAATCCTACTAATAGGAGCTCCAGTAGCCTAATGCTCTAAAGTTGTCAGAAGCCAGAACATGCATATCTAATGTATAATCTTCCACCAGTGTGTTAGGAAATTGCTTATTTGTTTTTTTTTTAATAGATTTTTGCAAATTGGGAAAGATAGCTTGAAGTAGCTTTTACAGGAGAGCCCCTGAGGCACAGCAGGTAGAACATGGAAAAGAAATAATTCAAAGTGAGGAAAGCAAAGAGAAGAGCTGAAATAATGCAATATAGCAGCCATAAGAAAGAATGAGAAATATATTGATGAGATGGAATTGAATCTCTAGGGATTGGAATAGTTGCATTCGGAATGGGACAGATGCATAAACAAATATTAAACTGTTGCCCAGAGCAGTATATGATTACACACAAAATATCTGACATCTTTGGAAGTCTGAGGAAAAATAAATGCCAGCTTATGTTATGAAGAGAACAGAAGAACAATAGTGTCTAGTGTTTTTCAGGTTTAAGGTGATAAGAGTTTTCATTATCTTTTTTGGAGTCACATATGTTCTGTAACTTTTGTCTTTGAATATAGACAGACAAGAAGAAAATCTAAACATCTCAAAGAACATGCTTACATTGCACTTCTATATAGTTACTTGTGAGTAAATACTGTTGTATTTATTTAGAAAAACTTCTGAATAAGAATTTATAGGATTTCCTTTTGGAAATCTTTTGAAGCAAAATAAATAGATATTTCAAAATGATAGATAGATAGATAGATAGATAGATAGATAGATAGATAGATAGATAGATAGATAGATAGATAGATAGATGATAGATAGATAGATAGATAGAGATAGAGATAGAGATAGAGATAGAGATAGAGATAGAGATAGAGATAGAGATAGAGATAGAGATAGAGATAGAGATAGAGATAGAGATAGAGATAGATACACACACATACATATTATTCTTCTGTACTGGGACATTTAATCTTCCCTCTTGACTGTGAGCTGAGGACTGCAATGTTATACCAATGGTTAAATCAGATTTGACTGTCAAAATATTTGTGAAAATGTTAAGCTTGTTTTTGGAAGGCTTACTAATGAATTTTACTAGCCAGGGTGACATTATTACAACATAATAATGGGCTGTCAAATCAACAGAGGGTTGAGTAAGTTCATATGGCCTACGGAATTCTAATTCATTGCTTCAATGTGTAAAGAGATTGTGTAAACTTTCTAGTCATTTTTAGAAGGGAATGCTCATTAACACAATAATAGAAGCACATCATTCTGAAAAGCACTAGATATTATAACAGTTGAAATATAAGTACAGTTTGTTCCATTTTTGAAGTTGTTTATAATAGGAATGTGTTGATGTGATTATATTTTTGTTTTTTTCCCATCAAGATTGACCCTAAGAACTATCTTGTTGGCAAAAATGCTCTCATCAACATGGATTGTGCCATTGATTCAGTAGGCACTGACAATAAAAGCTTTCCTGTGCAGTGATCAGAAGCTTTTGTTTATAAAACAGAAACTTGCAGAATTGCACTACTGCTCACTGATCAATAGGTATTGTCTTTTTGCAGTCAAAATCTCATTTTTCTAATTCAGCCTCATCTGCAAAACACCCAGATGAAACAGGTAGCCTTATTTTTGTAAAGATTTCTTGCCAAGATGCAGAGATCTATGATATATTTTAATTCAATCCACAACTAATTTCAAGCAAGTAAGAGGCGATTATCAATGTATTGACAAAGCCTTTCATTCTATTGAGATATAATTTTGTTCAGTGAACATTGGAACTCGGAGATGTAATGGATGCTTTTCGTCTGGCTCCTTTAACTTTTTAAAATACAAAATAAGCAAAAAATAAAAAAAAAATAAAGGGAGCTTTAAGATGTAATGCAGTGGTGCAGGATGAATATTAATTCTTTCTTACTCATGTCTTTAAAATGCAGATCTTTACATTTAATGCTAAATCTCTCCAGTAGATTTGTCATATGAAAATACTATGAGCACAAAACATATTGTCTATACTAAAAGGTTTCTTTGAAACATATTACCCAGCAATCTAAATGCAACAGATTAAACCCATTGTAATCTGTGATACTTGCATAATATCATCATACAAATGAAGCAATTTGCATTACTTGCATCATCCAGATGACATATACCAATTTACCAAACTAAAATGGATTTCGTTTCAGCAATGTCAATTAAAAGGTATTACAGTATAAAGCCTTTTATAATAACAGCTCCTTCTCTGTTAATGTTTGCCTACCATATACGAAAAAAGTAGGTATTTTCTCTTTGAAAACATTCAAACTCACTATGACCTTATAATTATTAATTCTTTTTCATACATTTACAGCAGTGTAAAATGGGCATGGTAGTCTGATGATTAGATGAATTCAAAAAAATGATTATATTTGCATTTAATTCTAAAGCAGTATCAGAGATGATAATTTGAATCAAGTGCCTTAATATTCTGCATTAAGATTTATTAAGGTACTGCCCATTTTGTGTAAACTTAGGGTGTTCAAATCTGATAAATTCAATATTTCTAAATATGGAGGGAGACCTTTAGGTGTTGCTCTAAAGCAGGGGTTTCAAACTCGTTATAACACATTGTCATCACATGATGTAACACAACTTTCCCCCCTTCACTAAGCCAGGGGTCGGCATGGCCAGCGCATGATGCATCGGGCCTGCAGGCCACGAGTTTGGCACCCCTGCTTTAAGGGCTTCAATCACAATTGATATAACAGTAGATTCCTTTCTCCATAAGCAAGTTCCATTACTTTATTATTACCCAAGAATGCTACATTACTATCCTGTATAGCAACATCAATGAACCAAACTTTCTACTTTTTAATGACTGTTATATCATGCATGTTATCAACAAGATGTCTATCTGTTTGGATTTTAAAGTCTCATAACCTACTCAATTTCCCAAACCACCTCAACTTGATGTTCCCAGTAGCTTTTCTTACATTTAAATCAAAACCTCTAGCAAAGTTTCAAATGAATAATTTTGGCACCTAGGTCAACAATTTTGCCAAATTTTACTTCAGCCACTAATTAAATGATCAATGTCTTTATTTATTTATTTATTGACATTGGATGTTGTTTGTTACATGCTGAATTTTCACCATCATACAATCAGTTGGCCATTCTTGAGACACTAAAATAAAGCCTTCAGTTTTCTTTTCTTTAGCACTCTTGATTTTAATCAGCTCCATGTGGAGTTTTTATTGTTTTTTCTTTCTATATTGACAATAATACTTCCCTTTCAAGTATTGATAATCCATTGGCTTCTTTTTCCAATTTAGAAAATGGTTTTCAATTTTTCTTTTCTTTACTTGTTACTTTTAAGAGTTATTCTTGATTGACTTCCTTCAGCAATGGTTGTCAAGTTTTCTTAATGCAGTAATTCAAGCCATGATTTCTTTCTTGAAGTTTGTTTCACCTGTAGGAATCCTTTGTCC
Source organism: Natrix helvetica (assembly GCF_964273705.1). Lineage (NCBI taxonomy): Eukaryota > Metazoa > Chordata > Lepidosauria > Squamata > Natricidae > Natrix > Natrix helvetica. The sequence continues at coordinate 32,802,856 of NC_138558.1, read as the reverse complement.
CCTCTTCTTCTTGGCAGATACAGCCAATCAATTGAGTGTAAAATATAGTGCATTGTCATTAGTTTTCTTGTTTTCTGATCCAGCTTGCATCTGGGTTCAGAATTATTCCTGCTCTACATGGAATAACATGGACTGCCCATTTATTCACTACTAATGATATATCCACTCATTAGTGTAGATGTAATTTTTTTCTGAACTCATTTGATGTGCTTCCAAATATTCTGATAAATTTTTCAATATAGATATATCAAAGAAAATTGAATGTCTTAGTCTATCCAAGAGATAAACACATTTCTTATTATTATTATTGATTCATCACACAGTCAGCTGGACATTTATCAACCTATTGAGTCCATCAGTGGTGGGTTCCGGATCCTGTTGCAACCAGTACAGTGTAATGGGGCCCAGAGTCCTCCACATGAATGTGTACAGCGAGCGCTTGCGTCCTTACCTCCTGCAATGCTCTGCAACGCCTCTGTGATGCTCCAGCTGCTTGGCGGAGCATTGCGCAGGCGCTGTATGCTCCATGCACATGCGTGGAAGCCCCAAAGAGCTAAAATACAGGTAAGGATGATGGGCGGGCAGGTGGACCTTCCAGAGCACTGTACAGGAACGGTACCTGGTGCTCCTGGCAGGCACAGGTATGCCCGTACCAGGGCGTACTGGTCGTAACTCACCACTGGAATCCATCCCAAAGACTTGGTATAGACAGTTGTTGATGTTTGATAGTGTTAAAGCAGTGTTAAACTCCCAGCCCATGGGCTGGATGCATCATGAGCTGGCCATGCCCATACCTGGTTTAGCAAAGGGAAAATGTCCCAATACATTAGGTGATGCCCGCTGTGACAACATGAGTTTGACACTCTGTGTTAAAGCTTTCATTGCAGGATATAAACTGTTCTGAATAAAGCGGTCTTTTGCAATTAATTGATAGTGATTTTGTCAATACTGATAGTATTCAAGTGCTGCTCCAGTTGTTTCCAGTGTGCACACAAGGCACTTATTACTATGGATATTACCTTTGTCTTCTTCTGCTACAACTGTTCTATATCTATCTGTAGATCTTTTTATTTTATTATCTTCTCTCTCCCTCTCTCTCTCTCTCTCTCTCTCTCTCTTTCTTTCTTTCTTTCTTTCTTTCTACACTATTTTGTTATTTCCAGGAACTGCCATGTCCACTATCCAGATTTTTTTAAAATTTCTTATCAACAATTGTTAAGTTTGAGTTGTTATGTGGCAGATACATGTCTATTTGAATTCTAAAATCCCAGGGGACTTTAGCTTTTTTATTTTCTATTACTTTTTCTATTTAATAATCCCACCAGTTCTTGCTTGCCAGGAGATGATATGTCTTACAGAGCTTTCAATATACCATTGTTTCTATTTTATCACACCATTGTTTGTAATCGGTCTATGCGACCCTCTTGCAGCAGCTAACTAGGTCACTTACTGGTTTTTCAGCATCTTTGCAGAGGTAGCATTTGATGTCTGCTGCTGTCTTCTCAATTCTGATTATTTATATTTTTAAAATTATTTTATTATTGTTTAATATATTGGTCATGTATTATTTTGTCTTCCCATGTATCTTTTCAATCTTCCTTTGATCTTTCTTGTAGGCCACTTTGCTCTTTCTAGTATTCAGAAAGCTTTCCTGTTTTATTAGCTTCAGCTTCATTTTATTTCATATAGATAATCTTCCAATGCCTTTTCTTCTTCAACCATCTGATGCAATTGCAATATTCCACACCTAAGTATTTTCCTTGGTAAGTAGAGTCTGTCAATATTTCTGAGAGGATGAAAGGTATGATTCTTTGACATTATTTTTCTGGTCTTCCTATCCAGGGCTTTTAGTTTGCATGAGTTAACTCCACTAATCTATCTATATATCTGATGTTTGGAATTGCCCGGATATTGATTCCCTTGATGGTATTTTGTCCACTGAATTTAGAATTTAAGATTTTCTTCATTCTCTTGATGTATTCTCTCATAAAAAAATATGGTAAGGTATAAATTGCAGAAGCCCAGATTGGCTCAATTGTTGCCTGCCTCAACAAGGACTCTGCTATATGTTGGAGTTCCTGGACATCTGGTGAAAGATGAACTGCAGGTCTCAGAACTGTTGGCTTAGCAACCAGAGCCAGGAACTACAAAAGTACTGGAAGAAAAGGTGTTTACTCATTGCAAACATACAAAGATAGAAAGCAAAGCAATAGTAATATGTTATTAAAGATCAAGTCCAACAAGAATCCAACAAGAATACACCAAGTCTTGAAAAAACAACATCCAGAATCAGAAATAACAAAAAAAGGCTAGATCAACATCAATTTATAATATAAAATAAAGTATTCACAAAATTAGAAGAATTGCAAAGGTCTATTCAGGGCAAAGAAAACAAAGCCTTGACAGAAGACTATAGAGACAAATCAGGAGGAGTTGCCACTAGAGGAAGGCAGCACAGCTATTCAACTGTTTTCATTCTCAAACCAGGCATCCTTTCTTCTGCCTCAGAAAGAACAAAGGTATTGCCAAAGAACAAAGGTATTGCCAAAGACTACACAACATTAGATAAACTGTTGATACAGACAGACAACAGACTGATCAAAGTGCTGTATAGATTCTTGTTGGAATATAAACTAGAGGAGGAACATGTCAAAGAAACCATGGTTGCCTGGGCGAAAAATTTCGGTTACAATGTGGAATTGGCTAAGTGGGAAAACCTTTGGATACTTAATCAGAAACTAACGTTGGCTATGACGTATAAAGAATATCTTTATAAGATGTTCTACAGATGGCATCTCCCTCCAGCACGGCTTTCCAAAATGTTCAAAAATCTGGCCCCAAATTGTTGGAAGTGTAAAAAAACACCAGGCACTTTCTATCATATGTGGTGGACGTGCAATGAGGCAAAAAATATTGGAAAATGATTCAATGATGGTTAGAACAAATGGTGGGAGAACAAATTATGTTTAAACCAGAAACTTTTCTCCTAGGCGTAATACCGGAGGGGTTTAAGAAAGATACACTTTATTTAATTATACATATACTGACTGCAGCGCGCATAACCTATGCACAGTATTGGAAAAAAGAAAATACACCATCAGAACTAGATACAATTAGAAAAGTGTTGGCCTGTGCAGAAGCAGAGGGGCTCACTCTTGAACTTAAAAATGCTTTTAAAAAAAGCCGGCCTGGCCTGTTAATATTAATGTTAATTTTAATTTATTTTAAATGTACTGTTTCTTTTAAAAAAAAATTGGTTTGTTCTTTTTGGAATTGGGTTTAATCTTTTTTTTAACTTTTGTGATGTGTGTTTTTAATGTTGTACGCCGCCCTGAGTCCTTTGGAGAAGTGTGGCATATAAATCCAAATAAACCTAAAAACCTACACCTAAAAATAAAGGGGAATCAGAATATTTTGAAGTATGGAACAGATTTTATGATTGGTATAAGACAAGATGACAAGACTGGAACAAATGTATATATTGTGATTGGACAGAAGGACAGACAATGTATTAAGTAGATTAACTGTTAATGGTTGAAACTAGCTGTATATAATGTGAATGTATGACCACCCCGACTCTGCGGTGTTGCATTGTTTTAAATGTAAAAATAATAAAAACATATATATAAAGAAAGAACAAAGATCTCTAACTAAAGTAGAAGAACAGAGAAACTAGAACAGTACAAAAACAACAGAATAAGGCTGCCTGCATTGAACATTGTTCTAAAGAAACATCATCTACAGTAGAATAAACATTAAAAGATGCCAATACTGTAATATCAAATATGAGCATCAACTCATATTTGATATTACAACAACTAATGTACAGTACAGCTGCAGATATAAATGAATACCTATAATGCAAAGTCAACAAAGAAGGGGGGATCCTCACAAAAATGGAAGATCACAACGGAAAATAAGATTAGCAAGCTGAGATCAGATGCAAGCATACTAGAACAGATGAAAATAAAAAGGCTGAAGAACAATAAGATTAAATAATACCTCATCAAGAAATATCATCTGGAATCAAGAAAGGTAAATGAAGCACTGGAAATAATAAAGCAGCAAATAACAGCTAGCTGATCAGCAGGTACGAGGCTTGATGAATTGCATAGGTTTTGTTTGAAACACTTGATTAATCTATGCCCACTTAAGCAGTTAACAACATACTGCAAGATGGTGAAATAGAAAAATGGCTAAAATCTGGCAAAATCTAGATAGTATGAAAGATTCAGAAAAAGAACACCTAAGCAGAAAGGAAACCACCCAAACAGTAGAGAACAAAATATGAACTCCTAATTGACAAAATGATTTGGAAACCTACAAAAGAGGGAGGACCAACTGAAAGGCAGTATGAGTTGATTACAAGAAGGCATTCAACTGCCTGGAGGTATTATTATTATTTTTCAAAATCAACTTGTCCATCAATAACTGGTTCTTTGTTTCTCTCAACTTTTTGGAAAATGCTTTTTGTCCACAAAGAGAAAATACTGTATTTTTCAGAGTATAAGATGCACCTTTGCCTAAAAAAAGAGGGTGGAAATGTTGGTACATCTTATACCCCGAATACAGCCATTTTTTACCTACCCACATCCCATTTTTGTGAAAAAGGGTAAAAAATGGGCCATTTTTCACAAAAATTGAGGCGCTTTTGCCTTCCCCAGCCCCCAGCAGCACTCTGCAGGCTTCAGCAGGGCTTGGGGAAGGCAAAAATGCCTCCATTTTTGTGGAAAATGGCCCATTTTCTGCCCATTTTTTGCAAAAATGTGGGCATTGTTGCCTTCCCCCAGTCCTGCTGAAGCCTGCAGAGTACTCCTGGGAGCACTCACTGCCAGGGAGGACAAAAACATTTTTTTCTTACTTACCTAAATCTTGGTGCGTCTTATACACCAGTGTATCTTATAGTTCGAAAAAATACGGTAATTCTTTTTCAGATAGTTATAAATTTGAATTGCAGTTATGCTGATAAGTAGTTTCTATGTTGTTGGCAAGCAGTTATGGGTCTGTAGTTTCCAGGATCATTTCCCTTCTTTTACTTCTGAATTAGGAATGTCCTTCCAGTTAACCATTCTTCATTTTCCAATGCTTCCAAAACTCTGTTCATCTGGTCTACCAATCTTGAGTGCAAATTTGCCAGTAATTTTAGCTAGAATCCATGGAGCTCATCTGGTCTAGGAGCACTCCAGGTTATTACCTTGGTTGCTTTCATACCAGTTCTTCAGCTACCCTAAAGTCTTTCATGCTGAGTACTTTCATTGCATTTTAATTTACATGATCCCTTATTGTATTCATAGTGTGAGTCCTGTTGGTTTCTAACAAACTTCTCCAAGATTTTAGGACCTTTTCTTTGTCATGATTTTCATTATTTGTACTTAATCTTTTCCCCATTTTTAAAGGTTTTGGAGAATTGACGCTGATTTGCTCTAAACTGCAAATACTGCAGGAATTGAATTATTTAATTGCCACATATTATCACTATAGCGGTAAAAACTAATTTTCAAAGCTTGGAATACTCTCTAATGAGTAGAAAAGAAGAGAACTACTCTTTCCATTTGCTTGAGTCTGTTGAGGGTCCCAGAATATATTTTTCTTTCAAAACTCGATTTTTCCTAATAGAGGTGCTGAGAATAGAACAATGAGAAAGAACAAGAAAAGCTACCTTGGCTCTTCTTGGCAATATAAAAGTAATATACAGTGTGTCTTTATGAATTCATCAGCAAGCTATCAAGTATTGCATTCAGCATCCAAAGATGCTGCTGTAGTTAAAATGAAAAAGAAAAGAAAACATATTAAAAGGTTGCATAAATGGAAGTTGTTCACCCAGTCTAGGTTTTGTTCCATTTATGTGATAGGGAAACAAATCAATGCTGCCAAATGGAAGAGGATAAAATCAATTGGGCGGGATGCATTTTCAAGACATTAAAACATTTAAAAGTAAAAAAAAAATGTTTAAAGTCTCAGAATAATTACCTGAATGCATCCTATTTAATCAAAGTTCAGGGCTATTTTGGCTGGTATGATATTAGCTACTGCCAAGCATTTTAAATGAAATTGCACTTTTATTTTGCAGTTTGCTCATGTAATGGATCAAAACTTGAATTTCGCAAAGGGATTTATGAGTTACAGACACAATATTTCGGCCTACAAACATTTTAAAAAGTAAACATTGAGCTTTTATTTCATCAATGCTCTTCCATAATCATTTTAAAATAAAGGGAAAAAATGCTAGTAAGCCATTTTTTTAGCAGAAAGGTCCTTGCTGATAGTTCTGGAAGGGAGTTAAAGGTTGCAATTTGCAAAAATTGGTTTTCTTTATTGATTTGCATTTTGAAAAGGCAGACTATCATTTTTAACTTCAAATCACAAACAAAAGTATTTTTTTGGACACATTTTTTTCTCTTTCGGGGCACTTTATGTCTTGATATGAAAAAAAAATCAACAAAACCACAGTTAATGGCAACACAAGGTACTACAGAAAATAGGATCCTTTTACTACAACTATGTAGTAAATCTTACCCACTGTCTTAATGGCACCAACCTCTTCTCCTGAATATCAAGTACTTGGTCATTGTATACATAAGAAATAGTGTTGAGTTCTGATTAACCTAAAGAAGAAAGATCTTACACAAATAAATATATATGTTTGACGAACAACAAATAAATATATATTTGTAACTTTGGGAATGATGCGCATTTCAAATCATGAAAACAAATCCTTTGTGCTAAGACTGACTTACTCAACTTTATGTATTCTGTCCTACTGAAAATTAATTCCCAGAATTTAGAAGCAAATTGATTTCCATTGGAAATTCCAAAAATTATTGTGCAATATAGCAGATATGTACTATACTCAGGAAGGCTTTGGCTAAAAATGTACACTGTACATTTCCATTTCTCTGTATTCATTCAGGAAAAGTGGAGAGATCAGTTGCTGTCTAATGCTAATGGTCAATTTGGAATAAGACTGGAATATGTGGTACTTACACACTGTATGAAGTTTATGTTTACGCATGTGAGAAGAAGAACTGATACATGCCCCCCCCCCCAAAAAAAAAGTGTTACATTACATTGCAAGATAGCTGGGCAGAAGGAAGGAGCTCAATTTTCTTTGTTGCTGTTTTGACATCCAGACTTATGGTTTGATCAGCCCATAAGATCAGGAAGTGGCAAAGTGGGCAGAATAGAAGGAAAAACCAATTGATGAGGTTTCTCTGAACATATCTGCAGAACTATTTATCCCTGAAGCCCTCTGCCTATTCCAGAAGTTCAAATTGGGGTGTGTGTGCTCCAGGTCATTTCCCGTATCCTTTGTTGTTATCTATGTAAATCTAGAAAGCATGCTTTTTAGTAGCAGTTCATGCCTCATGGAATTCCTTCTCTCCCACAATTCCAGTTTGTAGAGATATAGCCTTTTCACAAATATTGCCCTAGAGCCATGGTGGCAAACCTATGGCACGTTGAGCCATTTCTGAGGGCACGTGAGGCATTGCCCTGTCAGCTCCAGCATGCATGCGCGCCCTGGCCAGCTGCTTTTCAGCCTTGATTTTTGGTCATTTTTTGTCCTCCCTAGGTTTTCCTGAAGCCTCTGGAGGGTGAAAACCACCCAATGTGCAAACCAAAAGTTCAGGAACAGACTTTTGGTTTGCATGTTGGGCTATTTTTCACCCTCCCCAGGCTCCTAGAAAGCCTCTGGAGCCTGGAAAGGGAAAAACAGACCTACCGAGCCCATCAGAAGTCTGAAAATGGGCCATTTCCACCCTCCGGGGGGCTTCCAGGGGACGCAGAGGCCATTTCGCCCTCTCCAGGCTCCAAGAAAACTACATGCACATATAGCAGGGCAGCAGGGAGGGGTCACGCATGCATGCACAGGGGGCACAACACTGGGGGACATTAAATTATGGGGGTGGGCACATGACGATGTACATGTGCTTTTGGCACCCAAGGTGAAAAGCTCTACAGACTGGAATGCTGAAATGGGGGAATGTTATTTTTGTGTGCCGTAACTTTTTGTTATGGTTTTATGTTTGTACCATTTTTTGTGAGCCATTGTGGGTTATGATATGATATGTAAGCGTAACCAGATTAGTCTAATAAACAAATAAAGTCAGCTAAAAGATCAAAAAAAAGTGTCATGCATTGCCATTTCATATGTGCATTAATGTAGCACGTGCATTCAAAAGGAGGAGACTTTCAATGTTATATATAAAGTTTTAAATAAATAAATATTTAGTATATTGAAAAGTTTTATAATTCTATTGATAATCTGCTAATAATAAGGCAAAGAAACAGATAGAGAAGAAATGGCAATGAACATTAGAAAGACATAAAAAGATGTGGATATGTGAATTCACAAGCATACATTTAAGGCTAAATCTGTCCCCCTAACCAGCAGCAATTGGAATCAGATGATGAGAACCACTGAGGAATCTCTGAATCTCATTGCCAGTCTCCCTAGCTTGACCAGAAGGATACATGATTGATGATATTAAAAACTATTCACAGATCCATGAGAGCCAGAATGGATACAACAACTCATCCTGAGCCAGGGTGTCAGGGATTACCCACAATCACAATCAGTGTTATGTCAGTCCTATATCTCAGCCAGAAACCTGAATGTAATGGATCAAATAATCTGCTTCCTCCAGAGTGCTTTGAAGATGCAAGGCTATCACCTTCTCAACAACTTTTTCCCAAAAGTTGAATATTGAAAGAAAAAAATATCCATTATTTCCAGGTCCAGTCATGACTTCTTGATTTTCTGACCCAGCTACATGTCACCTCCCAGGAGACTATGACAAACCAGAAGGGTCATGAATCTAATGCAACAGGTGATAAAATTCAACAACCCAACCCATTGATTAGACGTAAAAAAGAAAATTGAAGATAGTTGGTAGAATGATTTGCTGCAAATTCTAATTCATAAGAATTTGTCTCACAAAGATTCAATCAAAGCTGCAGTTATAACAAGATGAGTTCCTTCTATGCTCACTATCATTTTAGCACCGTACAGTATATAGTAAGCAGAATGAAAGCAAGTGCTAAATTTTTGCACACAAATTGTTTACTTGAATACTAACAAAACCTAGGGAGGTCTAGGTTCGGTTCTACTTACTGTAAATGGCCTGCTCATTATTATAAAACAGTCACAGAATTATTCCAAAGAAGTCCAACACAACTCTGAATTTGACTGTATTTGATACTCTAATAATGATCTAGATCTCAAAACTACCTTTCCCTTTACATATTACATTGAATCTATCTATTAGCTTTAGAAAAGTGAAACATTTCAAGTATAATCATAAATAACGCTGCCAATATTTGGAACAGCACCAATTCCTTCTAGCACATCAATTGTTTTCAAATCAGGCTAAAAAGCCCTAAAAATAAGTTAAAATATAATCAAGGATGGGGAAAAAGAGCCACCATTTTGTAGGCTTTTAAAAAATGTGCTTCTGGGTGCTTTTATAAATAATTAAATATTTTAAGAAGACTAATAGTAGACTCGCCTCTCCAATACTGGCCATTGTCCCACCACATTAATTCTGTTGCATAAGACAACTGCTTTTTAAAAGGTTTCTAAATTATGTGGTTAAGAAATACAACACATTATGGTTATTGAACAACATCTGCTCACTTCCACTCTCCAGGCTACTGAAATTGCTTGAAACGTTTTTATAACATCTTCATTAGTAGTTATAAAAAGGTAAAATGAAAGGACTCTTCTTCACCCTTTCAGGTTGCACCTACTCAGAGGTGGTATTTGCTGGTTCACCCTGATTCGGGCAAACCGGTAGCTGCGGCAGGAGGCTCCACCAACCCACCTATGCATCTGGATGCTCTATGCATGCACAGAAGGTTCCGAGCCAGTAGCAAAAGTAAGAGAAAACCATTACTGTACTTTATCCCTACTTTGTTTCTAGATTCTGAGCACTCTTTCCTAAACAAATACATGTAGCTTTGCTACCAGATCTATCATATGTGGGGATAACAAATAACAACTGATATAAAATATTACATAAATAGAGCTTTAGAAGCATTGATAAATTTTTCCATGAATTTCAAAGAATTTTTGCCCCATAACTTTGGTATGAAAAAGAATGAATCTTTGCTTTATGCTTGTAGTTTGAGAAGAACTGACATGAAAGATGCCTGGGTGACTTTGGGGCTAGTCACTCTCAGCCCAACCCACCTCTCAGGGTTGTTGTTTTGGAGAGAAAAGGAGAAGGAAGGAGTTTTGTGTATGTTTACTGCCTTGATTTATTCATAAAGTAATAAGGGTGTGATATGTCTATGTTTTTTTAATTGACTGCATCTCATCATCCTTATGGAAGATCCTTATCCTTATCAAAGATTAGATTTGATTTGAACACACTGTGTTATGGTGAAAATTACTTCTTTTTTATCTATTACTAGCTGTACCCGGCCACGCGTTGCTGTGGCCCAGTCTGGTTAAATGGAAAAGAAAGAAAAGAGAAATTAGAGGCTATTCAGAATTTATAAGCATCCTTTTACCTCTCTCATCCATCATTTCATTGTTGATAAATAATTTTAATGCAATCAGTCATTAAAAGAACAGTTAAGTGATTTTATCCTGTCTTTGACATCTTAGTAAGTCCCTACATAAATGCTGAAATATCATTAAATTCTATTACTGTATATTGTATACCTCTATATCTTTCATTTGCCAGATGTATTTTGCAATTTTTACTGTCAATGAACACAATTAATTTGTGTATTTATGTCATTAGAATGAATTGATGACTAAGTGAATTATTTTTGTTCATAACATTGCCCGCTCTTTCCAATAAGTGCCTTGTGGATTGTAGACAGTGATGGTACATAGTTATAGTCATATAAATCTAACTGAAAACAGTGAGGCTTATATGCTTATGACTTATGTTGGATAGTCATAATATATTCTGAGTTAAGTACTTGTTTACTTGTTTTTCAGTGAATTAATTAATCTGAAAGTGATTAGATTATTCAAATATTTATATGGTATCTCTACAGATACAGTGTTGTGGCCTGTTGACTTCCAGCCTCTCCAGCAGCCAAATCAGATGAGAAGTAAGAGTTGGAGACCACATCCAGGCAAACTGAGAGCTCCGAGGGAGAAAACAGAATGAAGCTGTCAGGGATAGAGACAGAAGCAGAGCTTGGGCCATCCATTAGCCCTCAGATGGACAGTCAACAGCCCCCAGTCTGAAGGTGGCTGATGAGGAAGAGGAGGAACATCTGGATCCTGTGCCTGATGCACAGAAGGCAGAAGAAAGCAGTGGGTCTCTATGGGCTAGTCCTCAGGACAGAACAGCCACCGCTGCTAGCTATGCCCCACCTTAGAACTGGGGATAAAAGGCAGGAGGTAGAGACGAATAGGTGTGGCAGACAATAATTCATTCTCCTGTCTGTCAGCCACTGGTAGTCCAAAATTTTTAATTGTGTCTGGAACTGCATTGGAATTCTTTCTTGGAATCTGTGGCACTGAGAGTCTGATGTGTCTTTTGAGCATGTGTGTATATGTCTCCACCGATGGAAAATGAGTGGGGGCACCTTCCAGGACTTTCATTACAAGTGTGATGAGTGAGGGACACTCCGGATGTGTTGGAGCCATTTCAGGGAGAAAGGGAGCAAGCTTCACTTTTCATAGGCACTTAGAGACTTTGTTCACCTAGAGAGAGAGAGGGCGGGAGGGAGGGAGGGAGGGAGAGAGAGAGAGGGGGGGAGAGAGAGAGAGACAGACTGACTCTTTGTCGGGGTTGCGGGGCTCCTAATAAAGGGAACATTTAGTTTTAAAAATCATGTGCTTGTCATGTTTGGGAACCGGGTCAGAACATACAGATTCAGTATTTCATTATTTCTTTCTCTGCTTTTTTCTTAAGATTATTTTAGCCTCTCTCTTTAATCAAAAAGAGTATATTGCAAACAGCATGACCAGGGAAGCAAGACCCAAGAAAAGACAGATAAATGATACTAGGCTTGAAAAAGCCTTGGATTAATTTCATTCTGGCAAACACCTATAGTCTGTGAATGTTAGAATGATTCAGCCAAGATGTATTTAAAAGAAGCACATTTTCAAAATAGGAGTCCTTGAAGATTGCATTTGTGTTGCAGGAGTAGAAAACTGTCTGCCTCATTGAAAGATTAACAGACTAAAACCTTTAGAGCCACTTGGATCTATAGTTCATTTAGTTTTCCATTCAAACCAATAAATAAAGATTCGGCCATCTTTAAAAGTTGTATAAAGCTGTATTCAAACATTTGGAATTGAAATAGCATTTTAATATGGTTCTAATAGAAATTGGTTCAATATTATATTTTAAGATATATACTAATATAATTCCACCCATCTCCTAAAATATGTGAATGTGTTGGGAACTATTTTAAAGATTGAAGATTAAAGATCCTTTTATGCTGTTAAAAATAAAGTTATGTGAGTAAGAAAATATGCCTGCTAGCTTGTCATGTAGACATATCCAGGGGTGGGCTGCTATGGGTTTGCCCGGGTTTAGCAGAACCCATAGCTAACATTAGCTGGTTCAGTGAACCTCCAAATACCACCCTTGGATGGCCCTATCCACCATGCCCCACTGCTGCCATCCACCACGCCCCTCCGAGGAGTCTCCACCCGGCCCATTTTGGCCCACACAGAGGCTCAGGGAGGGGAAAACAGGTCTCCCAAAAGGCCTCCAGAGACCGGGGAGGAGAAAACACCCCCCCCCCTGCTGTGGTGCAGGAGGCTGACTAGGCCACGCCCACCCAGCAATCGAGCAGAGAAGCCATTGCTGAATTTTTTGAAATCCACCCTAGACATATCCTTTGTCACTCTTCCTTGTATAGCTATAATTCCAACATAAAATTATTTTAGTAGCTTACATATAGCACTAGTGTTTAATCAATTATTCTTTTATTTGATTGATTTTTATTTCTTGGCATGTGCTATAAATATAGCTATTATGATTTTGAAGCCATGTGTCAAATATGGGCCATGATTTTTTTATGAACTCAGCTGTACCATGCTTAGCATAATTTGGGACTCAGATATCATTGTACATGTGCTATAGTTCTCTAACATACTTCAGTAAATACTTACTGAACACGAATTTTCTAGCCATATGGTAGAATTGTATGTAGTAAGTGTCATAGATATGGCAGCAAGCATGTTACCTTCCTAATTTGCTTATGGATCATTATTTATGTACATAGTTATGAAATTTATATTTGGCTATATCTCAAGCATTTTATCATATTTTTAAATTTTATTTCCAAAGTTACAATACAAATTCCAAAAGAGACAAAAAAAAATACCCAACCAAGATCAAATTTAAAACAAAAAACAAAAAAGGGGGGAAGTGCATAAAAAATACCATACACAAATATGTGTTCCATATATCGTCCATGTTAATTCTTTGACAAATTGCACTCCCTTATGTGATATCTGATCTAGAAGCAGAAACAAATTTCATGACATTAAATCCAGCGCTCTTTATGGACATAGTACACAATATAGGTATAGTTTACAAAAATTCCATTCTTCTGCCTTATAATAAAACAAAAATTGGCAGCTTCAAAAACTATTGTTCTCTCCGTGTGATTCTTCGTTTTTTTTGTGAGGTTCTATCCAGTTTGGTGTTGGTTTTTTATTTTTATTGTATTATTTATTTAAATGCTCTTTGGACTACCTCAGAAAATAGTATCCTGAGCTATGAGGTGATTTTTCCCTCCCTCCTGTTAACAAACAGCTGACTATGCTGCCAAAGTCAATTCTTAGACAGCATGATCCCAAGTTTTGAACAGGAGCAACTAGGAACAACCCATGATGACCCTTGGACAACTGAGGACTTCCTGGGAAGTGGAGCCAGAGGATCATGAGGGTTGGTTTTCCATCTTTTTCTTTCACTGTTTGGTTTTTTTCTAGGCACACCACTCTTTTAACATCACATTTTGAAGTTTCCTTTCATTTTGACTTACATTTTTTAATTGTTAATCATCTGGTTATACCCTGGCTGGATTATAAATGTGAATGTATGAGGAACATATATTTACTCAATATGGCCACAATCAGTATACAATCAGTACTGCAGAAGATGTAACTGTGTGAAGGGAACGGAGAAGAAAAAGAAAGTTTATAAATATGAGTGAAAGGAAAGTAGTATTCATATAGCAAAGATTATTTATTTATTATATTTATTTATTCATTAGATTATATATTCCTTTCCTCCAGGAGCTGTTCTCATTCTGCATAAGGCTGGCCCATCCTGCATAAGACTATATTTCATGCCAGTAGATGTACTAATTGCACTTCTGAAGCCAGACTGTCAAAATAAATCATCAAAGTGAGTATCTGCACAATTTATGCATAGCAACAGCTCCATTCAATATTTCTAAATATCTGAAATACATTACCTCAATGCGCATTAAGAAATCAACAAGTGCCCAGCTTGTGAGCTTTCAAAAATCGTAGGGAAAAGGAAAGAGAAAGAGAAGGAATGTAGACCACTGATAGTCAACCTGGTCCCTACCGCCCACTAGTGGGCATTCCAGCTTCCATGGTGGGCAGTAGGGGTTTGCTGTAACTCTGCTTTATAAATTTTATAAAGTAAAGTTACTTCCCTACTTTATAAATCACCGATACTGTGGAACCGGTGGGCGGTTAGAAAATTTCACTACTAACAGAGATACAAAAGTGGGTGGTAGGTATAAAAAGGTTGACTACCCCTGATGTAGACAGAGGTGGGAAGTTGAGATCAACCAGATTCCAAAATGAAAATGAACAAGAATGCAAACAGTATTTTGTTAGCTGGAAGCCAGCAGAAGATACATGACACAACTTTTCTTTAATGAAAATGTTTTTTATTTCCTGTTTTCTGGTGGCTATATCTTATTATGCTTCCAATAGAGGCTTGCATTGTGAAAGTTCCTTTATATTATTTTATTCAGGTGCTGAACTAAAAAAAAAGTAATGTATCCACAGCTGATGCTGAACTGTGATAGATCTTATGTGACATGCTTGTATTTATCTCTAGTCCCTTAATGGACAAGCTTTGTTGAATTAGAAAAAAATTCAAATTCTTGAACACTGAATGAACTCTGGCCTATGTCCTTTGGAAATTGTTTTCATGTTGTTGTTTTATAGATAATGTCAAGCAGGAGATATGAAAGGTAGGATGAGATATGAAATTAAACTGTAACGAAAAAGCAGAAAAAAGGTAACATTTTAAATAAACATGTTTTATAGGGAGAATTAATCTCTTTTGCATTTTACAACATATATTTCAGCCACTGACATGCAATGAAAATTATTGAAATAGTTGACTGAATTTTAATTGTTTTATACAACAAATCCGGGGTTGTGACTGTAGAAGAATATAGTAGCTCAGAAACTGATGCTGAACAAATGACATATTTTGGTACAGTAGTCTTATAGCCAATATAAATGTTTCACCCGGTATGAAAGAATCCAGTATTGACAAGAGATTTATGCAAATTGCCTTAGTGACAACCATGTTTTGTTGTTAATGCAATCCATACCACCACGTAATGAAACAGAAGAAATGTTGCTGTGCCTGGGAGCATGAGCTTCAATTACTTCTAAATTGGTTTCATGCACTTAACAATTTGTTCATAACACTCTCCACTTCTTTCCTCTGGTCCTCCATTTAGCAGCTGAAAGATACATGGAATTCAAAACAAACAAATTTCAATCTCTGGCAACTCAGTTTGTTAATTTCTAAAAAGACTCATCTTTGGCTGATTTGGCTCCTACCCTGGAAGGGCTTTTGAGCACATTCCAATTATTTCTATTGTCTTTTGACATATACCCCCCCCCCAAAGCCTGAAGCTTAGACTTCTTGTAAGGTCATCTACTATACACCATACCCCTAGAGCCTAGCTATTTATTAATTCACTTGCTTATTTATTCTCCTCTTTGTGGAATGTGTAGTAACTTAGCAGTAATAAATAAGCTTGAATGATGTAAGTGACCAAATGAACCTCTTTGTCAACTAAGAAAAATGACTTGGCTCAAGCCAATTCAACACAGTGCATTTCAATGAAGCAGACATTATTTTCTATCCTGAGGAAAAGTGCTGCTTTTTTATGTATATTTAAATTCATAGTAACTTTTACATTAAGATTGCTTTCTGGTAGATATATTTTATTATGTATTTAATATCAAGTATGTACTGCAATATATATTTCAGGGCATATTCATTCAGTTAGATGTTGAACTCAAAAGCTTTTACTGTGTCTGTAATTAATGCTCACTTGTGATGGTTCTTAGGAGATGAACTTGTTCACCTCCCTTTCCTTGATGGATAGCCTTTTCTCTGTCCCAAACTGCATTCTTTTAATATAATTTTAGCTTTAAAAATTAACAAGATTAAAGCAATACAAATATTAGAAAAGAAACAAAGAAGACTCATTAATATGTAGAAGGAAAATAGAAAAAGGGAAATTTAAAGAGCCTGCTTCTGATCTTTTTGACAGGAGTTATAAATGCATTGATATTTTACCCTCTCTTTCTAAGGTTACATCCTAATTTCCTTATTCCTTATCCCATGAGCCACCCTTTCTGATCATCAAAGCCATAAATCACACATTCATTTTCATCACTAATAATTATAACAGCTTATCTTTATCTAAGCAAACAATATAATTAGCCCACCTCTGCTACTTCCACATCTTCACCAACCATTTCTTCATTGTGGATATACAATGTTGGAGTCTTTCCCAAAAGCCACATTCTTGAATGTGAGCATGAACTAATACTTCATGTGAAATATACATAATCCTCAAAATACAACAGCTCATTTAGTGACCATTCAAAGTTACAACAGCACTGAAAAAAAAGTGACTTATGGCTGTTTTTCAGTTACGACCTTTCCAACAGCCCTAGGATCATGCGATCAAAATTTAGATGCTTGGCAACAGGTTCATATTTATGATGGTTGCTGTGTCCCAAGATCATGTGATCACCTTTTGTGACCTTCTGACAAACAAAGTCAATGGGAAAGCCAGATTCACTTAACAACTGGGTTACTAACTTATCAATTCACTAAACAACTGAGGCAAAAAAGGTAAAAAAATGGGGCAAAATTCTCTTAACAAATGTTCCACTGAACAACAGAAATTTTGGGCTCGATTGTGGTTGTCAGTTGATGACTACTTGTATTAGTACTGCTTTGTAACTTAGTAAGGCCACACTTCAAAAAGTGCATCCAGTTCTGGTCACCGTATTACAAAAAAGATGTTGGAAAAAGTGCAGAGAAGAACAAATAAGATGATTACTGGCTAGAGACTAAAACATATGAACAGTTGCAGGATTTGGGCTTGGCTAGTCTAGAGAAAAGAAAGACTGGAGGGGACATGATAGCAGTATTCCAGTAATTGTGAGGCTGCCATAAAGAGTAGGGGGTCAATTAAAGCACAAGAAGGTAGGACAAGAAACAATGGATGTAAACTAATCAAGGAGAGAAGCAATCTGGAATTAAGGAGAAACTTCCTCAGTGAGACAATTACTCAGTGGAACAGAAGTTGTGGGTGCGTTGTCACTGGAGATTTTTAAGAAGAATCTGGGCAGTCTACTTATCTGAAATGGTATAGGAGGTTGAACTAGAAGACCTCCAAGGCCCCTTCCACTTTATTCTGATTGATTCATTGATTATTAAATAAACTCATCAGATACTTTATTCATTGTGCTTTTATAGTAATGTAAACTATGGATTCATTCATATTTCTTTTGTGTAGATTATCTGCCTTCTTTGCTTATGCCCAGTTGGCTTTTAAGGAAATGTATCGTTGACTGCTTAAAACGTCAAATTTTCAAAAATAATAATAATAAAAAGTATGTTTGCAATAATTTATTAGCTGCTTTTAGCTGAAAGACATAATCTACTTATAAGCCTGTAAAACAACTGTCACCATGAAAGCATGTTACTTCTATATCACACACACTTTTCACACTGTATTTAAAATGCATTTCTCTTAGCTTAATCATCCAGCTCCTTCTGAAAACAATATCCAACTAATTTGGAAAAAATAGTTTATAGATATGTGGGCAGAAAAAAAGTTTGATATAAAATTACCTATTTGGATAGCATGTATATACCAACATTTAGAAATATTTATATGAAATTTCAGCGCATTGAAGAGTTTTGCTGAGTGGTAAATCAGTTGTCAAGTTACAGATTTTTGTAAATTAGCTCACTCATCCCTGTTCCCTTTCTACGCAGAGAGATGTTATAAATAACATGGGCTTGACATAGATTTATCTTCTTTGCAAATATAGTTTTCTTAAACCTGTAGGCATATTATGATATATTGTCCTTTTTGGATAAAGTGAGAACTGCAAATAATCAAGGAATATTCTTTGTTAGTATTCCTCCAGGAAAATATATATAGCACAATATATTTCTTACTATAATTTGATATTCTTTAATTGTACCATTTTATCTTTTTAAAACTTATTTTAAAAAAATATTACAGACGCTGAGGTAATAAATTCAAACTCCAGACTTTCTTGCCATTCAGTTATTTGGAAATAATATCATGTTATTGCCAGCTTGAACCAAGCCCTCAAATTAACGTTACATTGGAACAGGTTTTTACAGCCAACCTTCATGACTCTGTGTTGCTAATGAGCAGTTTAATTTAAAGCTAAAAATTATTAAGTGTTCCACAGGAGTTATAAATAATGTAATTTATAATATTCCTATCAAGCGCATAAAACTACATTTGTCTTCCATTAACAACATGCTTATTAAGTAACCTGACCTCTTCAGATGTAAGAAAATGCAATTAGTACAATTTGTCACAGATCTTTTACATTTTAATAAGACATAATTTATTGTCTCTTTAGTCTAATTAACTTTGAAACAATGGCAGATTTTGTTCGTTCAGAAAAAAAAGGCAATACATGTTTGCATTGCTAATATTAGGTACATTGATTCATAACAGACACAGAGTTTCACAGTTGGTAACACAGATGCTACCAAGGTTGCTTAGATCTTAACTTTAGTTGCTGTATCTCTAAGTCAGGGGTGTCCAAACTTGGCAACTTTAAGACTTGTGGACTTCAACTCCCAGAGCTGGCTGGGGAATTCTGGGAGTTGAAGTCCACAAGTCTTAAAGTTGCCAAGTTTGGACACCCCTGCTCTAAGTCAATATTCAGTAACCTTTTCATATTAAATGTTTCTCTTTCAAGGGTCGTACAATTGCTCAGAGACTGTCTTATATATCCAAAATTTTATAAATCACTAAATTTTATGGTATTTCAGTGATCACAGCTGAGAGCTCCTGAGGTAGTTTTTTTTTTAGATGCTGAATGGGCTTGAAATAACACATACATAAAACACATAAAAGCTAGATGAGATATTAAGGTTCTTATCTTCCAGGCTGACAATTTTAATGTTTTCTTTTTTATTTAATTTTTAGGTGTTATGCATAGCATTTAATGTAACAGGCCTAAGGCTACAGGCACTTTGACATCAATTCTGTTCTACTGTATGTACAGCCTAATTTTCAGTTCCTTGAATAATATTATTCTTACTTCATCAATTTTATTTTGCTCATAGACCAACATAGAACTAATAACGTAACAATTACAAAAAGGGGGGGAAAGTCACACTGAAGAAATAAAATAAGGTGAAAATAAAATTATTCGCATAAAATTACAAACTACAAGAATCAAAGACCTATAAAATTATAATTAGTTTTACAATGAATAATCTAATACTACAAATAACTGTGATAAATAACTATAAAAAACAAGTAATACTACAATTTAAAAACTACTTTGAAAATATAAAGCTATGCTAATTTAAGTTTAATGCTTGCTAAAACCATGTTTGTTTGGATTAAGACAATTTTGGTCCAACTAATTATAGCAAAGAAATACTGTAAAATAAATCATAGACTGGTAAGTGTTTATTTAAAATGAGAACAAAAATGAATGAATGAATGAATGAATGAATGAATGAATGAATGAAGGGAGGAAGGAAGGAAGGAAGGAAGGAAGGAAGGAAGGAAGGAGAAAGGAAGAGAAAATATATTGGGTTGTGGAAGTCTAGTTAAGGAGAGTAGTCACTTGGAGGAGCTGGTTATATTTAATCATCGCCTTAACACAGGGGCGTCATCATCGTCAAACTCAAGGCCCAGATCCAGCCCACAAGATGCTTAGATCTGGCCCATGGGGCCACCCTGAAAACAGCAAAGGACCAGTCCATGGTGCCTCTACCGGCAAAAGCAGAGCTTGGGAGGTTCAAGGATGGTCTTCCCGAGCTCCGTTTTCGCTAGCAGAGAATTGCAGGAGGCCATTGCAGCTGAAAAGGAAGCTTGGGAGCCCATTTTTGCTGGCAGACCATTACAGGCGCCCTGTTACTCGTGACATCAAGCTGGACATACACCCTGCCCCGTCCCCAAGATCAAGCATAACTCTGATGCAGCCCTCAATGAAATAGAGTTTGACACCCCTGTCTTAAGACAAAACAGGACTATATTGCCTAAAATTCCTGCCACCTTGTCAGGTAGCAAGAGACTAAGGTAATCAGCCACAGGTCTGTAATACAATGAGAAATAGATAGATAGAGATAGATGATAGATAGATAGATGATAGATAGATAGATAGATAGATAGATAGATAGATAGATAGATAGATATATGTCTTACAAATTTCTATCTATCTAACTATCTATCTATCTATCTATCATCTATCTATCTGTCTATCTATCTATCTATCTATCTATCTATCTATCTATCTATCTATCTATCTATCTATCTATTTCTCAGTGTATTATAGACCTGTGGCTGATTACCTTAGTCTCTTGCTACCTGACAAGTGGCAGGAATTTTAGGATAGATAGATAGATAGATAGATAGATAGATAGATAGATAGATAGATGATATAGATATGTCTTACAAATTTCTATAAAAAGGTAATGCAGCAACACATGACCATGGTTTCAATTTTTCCACAGTTCTTTTTTTATATTATAGAATTTTGCTCCCAAGAAAGCAGAGCGGGGAGAACATGACAGCAAGCTATTCTGGTGTTCTGGGAATAATATTGTGCAAGTAATGTGCAGGAAGAACACTTTTTTCTGAGTTCATTCAATTAATATGTAATGGAGCCTATCTAAGATCATTTTGCAGGGCCATATCGCTAACATCTTGCTTGAAAAATTCTTTGGCCTGATCAGTCCCACTGGAATCAATACACTGAGAAAGAATCCACAATGGCTTAGGGTGGCACTGTGGCACCAAGAATTATTTTGCCAAGAAGTCTGGAATTTGCTTGAGAAACTCAGACAACATAACTAGCTTATGCTATTTGTTTTAATTAGAGCCATTCCAGCTTCAGCCTAAAGGGTTGAATTAGGAACACAATAAGGAACTGATGAGATGAATGCATTCATCCCGTCAATTTCATATATCTTTTGTCAACTTAAAAACAGTTCAGAATGTCCATTAGAATAAAATATACATAACTAGAAATGTACATTTTGAAGAAAAAGATTAAAATTTATATTTTGTAAGAAAATGGATCATGTGACTTCTGGTTTAAATGCAGATTAATGTAGTATTATATAAATACTAAATTTGCAAGAGGTAGCTGTTTACCTGTTGTTCCAATTCAAAGCAGCTGTAGGTCCATGAAGTATAAAATTGAAATAGATGACTTGGAAGACCTACTCAAACTCCATGATTCTGTAAATCTATTGTAGCATATATATATATATATATATATATATATATATATATATATATATATATATATATATATATATATATATATATATATATATATATATATATATATATATATATATATATATATATATATATATATATATATATATATATATATATATATATTTGAAGACAGTTATTTTGCCTAGCATGCGGTAAGCAGGTTCCCCCCCCCCCAAGACCCTAACACAAGAAAGGGCAGTGATTATCATTAAGATCTCATATTAGGGAACAGCTAGCACCATCCAGATACTTACCTCTCCACAACATCGAAAGTCCTATCAGGTATCATAGCTGTCAAGCAGCAGGACTATATGATCTAGTATATGAACATATCTCAGAACAGCATTGGAAAGAAAATCAGAAACTCAAAACATCAGTTGCTTATAGATAGAACAGTCGCCTAAGAATCAAGTTTTAGATAGACCTATCTGTGCACAGCCTGGATGCACTACAAGAAAAATATAATTCAATGTCACACATATGGATCTGTGAATGTGCTGTACTGTACAAAATGAATAGGACACTAAGGACCTTCCTTAAGAACTCAATGTTCCCCACTGCCATAAAGTCTCACTGGATGTCAGGGCAGTGTACATTTTCTGAATTTGTAGGTATCTGATTTCTATTCTAAAATATAACAATGCATAAAAGTGGACTTTCCTGCCTATCTTGCAGAAAATCAAATGTATTTTCTAAATATCACTTTGCTATGCTGCATGTGGACTGACAGAGACAGAATGAGTGCAAAGGCAAATATGCAATATAGAAGGATTTTTTTTATTACTTTAGGTAATTCTAGATGTCAGATAAAAATGAGAACTTTAGTGAAAATTTTGCACAATGACAGCTGTGTTTCACAGATAACATTTTATAGTTTGATGTATGAGGCAGAAAATATGAAACATATTGTGAAGTTCTACCTTGACATAATGATGGAAAGCTATTTGAAGTGCATTAAATCTGAGAAATGTGACAGACCACAATGAAATAGTCCATCTTCGGTGAAGAAATCACATATCAGGCCTGCCAGAAACTAAATTGCCATTTACAGCTGTTTCATTTTAGTTCCACATTTTGAAACTTCAACCATAGCCTCATTTATTTCTAATTAAAGAATGAATTAAATCTTATTACAATGATATAATAATTTCACTTTCATTAGATTCATTCCATGCTGCTCTTAAATTGAATGCCATTGCATTATGTGAAAATCCACCAGTCTAACATTTGCTTGTTAATACTGTATAAATTTACTGGGGGAAAAAAACATTTTAATTACTAACTTTAATTATTCACATAAAATATGATCAAAGGCGCGTGTTTTCAAAAGGCTTTTTTATAATTAATTGTGATCAGAATTTACTTGAAAGCTTTGATCAAACATATTAATACTTGGTTTTAAAAAGTGGAAAAGTGGAAAGTATGAAGAATAAAGTACATAATCAGATACAGAATTAGTTGCAGTTAAGCTTCAGGTTAAAGAGGAGGGGTGGGGACTTCTGTGCTGCCTGGCTCTCAACAATTCTGGGTGGCTCACAACAATAAAAAAAAACTAATTCCAATAAAAATCAATAAATATTATAAGATAAAAAGTGAAGATGGCAATGTAATGCAATGAAGCAAGGGGACTTTGTGAAGTCTCCAGGGCTGTTCTAAACTGCAGCAGAATGGGCCATCGAGGTTCCAGGCAAAATCTTGTTCTAGCGGGTGCCAGTTCAAAGAAGGTGTGCTTTTTGAGATCCTGATAGATGATACAGTTTAATTGAAGGCCCTTGGGGCATTCCAATACTGAAATATCAAATTGGTTGGGCAACCATGTCATGGGAAAGTGATGAGCCCTCCAATGACCAGAGCCTATGACATGTAAGGATTATTGGTAACGAGGAATGTCCATTACTGCTTGTGTTGGGAAGGGATGGAGGGAGGGAGTGACGGAGGGAGGGAGGGAGGGAGGAATTAAGTTTGGTTCTTGTTTTATTTTTAAGGGCACTCCCAAAAGAGGTCAGTATTAAAACGATTTGGAAACCCTATTGATGTATGTAAACATGATATTTGTAGGTGATTAAATGTAATGTAATCCCTAGTGCAACGTAATGGAGTGAGCTCCCATTACTTGTCCCAGCTTCTGTCAATCTAGCAGTTCGAAAGCATGTAAAAATGCAAGAATAAAAATAGGAACCACCTTTCCTGGGAAGGTAACAGCACTTCAGGAGCCTTCAGTGTTTAGTCATGCCAGCCACATGACCATGGAGAAAGTCTTCGGACAGTGCTGGCTCCTCAGCTTTGAAATAGAGATAAGCACTGCCCCACTAAAGTTGGGAATGATTAGCACATATGTGGGAGGGGAACCTTTATCTCTACATGTAATGTAATGTCACCCAAGCAAGTATCATCTTTTGAATATCAAGATTGAAACTTTTGTTCACATGATTCTTATCCTTGGGTTAATAATAACATTTGATCCTGAAATCAGTCTTAATGGGCTCGTGTACACCATTTTTCTAGTTTAGGTAAAACCATAAAATTATACTTCAAAATATTAAATAGGCAGGGACGTGCGGTCAGGGAAGGCAGGGGAGGCAGAGCCTCACCGCTCTCATCATGAAAATAAAAAAAAAGGGAAAAGGCGCTGAGGAGCCTTCTGCAAACATGGTCCAGGAATGGGACCACGTGTGCAAGAGGCTCCTCTAGCCTCAGCCTCCCTCCTGCACACGTGGTCCCATTCCCCGCCTTCCTGAGTCAACATGAAGGGGACTGTGGAGCGTGCTTCGTGGTCCCGCAGAGCGTGCTTCGTGGTCCCCTTCATGTTGACTCAGGAGTCAGGAAGGCGGGGAATGGGACCATGTGTGCAGGAGGCTGAAGCTGTCTCAGCCTCCTGCACACGTGGTCCCATTCCCCGCCTTCCTGAGTCAACATGAAGGGGACCGCGGCTCGCGCTGATGACGTCACCAGCCTCACCAGCCATAAACCTCACCGCACGTCACTGTAAATAGGTATGTCTTAGATCAAAGCCACTGTATGCTTCTCCCACTCTTCTTGTACTAAATATTAAGTGAATAAGCCTGTAGTCTTGAAAAGCATGATTTACATGAAGATTTGTGTATAATAAAGAAAAGTAGAATACCATAGGGCAGTGATGGCAAATCTATGGCACACGTGCCAGAGGTGGCATGCAGCGGCTCTCTGTGGACACATCAGCTGTTGCCCCAGCTCAGCTTCGCCACACATGCGTCCTGCAGGCCAGCTGGTCTTCATGTCTCTGCAGTGCATGTGCGGGGATGCACATGCAGGGAGAGCATGCAGGGGGCACATGCAGAAAGGCCACATATGCATGTGCAGAGGGTAGGTTGCATGCAGGAGGCATGCATGCATGCATGGGGGCAGGGCACATGCAGGGCACCACATGCATACATGGAAGGCATGCATAGGACTGCACACGCATGCTTTGGCCACTCAGTCCGGAAAAGGTTAGCCATCACTGCCATAGGATTTATTTCCAATTCTCTTTTCCATGGTTTGGAACACTAATATTTACAAATCATATTTATAAAAAGAAAAATCTAGATGTTTCTGGTGTACATAAGCATGCATTTACTTATATTTCACTTTTTAGATGGAAAGGAGCTGTGTATTGTAGTCTGTGTGTTTTGGTGCATTTGAGTTTCTAAACAAAGCAGTATGGAGTTTTTATTTAGCAGCTGTGGCCAAGTAAATAATTAAAGTAAACAGTAAGGTATTGAATATTCATTTGTAAATGTGTTTTATCTACATGTAATTGTTACAAATATGTATTGTCAAGTGGCGCGTGACTGTTTTTACTCTTAAATTTTCATCTGCTTCATTTTAATAACTATTTTTAAGCAGTATTAATAAATAAAGACACTTTGGTATTAAAATCTTAACAGCTCTATTAGTGCAAACTGTGTTGTAAAAGCTCCAGGGTAAAGTTTCTGTTACAAGATTTTTGTTTTTTGTTTAGTGAGCTGTATGCAAACATCTGTCTGATAAATAAGCATACCAGAAAATACTCCCTTATGGAGGGCATAGATAGTCTTACTTTAGTGCTTTAATGCAATATCATTTTAATTAAAGTTCCTCATTGTCTTGAACAGGTGGTCTGGCCAGCTGTATAACTCAAGGGATCCTATCAAAAGTTCCCAAAGGACCAATAAAATTATTGCCTGGGTCCTAAACCATATCTTATTAGCCATACCTGCATGCCATCTTCACATGTCCAGCTATGGATAAAGGCTTTTGCAAAATTAGATGTTTTTGCATGGCATTTACTCCCAGATGGAGACAGAAAGGGAAAGAAATGGAAAAAATAGAAGAAAGATATTTAGATATTTAGTTTACAGAAAATATGAAACCTTCACACTGTAGATGAACACAATACTCTTCACTTTTTCACAGATTTTATCTGGGAAGTTTGAAAGGAATTGCACTCAGATTCGCTTTCATCGTAAATGCAATTGTTGGGATTATCTGGGATTTTGCACCAATTTTGAACAGATCCACTTGAACAAATGTTAATGCACTTCCCCTTCAAATCACACAATGGTTTAGGAAAAATTGAGAGCAAGACTAGGTGCACAGCTCTGGTATGTACCTAATATTCAGCCGTACATTTAAGGAAATTCCTGAACAGCAATAGAAGACAGTCAAATACCCTTAGTACAACTCCTCACTCTTCTTCATATTCTTCACTCTGAAGATTCACTCTTCTGCTTTTAAGGTACATAGCAGGGGAGGTATACACTCACCTTCCCTACTGGTTCGCAAATGTGATCCTTTGGTGAAAAAAGGCCCTAAATGAGATGCCATAGAGCCGGGCGCAGGTAGGTGGAGCCTCCCGTGATTTTTGCTATCGGTTCAGGCGATCTGGTCATTCACAGAGAGCAAATCCTGTATCTCTATACAGTATAGACAATATCCACTGGATATCATTACTGTTTTGGATGGAGCAGTATTTTGATCCTTCCCAATGTCTATGGACCTTTACTTTTGCCTGAAGAGAAGGAGGCAGAATTTGATTATATTTAACAATAGACACATGAAAGAATAGAAAATTATTTGTTTTGCATTATTTGTTGCCTTTGATGGAGATTTTATTCCCGAGAAAGTAAAATGCTAAAGTGGTTTGGTCGGGCTTCATTGTAATCACATTGATTGAGAATGAGAAGTAGCATATATTGTTGCAGCAAAAATGAAATTGGAAAAGTTCTCTGAAAAGGTTTGCTGTGTCTCTGCTCAGTTACCTCTGGTAGTCTATTGGTTATAGTTTAGTCAAGTTTCTATATAGTTTTTTTCCCCTATGGAATCTATAGGAAGGTCCTTATTTTGTTTCCATACAATGACCAAGAAAAATCATAGGAACATTTTGGACAGAATGTCCAAATTAATATATATTCTTTCCAGAAGAAGCAAGGGAAACTGCAATTGCATCAGTAGGTTTACCCGTGATGTCCAAATCTCTCACAACTTTTCAGTTTTCACCCCACACCATTCATTTACAACTGTGAGACAAACATCTAGACCAGTGATGAAATTCATTTTTTTTTTACTGCTGGTTCTGTGGGTGTGGCTTGGTGGACGTGTGTAGCTTGGTGTACATGGCAGGGGAAGGATACTGCAAAATCTGCATTCCCATCGCACTCTGGGCCAGCCAGAAGTGGCATTTGCCAGTTCTCTAAACTACTCAAAATTTCGGCTACCAGCTCACTAGAACCTGCCAGAACATGCTGATTTCACCACTGATCTAGACTCAATTTGAGTTTGGTGCTACATAATCATGTCTGTATGTACAAATTTAAACATACATTCACACATTTATCTCTCCAAAGAGTTGACACAAATGAAGCCAAAGAGTTAGTTAACACCAAAGTTCTCTATGTGAGTAATTACTGGCTGCAATTAGCCAAAAGATTGGCTACCACCTTCAAAGCTTTAAATAACTTAGGACTTGGATATATGTGAGGGCATCTTCTTTTGGTTCAGGTTTCCCCCATTCAGTAACATCTGGAAAAGAAATCTTGTCAAACATTACTTCCCCAAGGGAATATCCTCTCTTGGGACCCCAGTATTAAGCATTCTTGATTATGAATCCCTTTTGAATAACAGTTTGCCACCAGATATCCAGACCACTCACTCCACTAGACTTCTGAAGAATCATAAAGACCTAATTCTTTATGAAACCATTTGGGGACATTAAGGATTAGCCTGCACCTTTCTAGCAGCTTATCTAGTGTTTGTTCTGGTGTGTACCTTGATGATTATCATGTTTTAATCCTTTGTTATTGATTGATGTAAGCCACTCCAAGTCTTTTAGAACTGAGGGGCTTAGAAGTTGTAATAAATTAGTCAGTAAAAAGAATATCTATGTTATCCCACAAGCAATATGTTTTATATTTTAAATTTGATTTTTAATTACTGCTTTCATTTTGGTCACTGTCACTACTGGAATATGCCAGTTTATATTTTGATTATTATTAATTTTTCACTTTTTATTTTTTCATCTTCCCATTGAAAGCATCGCCTCTTTCATGCCTTTTATCATTAAATTAATAACAGTATGGCTTACATTTTTAACTTCACTTAAATAAATGTTCATGTGTTAACTATCAGATGATACATGCTCTCTTCCACACAAATAACCTAGAAACTATATCCATCCTTGTCCCTTGTTTCCAATTCTATGATGCCATTATAACCAAAATAAAGATGAATTACAGTTACTTTATATGTGTTAAATTCTTTGAATTGTTTTTTTTTTAAAAAAACACCATAGAACTTAACTTTTTTTTTCTAAATATTTGTTGAATGTCAATGTAAAACTCCGCCATCCATCCATGGCCTTGTATTTTTATGAGTTATATGCACAAACTGAAACAACTTTGTGCCTAAGGCTAGCATGCAAACTCAGTCTACCACTGCAAAACAAAACAGAATAATTACCCAAGGTGTACTGAACATGTGCCTCTCTTTGTAAATTATGACTGACCTGACAATTGTTATACCATAGTTAGCTTCTTTAAACAAAAACAGTCCAATTAAGTTACTACACTTAAAAAAAGTCAAACAAATCCCACCAAACTAAGGCATTATTGTTTAACATAGTAGTGTGCTTGGATTATCAAATACCAATCAGGTATTTTATTGATTAATATTCTATTCCATGTAGAAGTGAGTTTTAACATTGAGGAAAGCATTATAAAGAACTGGGTTTTCTAAATTGATGACAAATGATGAAATAATATCTGTATGAACATAAATATTAAAATAATTAATTCTTAACTTCACAGTATGTGGGCAGTCAGAGATACAACAACTACTGCTACTACTGGGTATCTATTACCATTTTAGATCAAGCCAAGTCCAAAAATGCTAGGGAATTCATTGGAGCTTGGCAAGTTTGACACCCATTCTCTAGAACTTCTCTCAAGTATAATTCTTTTTTCTTATCTGCAATATAACAATAACAATAGTACTTAGACTTATTTCATAATGCTTTACAGCCCTCTCTAAGCAGTTTATAGAGTTCACATATTGTCCCTAACAATCTTGTTCCTAATTTACTTACCTCAGAAGAATGAAAGGCTAAGTCAATCTTGAGTTGCGCGGGATCGAACTCTCAGCAGTGGGCAGACTTAGCATGCAATACTGCATTCTAACCACTGCACCACCACAGCTCTAATGACAGTTTCTTTAAGTCTTTTTCCATTTCTGTCTATTATTTCTGTTTACTTTCCACTAATCATTTATTTAATTATTATTAAATTTATATGCCACCTATCTCACTACCAAGTAACTTTGAGTGGCGTATAACATATCCTTGCTTAATGCTTCCTCTAAGGTGCCATATAGATTCTTCATATTTTTATAACTCCTCTTTAGAAAACATTTTTCCATTTTCTCTTCAAATGCAACCAGTTCACTTTTAATAGAGTTGGCTGTTTCAGATACCTGCCTCCCCATTAATTCAAAGATTTTTTTTAATATTTCTCAAGTAACTCTCTTTTCTTTCAATTACCCTAACTAACCTCAATACTATCCCTTTTATTCATTCATAATTTTAAAAATAAATTTGAATTTTATCCTTTATTGGTGTCTTCTGTTTGTACTGAAGCATCCAGAGTCTGTGACATTAAAGTGAACTAAAATGTTTTAATGACCAAACAACTAGTTATACACAAATTAATCTCACCCAAATAAAAGTGTGCAATGAATTGATTTAACAATCAACACCATTCCAATTTGCATTCACTGGTGTTTTTCTGAACATTCATTTGCATTTAGAGTTTAAAGATATACTTATTCTATCCAGATATAATATATGGTTTTTTAACTAAAGCAAAGCATGCCATTTCTCTCTTTTCTGAAATGAAAACAGTGGCATACATAATCATGTTTATGCTTTTTGTGCAAAGAATAAAAATGAGATTTTTTCATGTTACAAATGAGTTTTGACATCCTATTTGAAACCTTTCAAACCCCAA
The DNA here is from genome assembly GCF_964273705.1 of Natrix helvetica. NCBI lineage: Eukaryota > Metazoa > Chordata > Lepidosauria > Squamata > Natricidae > Natrix > Natrix helvetica. The sequence goes on along the minus strand of NC_138558.1, from coordinate 32,772,614 downwards.
GGTGTTCCAACATAAGAATAATAATCATAAAATTTCAGTGTTTTCCATTGGGTATAATGGTTTTTAGTTTGTTTTCAAAATGCATAAATTCTTTGTGGCAGACATTTCATGCATGTTATTTTTTCCTTTAGCAAAAAGTATATCATCTATTGCGCAACAAATGTTTTTATTCATCCTGAAGTGTTTCTATTTTATTTTCAGTCTTTTATTGTTTGCAGAATTTATGACAAACCTGAAAATCAAAGCAAATTATGTTATAGAGTGCAATCCAACAATGTTATATACTGCAAATTGCAACTACCAGCATTTTCAAGATAGGACAGCCAAACTATTCTTCATTGTTACTATATATTTTGTTACTGCTCATTGATAGTGTATGCTCCAAACCCTGAAATAACAGGGGAGGAGTTGCTCAAAAATAAATAATCTTGCTAAGAGTGGCAGTTCTTGTATTAAGAAAGTTCCTATGACTCAACATTGGGAGTAAGATAAAAAGTTGGAATTTAGTTCATCTCTAAGTATGTATGCCTGGATAAAAAGTTTAATGAAAAGTACAGCTTACAAGATCTTGTAAAATTATTACGAATGTGAGATTAATACACCTGCCATGATGGGCTATAGTGAGTATTTTATTTTCCAATCAATTTGTTCTGATTCATTCTCAATTTATAATTTTGTAAATTGCATCTTTGTATATATTTCTTTGTTTATATTATATATGCAGTTTTCACTTTTCTAATATATCCCTTTTGCCAGCAATTTTCCCTAAAGTGATTTGTTTTATATATTATTTCAGTATTATATGTGTCTGGGGACTTATTTTCCTTAGATTGTAGAACTACACTGCAAAAATTGGAAAAATATAACCAATAAAGAGTTACATTGATTGATCTTTCGTACTGTCTCATGAATTGCTGATTACCGGTAGGTAAATTTAATGAACATATTCCTCTCATAGCATAGCTGATCCCATTAGTGTAAATAAATAGATTTTCTTGGAATGAAATCAGTGATCAATGTCCCTGATACCACTAGCCTTAAGCAAAAGGCACTTTTACCATCACCATACTGAAGACATAGTCTTAAATTATTAGGAGTAGAGCATATCTTGACCTTCCTACTATTTCACAGCTATCCTAGTTATGAATAGAGTGGATTAAAGATACAAAATAAAAAGTCACATCTTCACTGTTGATGGTTGCTAGGACAATGTAGTATTACAAATCCAATCTACAAAAATTACTCTAAAAACTATAGGAGTATTTACCTGCAAAACTAGAAACAATCATAACTTTTCCCAGGATTAAGTGGCAATGAAAGGAAAATTGTGTGGTCCACTGACAACATGTTGTTACTTTAATTTAAGGAGTTGTACACAGGTTTCAAATGTGCACTCCAAATCATTTTTGGGAAACACTATAAAATTTTCATGGCTATATTGAATGTATTCAGGTTAGGTTAGAAAACAAAAGTTATATTGATTTGTCTGCTGTAAATCTTATTATCTTGATAAATCTGTCACAGACAAATCATTTTGATTGTATGGGTAAATGCCTGTTTTGTAGCTGGAAGTCTTCTCAGTGTAAACGTACATATTTATTGCACACATACAAAAAGAGGAAAGAAACATCTTTGTTCCCAGTTTTTTCTGCAAACATTCAAAAAGCAAATTACGATTTGTGGTATTTTGTTTTGTATTTGTAGTTGACTGACAACTGACAAGTTGTGAAGCTATGAATTCAAAACTGAGGTCCAAGTGGCCAGCTTTGAGAATTCCCAAATGATAAGAGAATAGTAAGACATGGAAAAGCAACAAATTTTCTTGAAATCAGTACCTGGAATAATAAAATCTAAAATGGACCACTAGGCTAACATTAGTTACTGCAGCAAACTTTTTTTTATTGTTAACCGACTAGGCATTCATTTATTTATTTACATATTTCACTTTATTAATCGCTCAACTCAATGCATTCTGGGTAGCATAGAAAATTTGCTTATTTAGATTTTAGTTATAAAATTTATAACTGATTAAGGATAGACATGAATGAATGGCGTGATGGCCTAGAAGTGGACCTCTTCGCTCACAATCAGAAGGCTGTGAGTTTGATCCTAGATAGAGGCAGATAGTTCTCTCTCTGGGCACAAAGAAAAAATATCTGCTGTGAACTCTGTGTAGGCAACAGAAGGGGCAGGCAGTCAATAAATGCTCAGCTCTATTCAGTCACCCCATTGCAAGGGATTACAGTGTCATTAAAAAACGGATAGACATGGATATATTTACCCATCTGCTTGGTTTAGTAGACAGATTTTCAACCATAATAGCTAAATTATAAAAAATAATAGGTGTTTTTCATTTTTCTAAAAATCAGTATATCACTTTACAGCTCAGTTACATTTATTCAGGGGCTTATGGACATAGAGCATCACATGGTTACATAGTCATTACAAGAAGTGCCAAAGGTGCTCTTCAGAGCTTCTCTAAGAAGACCTAAAGAACAAAGTATAGAAAGTGATTTAGAAAATAACTGGAAACCATTGCAACCTCTGTCCCCCTGCCCCACCCGCACAGGAATGGAAAAATGCTAACTTCCCAATGTCATTCACTGTAACTAAATAGGTCCACAAAGCAAGACCATAATGTTCATATATCTATGCAGGTTATCCCTTGGATTAATAGAGATGACACGTATGCACAGCCCCCCAAAATAATATTTGAACTGGAAATTTTAATTACACAAAAGTTTCACTTAAAATGTCAACATAAATTCAAGGTCAAACCACTTTTCAGGTACAAATCAAAACATTTTTCAACCTTTTAACATAAAAACTAAAGCTTTAGAAAACAGGCTGGTGTTAGTAAATTTCAGTAGTTGGTATACATAAAGCCACTATCTCAAAGAAACATTTTTTTTCATTCCTTCTGAGAAAAGCCTCCAGGTAGAAAACTGTTGATGCAAAACTATTTTCAAGGAAGATTGGGAGTGGGAGGGTTTCCATACCGTTGCAGTCCTTTGCTGAGATGGAGGATGTGTGTTATTTGTTTTTTCCTGCATAATCAATATTTATAAATATTTGCAATACGTACAAAGACTGCTTTCTTCTCAAATAATGGTTTATTATCAATCATTTTCATGCTAATTTCTAACATGACTAATTTGATTTATCTGATCAAATTATTAGCACATTAATTCAGCCTTCATATTTTCTATCACTTAACTATCTTTCTTTTCATACCCATGTATTATAAAACCCTCTCAGTCTGTTACAATGGATAAATTGGATCAAAGAATTTAACATTATTTTTCTTATAAACAAAAAGGGTCAAAAATCCTTTTTGCTAAATATGCTTTTAGCAACCAGTATGTTGTGTTCTCCATATTGGATATTATTAACTTTCATAAGAAAGAACTCAAAATAATTACTGATTCATCTTAATTTAATTATTTTCTGTAATCTCCTTTTGTGATCATCAGGTATGCAACCATCTTTAGATCTTCTAGTAGTGAATAACATAATTTTACAGTTGGAGGTTTTTGAATATCCTCTTTATTCGGTTTCATCAGATAATTCTATCTGCTAAATTCAATTTTTTTCTTCTTCTCCATTTAGAGTTTTAGTTCTGGATAGTCACACTGAATTAATAACTATATTTTCTCAATGAATGTTGATGAGCAATTCTTGTTTTTGTCCCTGGGGATATAAAGGAGATGCAAAAAACACTTGTACACGTCAAGGTTGTGATTTTGGCTATAGAATCTTGGTTTTTTCCCTCTATTTTCCTCTATCTGACATTTCAATCACATATTTGCACATGCTTTCATATTTTTCTAACTATACAGTTAAATCTCAATGACTTCCTGCATATCTGTTTAAGCTCTGGACAGCTTATAATTATCAAAAACTTAAGAACATATCATAAGAACATTATATAATAGCAATCAATATAAAACATAAAATTTAAAACAGTAACAACGTGGAAAAGTCTTGTGAATATACTATGTCAGTTTATTGTACACCCTGAACTCTGTCGCAGACTTGAATTTGCTACAGATTTCAAATATGGCATGTTCCTCAAATGTACCACATTACTAAAAACTGTGACTAAAAATACCTCAAAACAGTTTGGCCCAAATATTTTATTCAATTTAATAGGTTTTTTAAAAAGTCAAGCTACATATGAGAGAACCGGTTGATACAGAGAGATCATACAAGATCATGTTTATTAGGAATGGACTCTGTATATAAGAAAAATGTGGACCTCATATCAAATACACTTTGTGAAGGAAAAAAGTCAAAAACCGTGAGACGAAGGAAGGGCTATACTTCAGGTAGCCCCTGTGTTCCAGACAGGGCTGTCTGAGGCTGACAGGGCTGTCTACATTTGAAATAGGGACATGGACTTGCATCAGAAACACTGGCTGAAATTACTGTTCTTTCCCATATATTTGAGCTATTTTCTTAAGGAGGATTATTATACATCAACATGGATTAGAATGATTTTGTAAAACTCCAACATTTTGGTCTCTACAAGGAGGAATTCCTACTAATGGGCTACGAGCACACTCAGGGTATTTAAACAACATATTTAAAAGCAAGTTAAGTCCAACAAGATCTGTTTCCTCTATCCAAGAATGTTTTCTGGAGAAATAAATCCCACCCCCATTCATACTGCAAGTCATACTCCAAGTCATGGAGGGTTTCAGTTCACATAAACTTAAAGTATTATATCATAGAATTATACATTGGAAAGGACCTAAGGGGTCTCATCAATCCCTACACACCTAACCACACTAAATAATAGATGATTATCCAAGCCTATGTTTTAAAACATCTAGTGGAGAGGAAGAAACCATTCCATATGATAACCTATTCTATTGATTGACAGCTCTTACTGTCAAGAGGTTCTTCCTAATGTACAATCTATATCTACATTCTTAAGAGTCCAGCTCATTAGTTCTAATCTTACTCTCTATATCAGAGTAAGTCTGAATTATGTGTAGTGAGACAATCCTTCAGATACCCTAAGATCTCTCAATTTTATCATCTGCAAGCTAAACATGCAGTATCTATGTCTGTACAGTACAGTACTTAGGTAAACCATTCCTTCAAAGTCCTTTTACCATTTCCAGCACTTATCTAGACTAGGTACTAATTATCAATATTTTTTTAAAATTGGTTTGAATATAATACTCCAAATAAACCCTGATCAAAGCAGAGTACAGCAGACTTAGCCAATATAAAACATGGAAAGAAAAGAAAAGAAAAAATTAAGCTAAATCAAACAAACTAGAATAAGAGGTATCACGACTACTCTGGTAATTGAAACTATTATTACTAAGGCTTCAGTGAAAAGACCATTGTAATATAGCTATAAACATAAATGTTATCGTCATTGCTAAACTTACTAAACCTAGTACAAGTTAAATCAAGTGTTATATAAATAATACAGCTTTTCTCCTGTGTTGTTTTCAAGCTGTCAAGTTGGTTTTTTTCCCCTTCTTAGCAACCAGGACCAAGTCAGGCAAAGCTTCCTTAAAGCCAACTGGCCAGTGCATAGTAATATGTGCACAGTTTTCTTTCACGTAAAATTAAATATGCATCCCCACTTGAGACTCTACTGCTGATCTATTGCCTTTTTTTCTGATATTGATCCAATGTATGAGACATTTTATATCAACTTAGACTGAAGGAAATCCAAATATGACTAAAAGGATTCCTAGGTGTAGTCAGCATCTTTAATGAGGAAGAAAAAGATACCAAACTATTCCTGGAAGTCCATTAACTTCCTAAAATAAATTCAGCTAACAGTCCCAAACAAGAATAATAGCAATAAATCACATTGAGTATTTATATTGTTTATTATGTAATTGTTTAAAAATGGTAATCAAAAGTTTGACAAAATGGCTTTGAGCTTTACTCTCATATTTTTAAATGAAGCCCTCTATTAAAACTAATGGCAAATACCAAAGAAATAAATCCATAGAGCTGCAAAACTTCTGTCTTATAAAACAACTTGAATACTCACTTGTCCGTGAAACTAAATGCTATATAAATACTTCTACTTTCTATTTCAATAGCTTTGCTTCTCACAAAAAGAGCTGTTCAATCCTACAATAATTTCCTTATTTGAGTAAAACTCAGCGGAGGTTTCACTGCAAACAGACTTAGCACTGAGATTTATTACATTAATTTCTTTATTCTCAATAAGTAAAAGTAAAAATAAAATCTTGTTACTGCATCTGTAGCAGAAAGATCAGCTTCAGTCCTGTTGTCTCTTGTATTAAAATGTTCCTCATGACTGAATCACGTCGGAGAGAAGATTGTAAATTAGTAGTGCTGAGATCATTTCAGAAACAGCTGAAGCACTGAATACTTTAGCCCTTGTTTTAAGCATTTCATCATGCACATTTCTTTTCCACTGTTTTAATTTTATATATATATATTTCCTCTTGTATTGTACCTGATTTTCCAGGTACAATTGGCTTGTCCTGCTATTATAGCATTACTCAGCTATGACTTCTGTTATTTGTCCATAAAAGGAGGTGTGTAGGTGTGTGTGCGTGCACGTGTGTGTATACACACACACACGTTTTATTTGTCATACATATCCATACAAATATGTCTGCAAACCATCTATACTATTAATGTATTGTTCTAAAAAATAAACTACAAGGCAAATGCAAGTTTTCTAAAGTCTATATTTTAAATTCTTCTATGGTGCTCTTGTCTTTTATGATTACCCTTGTTATATCTATTTCTGTTTGTAGGCCCTGTTTCAGTATTTTATCATAAACAGGTCCTAGGTTCATATCTTCTCATCTATATTTTATGTAATAACTTGCTTGTAAGCCAGTAACTGTAAAATGGCATCCCCAAATCTGTAGATAGGATTCAGATACATGTTACATGAAGTTATCCCTTTTTCAGCTATCTAATATATGCTAATATAGCTATCAAATCATAGATTGTTAGGATTGAAGGAGATCTTCAAAATAATCTAGTACACTTTGTCTACCACAAGAATTCATTACTACAGTATCTCCAACAGATGGTTAGACATATTCTGTTTAAACACTTCCAAAAATAAGAATCCATCATTTCTGAGGCAGTAGTCTGTCTCACTAGTTCTTATTACCATATTAGAAAATGCTTTCCTGATTTTTTTCCCCTTGTACTTTAAACTATTATTTCTTGTCTTCTGGAACAACGCTGAACCAGTCTTCCACATGACTGTTGCTATTTTATGGTGTTCTGCCAACTTGTTCTTCTCTAAGTCTAAACATATCTAATATCTCCAAATTGTCCTTGTAAGCTGTTCCTTTAATGCCATTATCATTTTGGTTGCTGTCCTTTGGATGCATTTTAGTTTATCCATGTCCTAAAATGCCATGGCCAGAATAAACCACATCACTTTGATAACAGATCTTTTTCTCATATACTGCTTCCCCATAAGTTGTCCTGGATGCAATTTTCACGTCTTTGATGTTTCCTACTGAAGTGAAACATTTTGTGCCTGATGCATTTAATTTTGATGGTTGCTGCATGTTGTTTCAGCTTCCAAAGTTCCCCTTCAATCTAATACTGACTTTTGGAGTATTAGCTGCCTGTGTGTAGCCTGAAAACTTGGTAATATTTTCTAATATTCATCCAAATCATAAATATGCTAAAACAACACAATACTTGAATCAAGACTTTATCACTTCCTTCTAGCTAGATGAGCAACTGCTAAATCTCACTAAAGACTGCTGAAGACAGCTGCCAAAGTTACAGCAATGATGTAAAAGTAACTTTGTGACCAATCCCCACATTTTCATCTTTTGCAATGTCTATCTCACAGTCACATGTTCACTGTTACAGCCAGTTAGTACATTTGCTCTATGCCCAAACTATTTTTCCCCAGGCAGAGTTTAAACAAGCAATCACTTTCTAAACTGATTCAGTCAACATAGCAGTGTTTCCGGAAAAGATGCTAACCATAAATTGATATGGTGCTCTGTGATTTTAATTATCCACCTTGCAGCTGCTGCCTGTAACTTATAAGACTTTAATTACTTTCAGCCCTTTACCTTTTCTTTGTCTCCTTAGTGGCTGAGACTCCAAGCCACCAGCACAGTAGGCAAATAGTAAGCACTAGCACATTTCTTTGATCACATTTCTCATTCTACACCTACTTCTTCTCTTATAATCCCTTTCTTTCCAATGAATGTAAATTGAAACCTTAATTCTTTCTGGCTGATTATCCCAGTGCCAAAGTGAGCATTCCAAAAGATGGGGAATGGGGGGAGGGGTTTGAAGTAAAATTGTAATCACAGTGGTATTTGCTTGATTTTCCACTTAGAAACTAAGTCATCAGTTCCAATTGTGGTTGCTAAATGAGAACTATCTGTATTTGCTTTCCTGCTTTAAAACTTGTAGTTCTTCAGGTTTGTTCCCCAATCAAAACATGTATAGAATCATTGCTTAGGCCATAGCTTAATGCATTCTTTTCTCTATGTAGTCATTATTAGCTGTCTTTTTTTCCCTTTACATCCTTTCAAGTCCTGTTCCCAATACTTTTTTCAATACTTCAATACTTTTTCAGGACTCTTTCTCCTTTTCCATATGGTTAAATTTTAGCTCCAAAATTAGGTTTGAAATATATTGAATATATTTTAAATATATTCAGCTTTCATGAGATGTACCCCACCTTTTCCAAGAAGTCTGTCTAAATAGAAAAATATTTTGGGAATCTGGGTTGTTACCTTTGATACCATCTGTGTGCCAGGTTGTTACTTATAGAATTTTGTCTGGTCCTGTCGTAGCCTTTGATGGAAGGAGCAAAAAAACATGTAGATGTGGCTGAGGCAAAATCTTTCTATTGCTTGGGTTCTATTCAAATCTGTATCTGTCTGGATTAGTAGAAATCTTCATCCTGGAATAAGATCAAAAAGTACAATGGGACACAATGTGGAATAATGGTTTCTTTAAATATCACTGTAATTATGTATATCCTGGATAAATAAAGGACAAAAAGAGACAAGTGAGCAAGAAGGGAGATAATAGACAGACAGACAGACAGACAGACAGACAGACAGACAGACAGACAGACAGACAGATGATAAACACCACACAAATATGCAAATTTAATTGAAATTAATTTAATTGAATTTTAATCCCTATGTTGTTATTCAATTTCTCCTCAATCATTCTAACATAGTATTATGTTTTTAATTTTAATCAGTTTATTTTTAATGGAAGCTTCATTGAATTATTCTAAAGATCTCCAGAAGAAAATTTTCAAGACTTTCAACAACATAAGGAATATTTTTACTTAGTGATCAGCCCTACAAAATTATGCTTATTCTTTTCATGGTGTAGAAATGTGAATGTTTCCTACAGTTCATAGCAACTACTAAATAATTCCTTTAGCAAAATTTCAATGAATTAACTATTTACACAGAATATAGATGGGAGTTACCCTAATAGTAGAGCAGAGACAAAAAGAAAAAAGAAATACATAGCTGAGCTACATGTTCATTTTCAAGTTATGTGAAAATAATCTATGGGTAAATATAAGTTATAAAAACATCCAAGCCTATGAAATAATTTCTTAAGCAACTTACAGTATTTTCACAACTTCTGCATTGCAGTATAGAACCATGTTTACACCAGGTGCAAAATGGAAATGCTTGCAAAATGTTTCTAAAGTGTTACTTTTCCTGTTATTTGAAACCTACATTTGTAGAACTTCTACATATCACTGTAAAATTATCATGTAAATATGACTGTATATTTGAAGCATGCATTTTGAATTGATTTATTCATAGATTCTCCATTCATTTCTGAAATGAGAGTGTGCCACTGTATCTTAATAAAACAACTTACTGAGTTACAATTTAGTTGCTCACTGTGTTTGCCTTTGAAACAGAGTTTCATTAAAGGGAGAAGCAAAGCCTTTTTCTATCATCTCAAAAAAAAAAAAAACCTTGAAGGTTTTGTTAAGAAGCAACATTATAAATGAAAGAGCAGTTCATTTTTCCCTTGAGAACCTTGGTTTATATTATTGTATTTATTTCACTGTATAGAAAAAAAAATATTGCATCAACTGAAATAGAAGATAACGCTGTCCAAGGACAAACTGTATTAACTTCCAGACCACTGACAATAAATTATATCTATTTTTATGACTAATGGTTTCTAATCTCTCAGGAGAAATTATGCACACTAAATCCTAACAGCCGCTTTTCTAGAAAATTCCATCCCAATTTCATTTGCATGAATTAAGATAGGACAGACCTATCAAGTATCCATAGATATTTATGAAAAACAGGTTCACTGAAAATAATTACAGTTCCTTTTCATATTTATTTGGAAATACTTTTGGGGTGAGAGTGTTTAAAGCTTGAATATGTTCATAAGAAATGCTTACCTATGTGTAATAGAGGAAACTTATTGCTTTAGGCAACACTCTTGTACATTTTAGAGACTGATTGGGCAATGTAACCTCTTATAATAAAATCTTCAAAGCTGGAAAGATTGGGGAACTCTGACTTAACATTTTATTATGTTACGTCAGAGTTCCCCAATCTTTCCAGCTTTGAAGATCAGCAAGTGGGGAGGAGCAAAGGGGGGTTCTACACAAGTTATGGGCACACATGCCCACCACTTGCACAAATGGAGCACACACGCTCACCTGCCACTTCTGTGGCCTGGTTCCAAAGTACTCAAGGATTGGTAGTGGGCTATGGCCTGTAGGGTTGGGAACCCCTGTGTTAATCTACTCTAATATCCATCTCCAAATGGTCTTAGTGACTTCAGACTTGTATAATTGTACGTGTCATATTTAGGCCTGTTGCATTTCCAATAGTGATAATTACAATATGAGTAATGGAAAAGCTGGTCTTTTTGACCAGGTCATGGTACTCTGTTCATATTACAATTATACTATGGGGAAAGAGTGATGGATGGCATGAATGTCAACTCTCATAGCATATTCATATTGTATAGACAGAACATTGATTGAATCTAATAACCAATGCAACTATTCTTCAGCTAGTATTACAAAGATCATCTAGTTGTAAGAGCAGTGGGTGTTATACTTTATAGGTTAAAATAGGTTAAAATAGGTTAAAATAGCATTCAAATAATTTAACAACCGGTTCTTTGCCCTAATGACTAGCTTGGTAGGTGTGGTTTGGTGGTCATGTGTCTGGGTGGGTGTGGCCAACTCAACGTCAGTCATGTCCATGGGCACTTTGCCTTAACTGTTACAATGTAATCAGGGTTAACTGGAGAGGCAGTTTCTGTAAGCTGGGCAATAAAGATTAGGCTAGAAACAACACCAGAATGTTTCTTTCCTGCCTTCCTTACAGGATTAGCCCTGCAAAGCGGGGAAAAAACAAAATGAGATTTCTTCCAAAAACCGGTTCTCCAAAATAGGTGGGAACTGGCTGAATCCCACCACTGACCTAAAGTATACATCCTTATTATGCCACCATTATGTCAGAACTCCCCTTTATAATGTGCTGCTGAGGACCTCAATTTAATTTCCTTGCTATGCAGACAACTGAAGACATTAGAACTAAAAGAAGTTAGGTAATGTTATGTTTATTTGTTTTTATTCATGTAAGACATCATATTACCTCTTGGTAAAATCTGACTTATGTGATACCAATATCAAAATGATCCCTGAGTTCTAAAACTATATATGAGTGGTCTAGTTAGTCTTGTAAAGGAGACCAAGGGAATCCAAAACTATAGTTTAGGCTAAGAAATTAAAAACATGGAATAAAGTAAATTGTTTGCATATTGTTGCCAAGAAATTGTTGGCTATGTCTATAGATACACTAAGTTTAAACCAAAGATTTACTTTTATTGGCATTGAGAAAAGAGCAAACTCAAGAATAATCCACAAAATGTTACAAAGCTCATGAAATAATCTATGGTGCTGGTAGGGAAGGTCAAAGGAACCAAATTATATAAACAGCATAATGCAATTGCAACATGAGTTCCACCTTTTTGTACATATTTTCAAACACATATAAAAGGGAAATAAGTTTTCTTGCAATGGTGTGACACTTTTTTTCATTAGAATGAAAGCATTAGGATTCTGCATAAGCATTTCATATTAAAATGAAAGGCAATTTTCATAAAGGCAGTAAACATATTTCAATAAGGAACATTCAATCATATGCTGAACTTATTCATTTTAACAATTTCAGTTTTAATGTCATTCTAGATTTCATTTAGTAACTGGTTCTATTAGCAAGAACATGTTGCAAAATGTAATGCTATACAAAAGGCATTTTGTTGGCTATATGGGAAGTTCATTATTCCTTTATTCACTTATGTTTAGTTGCTATCTCTTGTTCTAGTCATCCTTTTTCTATATGTGTATGGAATATTGATGTTGTTAATTCCAAGACTTGAGAATAGAATTGATGTAAATGAGTTAGGGTGCTGCATTAAAGTGCAATGACTGCTTTATAGCATCCTATGTGATTTCACCTTGAGGCATGCTGGGCTGGCAAATTGTGTACACAAAACCATTCAGCAATGCTAAGGTGTATCTAAATACAATCTAAATTTCAATCCACCTCTGAATGTAATTAAATTAATTTAATATTTAAAAACTGTTAATAATTATGTATCCACCTATTTGATAATGAAATAAAATTATCTAAATTTAGGAACAGAATAACAGAGTTGAAAGGATCTTGGATGCCTTCTAGTCCAACCCCTGTTGAGATAACCCTATACCATTTCAGACAAATGGTTGTCCGATCTCTTAAAAACATCCAGTGTTGGAGCACTTCTGGAGCACAACTTCTGGAGGCAAGTAGTTCCACTGGATTAATTATTCTGTCAGAAAATTTCTCCTTAGTTCTAGGTTGCTTCTGTCTTTGCTTAGTTTTCATCTATTGCTTCATGTCTGTCTTCAGATGCTTTGGGTAATAGTTTGACTGCCTCTTCTTTGTGGCAACCTCTGAGATATTAGAACATTGCTATTGTGTCACCCCTAGTCCTTCCTTTTATTAATAGCAATAGCAATAGCACTTGGACTTATATACTGCTTCATAATACTTTTACAGCCCTCTCTAAGCAGTTTACAGAGTGAGCATATTGCCCCCCCAACATTCTGGGTCCTCATTTTACTCACCTTGGAGGGATAGAAAGTTGAGACAACCTTGAGCCGGAGAGATTTGAACTGCCAAACTGCATTAAACTAGGCATACCCAATTCCAGCAACCATTCTTTATATGTTTTAGCCTTCAGACTCATAATCATCTTTCTTGCTTTTCTCTGCACTCTTTCTAGAGTTTCAACATCTTTTTTTACATCATGGCATGCAAAAATGGATGTAGCATTCCAAGTGTGGTCCTACCATTTTAAAGTGCTATTAACACTTCACATGATCTTGATTGTATCTCTCTGTTAATGCAGCCTAGAACCGAGTCCCTTCAGGGAGAGGGGGCGGTCTAGAAGTTTAATAAATAAATAAATAAATAAATTAACTGTGTTGGCTTTTTTGGCAGCTGCTGCACACTACAGGCTCATATTTTAAGTAATTGTCTACTAATTGTCCAGGATCCCTGTCACAGTGACTACTATTGATAATTTATGCAATTTGCTAAAGAAAGCACAGAACAGTATGTGAAAGATGCTGCTGAAGACAAAAAGGCGAAGTACTGAGGTCAATTATATTCAGAATGACTTTGAGACTCTCCAGATTGTCCCTCAAGCCATAGACATCTCATGACTGGAATAATTGCAATGTTATCTGAACTGGACTGCTTCTGTAGACCTGTTGGAATGGCTACTACTTTGACATGCTCAATAATAATGTGCCCGCTATTGTTATTTAAGTTGCACTTATTGCCAGTTGGATTCTAGGTACAGTTGATATTGGTTTCTGCACATGATAATAGAATTCTTTATTGGCCAAGTATGATTGAACACACAAGGAATTTGTCTTTGACACATATGCTCTCAGTGCACATAAGGAAAAAATAAAATATATTCATCAAGAATCATAAGATACAACACAGTGATAGTCATAGGATACTAATAAGCAATCAAATCATACTAGGAAACAATAAAAACAATATATGTTGTAAAGATATAAGCAACATGGATATAGCCATAAGTGGAAAGAGATAGGTGCTAGGATGAGAAGAAGAATAGTATTACAGTCTTAGTAAATAATTTGACAGTGTTGTGGAAATTAGTTGTTTAGCAGAGATGGCATTCGGGGAAAAACTGTGTCTTGCTGTGCTGGTGTGCAGAGCCCTATAGCATCATTTTGAAGGTAGAAGTTGAAACAATTTATGTCCAGGATGTCCCTTCGGGGAGAGGGGGCGGTCTAGAAATCAAAACTTAAATTAAATGTGAGGGGTCTGTAGATATTTTCACAGCCCTCCTTTTTGACTCGCGCAGTATGCAGGTCCTCAATGGAAGGCAGGTTGGTAGCATATATATATTTTTTTTTGCAGTTCTGATTATTTTCTGAAGTCCGTGTCTGTCTTGTTGGGTTGCAGAACCAAACCAGACAATTGTAGAGGTGCAGATGACAGACTTGATAATTCCTCTGTAGAACAGAATCAGCAGGCCTTTGGGCAATTTGAACTTTCTGAGTTGGTGCAGAAAGAACGTTCTTTGCTGTGCTTTTTTGATGAAGTTTTTGATGTTAGGTGTCTATTTTAAGCCTTGAGATATGATAGAACCTAGAAACCTGAAGGTCTCTACTGTTGATACTGTGTTGTCCAGTATTGTAAGAGGTGATAGTATAGAAGGATTTCTCCTAAAATATACCACCATTTCTACAGTTTTGAGTATATTTAGTTCAAGATTGTTCTGGTTGCACAACAAGGCTAGTTATTCAACCTCCCATCTGTATGCAGATTCATCATTGTCTTGAATGAGACCAATCACTGTTGTATCATCTGCAAATCTCAGTACTTTAACAGAAGGATCTTTTGGGATGCAGTCATTGGTACATAGAGAGAAGAGATGTGGAAAGAGCACACAGCCTTGGGGGGCTCCTGTGCTAATTGTTCAAGTATCAGATGTGATTTTGTCTAGCTTCACCGGCTGTTTCCTGCCTGTTAGGAAGCTTATGCTCCTTTCAAGGATCATAAGCTTCCTAACAGATATAAAGCCTAAAGATATAAAGCCTTTCAAAGGCCCAGGTATATGAGGGACTACCCATCTCTGATAGTTTCTCTCATCCTGTAAGATCAAGATGAATGGATGCCCTCCAGGTGCCTTCCATCAAACACTATTATCAGGACCAGATAAACATGTCTTCTCTATCACAACATCTGTCCCTAAGAGCAGTCTCCCAGAGATTTGTATAGTTCACACTGCAATGATGTTCAGAAAGTCTCTGAAAACTTGGGAATCTCCCAGTCCTCAGCATAGGATATGTAGTGACTCCCGTGTGTTGTCTTTTATGCAGGATGTGTATTTCCTTCTGTACAAATATGTGTCTTTAATTGGGGTGGTTGCTTTTAAAGTTGTAAACCAATCTTGTGGAACAGGGCAGTCTCTCGATTGTCTTTGTGCTTAGGTATATACAGTAACGTATATATTGTATGTATTCATCATTGAAGCTTAGTGTTCTCTTATCAACGCCTACTTTACTTAGCAATATTTTGAAATATTATCCCAAATGCTTTGCCAAGAGTAGAATACATTAGGTTTTGTCTCAAGGATACTGTTTTCTAATAATCTTTTACCCAGAAATGTGACAAAGACAAACATAATCAACTAGTTCCATATTATCATAATAATTCAGCAGCTAATTCTATCGCTATAGCTGGAATAAATGTAAAGCTTTCAAAATATTAAACCAAATATTTCTATTAATGTGTGTGACAGCTTGTTAGAAAAAGCACACTTGTATAACATAAAGTGTTACTGCACACCATGTAAAGCAGTCTGACTTAGACTGAAATTTTGTACCTCAATTATAAATTTATGCATAGACTTAAACAGGAAGATTTACAAGTAGAACATTTTATGAAAGAATGAGGACAGAGCTCATAAACAATCAGTGGGAAAATTTGATATCAACATCTGGCTTCTCCAAGAAAGGTCAGCTATCATTTCATGTTACTCATTTGAAACAAAATCTGATGAGTTAATCAATTCGTACTGCAGATTGTCAACTTTTATTCCACATTCCTATACTCAGCTATTTCATTTGCTTAAGCATTATAACTTTCAACAATCACATTTCATTTTTAATTCATGGCAAAAATAAAATACAAGCAATTATTTATTGTTTATTTATTTAACAATTTTAAAAATTGCTGGAACTAGGTCCTACTTAACCAAGAAGATGACACTTCATCAAAGCCACAGTAAATGTCTTCTCTAGAAGTTGTTGCAAAACTGTAATTTTATTATAGGATAGAAGAAAGTGTTAATATAAAATAAAATAAAAATGGAATGATCATGTTAACAGAATTTAAGCAATGCAATATGATATTAATTACATTTAATTAAATCAGTTTTGCTTTGTTTTGTTTTGTGGTTTTGGTCATGACCCCATCTGTTTTGTATTCAAAATCCCTTATTCTAAAAAAAAAATATCAGAGGTTTTAGACTCCTTTATACAGTTTCACTTCTCTATGATATTTTAATTGGAGAGGGGAAGAGAGAGCTATAGTTCTTTTAGAATGAAGAATTATTATTGAATATAGAAGTAGGGCTTAAGTTTCTCTTGCTATACTGGAAATACCAGTAGAATAGAAGAGAAATTAAGATCTAAAAATCAAAATTGAAAGATAAGATAATGGCATAAATATCATGACCTGGCCATCGAAACTACATAATTATGGATGAAACATATAACAGTGATACCCATTGCGATCGGGGCACTTAGTACCACGTCCAAGAATTTTGCAAAATACATCAAGAAATTGCAGCTTCCTGCAATAACACCAGCAGAACTGCAAAAAAACAATACTGCTCAAAACATTCTACATTTTAAGAAGATATTTGGTTGATACTTAGGATGCTGGCAGCAAACCGTATCAACCATTAATACCAGTCAATGGTATTTGTGACACATCTTTAAATATTCAGTTGACTGAGTTTCAGGTTTAATGTAAACCAGAAGGTTTAATACTGGCTGCTCAAGAACAAGCACTACAAACTAATGCCATGAAAGCGAAGATACAAAAAATCCACTGACAATCCAAACAAAGCAATAACAAAGTCTAAACTGTTTCACATTTAATATGTGAATGCAGCAAAATTGCACAAACTGATTAGAAGCTAGACATGACCAAGTTGCTAAATTAATCCACTGGTCATTATGTAAAAAATACAACCTACCTGTATCCAAAAAGTAATGGAAGCACAAAGTGGAAAAAGTTACCAAAAATGAAAAAGGGAAGATCTTGTGGAACTTTCAAATACAGATGGATTGTCATTTGGATATCACGCCAGATATCACGGTTGTCGGGGGCTGAAGCATACAGTTTATTAATAACGCTGTGCCAGAGTCAAAGAAAAAGAACTGGAAAAAAAATCACAAAATATTGCGACCTGGCCATCGAGACAACACAGCTATGGATGAAGCATGTAACAGTGATACCCATTGTCATTGGGACACTTGGTACCATGTCCAAGAATTTTACAAAACACATCAAGAAATTGCTGTTCCTGCAATAACACCAGCCGAACTGCAAAAAAACTGTGCTACTAGGAACATCATATATTTTAAGAAGATACTTGGTTGATACCTAGGATGCCTGCAGCAACTCACATCAACCATTAGCATCAGTCAGTGGTATTTGTGACACATCTTTATATAGTCACTTGACTGAGCTTCAGGTTTAATGTATAAAATAAATAATAATGATAATACTAATACTAATAATTGCCAGAAATACCATTTGGTTGGGCCACAAAACAGACAAACATGTGCTATGTAACATTTAATAGTTGTTGATAAGAAAGAAAAAAATGTCTGGCAGACATAGCATTACCTGCCGACAGAAGAATGGAAATTAAAAAAACAGAGAACATCACATAATAAAAAGATGTGTAATGACTGTGATTTTTAAAAAAGCAAATATAGTACCAATAATGAAAGGTGCCTTGGGTGCAATCCCAAAACATCTGGAACATCATTGGCATTGACAAAATTACATCAGTCAATTACAAAAAGGAGATGTACTTCAAACTGCTTATATCCTGCAACAAAACCTTTAATACCTTCAGACAATAACATCTGCCCATCTCAGATTCTTTGCATAAAAAGGCCAAATCCAACCTAAATATCTGGCTGACTGCGCGACAAACCACAATATTTTATTAAATTGATATGCCATCTGACTGCCAGCAACTCAGTGCAGTTATTTCAGAAAGAAATTGCACTCAATTATGAGTTTTTCTTTTTTTCACTACTACTACTACTACTACTACTACTACTACTACTACTACTACTACTACTTCTCCTCCTCCTCCTCCTCCTCCTCCTCCTCCTCCTCCTCCTCCTCCTCCTCCTCCTCCTCCTCCTCCTTCTTCTTCTTCTTCTTCTTCTTCTGCCATATCTGTCATCGGATGTTGGCAGTCATGTTGGTGATCCTATTTTTATCAACCGCCACACGAAAAAGTGTTGTTGAGTTTTGTCCAAACCAGTCCCTTAGATTTTGAAGCCATGATGTTTTTCTTCTGCCTGCACCTCGTTTGTCTTCAATCTTTCCATGGAGGATTAAGTGAAATATGCTGTATTTTTCTGGGTCCAAAATATCCAAAATATTCTATTCACTTTTTAATGGTTTTTGTTAAGTCCTTGGGGCTATGATGATGCCCGAAGACATTGCCAGCTGCAAGACGCTCCTGATTGGCTGAGACGAGAATAGCAAGCCGGTGGGAGAATGCAGCCTCCCCATTGGTTCACCCATCTGATGGCTCCTATATAAAGAGCTGTCAGATGGCAAATGTTGTTGTTGCCAGTTCAGGAGTTGCCTTGAGCTTTGCCTTGTTAAACTGTTAGAATAAAGGTTGTTTTTTACTGCACAACCTGCCTCGCCTCAGTTTCTGCCTGCCTAGTTGATTTTCCTCAGCTTTCCCAGGTGGCTTATCACCTCCTCATTTCTGATTTTGTCAACCCATTTTATATGTAACAGTTGCCTGTAAATCCACATTTCAAATGCTTCTAGTTTCTTCAAGTGGCTTTCTGTCAGAGAGCAACTCTCTACTCCCTAGAGCAGGATAGAAAAGATGTAACATCTGACAAGCCTGATATTCAATCTTAGGCTTATGTCATGGCTGCAGAAAACCTTTTTCATTTTGAACAAAGCTGTTCAAGCTTTGTCTACCATTGTCTTTACTTCAGTAGTCATATCCCAGCTTTCATGTAAATCAGAACAATGGTACATATCCTTTCAACTTTTCTAATGGTATTCCTTCTGAATTTATCGGTGGTAAATTAATGGGCTTTTGGCTGATAACCATGATCTTGGTTTTTGAGGTGTTAAGCATCAAACTGTATTTTTCAGGTATTTCTGTTGATGAGGAGCTGAAGGTGTTTATGCTTATTGGCAAGTAGAATCATATCATCAGCATATTGTACATTGTTGATTCAAACACTGTTTAATTTTAGGCGAGCATCAATATTTTCTAGTGCTTCATTGAAAATTGACTCAGAGTAGATGTTAAACAACAGTAGAGACAGGATATAGCCCTGTCTGACACCTCTTTGTATTTCTCCATCATCTGAGTATTTTTGGCCTAGTCTCACATTTGCTACCTGATGCCAATATAGATTCTTTATTATTTGGATGTCTTTGTCATCTAGCCACACTTGTTTCAGGATTTGTATTGGTTTGCTGTGTTTTATTTTATGAAATGCTTTTTCAAAATCAATGAAGCACATGTAAACACTGTGACTGACTTCTCTACAATGCTGTACAAGCACTTGTATGTTGAATAGGGCATCTCATGTACCAAGATCGTTTCTGAAACCAAATTGCGTGTAACTTTGATGCTCCTCAATTTTGTTGTATATTCTTGTATATTTTTCATTTCACAACAAATATGTCAATATCCATTTACAGAAAACTGGGTCTTCCTAAGAAGCTGATTCTCTTTTGCAAGAAAAAATCCTGTACAATGGGCAATACTTTAGATTTTTAACAATTCACAAATCGTCATTCTATAAGAGAATGTTCTGACTACCTTCTCTATTCGAACATATAGACTAGATTATTATTCTATAAATTTAATTATTGTATTCAATTGTTTCTATGATGGTAAAGAGTTATGGCACATTTTTTAAAAAAAATTATTTATTTTATTTAGTTGCAAGTTGAAATTAGTATGATTTGGGGGATTATTTTTGGCCATAGTGTATTCCCCTTGCTCTAAGTAGCAAATGAATCTGGGCGTCCTTGTTTTTCATATATCTTCTATTCATCTTTTTTTGTGAACTTCCTTATGTCCCACTACTACTGTTCAATATGACCTTCACATAAGTGAAAATGTGTGGAAATGAATACTTGTATATGGAAACATATTCCTTTCCAGATCTTACTAACAGATCTCAAATCTTTTGAAAATGCAACTGGAGAGATTTTGGATCTCTGTCAAAAGAATATTACAAAGAATTTAAAAATTCCAACTATAAAAAAAATAGCCATTTGAACCAGAATTCTATTTCGGTTTTTTTTTTAATGAATGATTAATAGAACAAGTGGGGGAATCAAGAGGAGTACTAAAATTAGCAATCAGCAATTACAACATAGTTTAGTAATCACAAGTTACCTTCATAATAACTTCCTTCTGAAAACTTATTTTAAACTTTAAAATTATCACTTTCCAAGGTTTTCCATTATCAACCAATATTAGCTGTCTGTGAGATGCAGAACATACATAAAATAGATAAAAGAATCAGTATTTAGATTATGGGGTTTTTTTTCAATCAAAATTCAAAGGATAATCTTAACAAACATGAGGTGCAATACTAATAATATAATTCCTTAGTACATGAAGAACGAACTATAATCCTGTTAGCTTCACCACAGTTGCTGCATGGTGGACACTGAGTTTGTCACTAAAGCCTTTAGAGTATATAACTGCACAAATTCTTCCAACTTGTAACCTTATATGAATGGGATTTTAGTTCAAGTGGAAGTAAGGGATCAATTGTAGTCCTGCCAACAATATTGCTTGGAACATATTTCAGTGTTCCACGTCCAGTGAAACTACGGCAGAGTGAACAAAATCCAGATAGCATTTATATTTTCCAGAGGGGAAAAATGCAAAGAGCTTTAACAAAAATGCATTTACATTTAAAAATGCATAAGGTGGCCAAGGAATCCTGACTTTAACTCTAACCCTTTATCTTTTAACAATCTCACCATGCTAAGACTGGTGCTGGACTTTTGAAGGAACATAGTTCATTTTCCTGTCTTTCTTAGAATAACTGTATTATCAAAGGAAATACACAATGCCCCAAAGCTATGTACTGTATATATTTGAGTATGTACCATAATTCCTTTTTGTTCCAGAGTCTGAGTTAGTCAACATTTCTAATCAGTAGAAAAATCAATAGGATTTTTTTTCCTGGATTATATTTCTTCCCTAAATAAATAAATAAATAAATAAATAAATAAAGGGACTAGAAGTGTTGTGGACTACTGTAGCATACATACACACTGTGTTATATTTAGACTAGTATTATTAGTAGCATATGCGTTACAACTGTGATAGCTATTAAGACTATTTTCATCTATCATTAATGGAAATGGGATGAAGCTCCATGATTAAAGGCATTGAAAAAGTAGTAAGAAGTTAACAGGCCATTATAAAAAAAAAAAATTGATTTTGTCCTGAACAAATATATTCTCCAACCCGGCACTGCAATTCACCTTGCTCTAACTAATTTACAGAAATAAAATAAATACAGACTGGCACCACTGAACTTCCCAGTTTTTATTAATTAAAAGTTGCTTTAAAAGATTAAAATCAGGCAAAGTAGGTAATCTAGCAGGCACTAGATTCTAGAGAAATGATAATAAGGGCAGTTTCATTGCCGAGTGATGCAGATTGGCAGTTTGTGTTGCAGCAAGCCAGTTTCTGGGAGGGAGGGAGGGAGGGAGGGAGAGGAATTCTGATATATTGATGGCTACCATGCATTCTATCTTGTCTTTACCTTTATAATCTAGTTATTTACATCAAAGATTGTAGGAAAGAGGAACTATTCTTCACCAATTTAAGAATCTAGAAAGGCATGAAATTGTTATTTAATATGTGCATTTTATAGCTTGAGGTCTATGAGCGCAGAATTTCTTCTAATAATTCTTTGGAAATTCTTTTTCCTTTCTGAAAGCAAGATTCAAATAGAAAAAAATGTCTTATGAATCTATTTTTTCTTATTACAATACTTTTTTCATCTAACAGGTTGAAGGCATTCAGGGTTATCGTTACTGTTTTTCTGAAAAATATCCTTTAAAGATTATTACCGAATTTTCACTTAACTATAGCATTCACGTGATTTTAAAAGGCATAGGATTGGATCCAGAAAACATCATTTCTTAAAACAGTGTCCTAAAATATGGCTCTTGAAATTGAGTTTACAATCAATTGCAGGCTATGGGCTCACTCAGTGCCACTTTGTGCCACAGTCTACCACTCAGGCCGGGAGTCACCTTGCCATCCTCCATGGGTTTTAGACACCACTGAGGAAAGGTGATGACAATCCTGTGGGCCTCTCTCTCTCCTCCTTTCACTACCACCAGATGCCCTTACTCTCTCTCTCTCCTCCTTTCACCACCATCAGATGCCCTTACTTCCCCCAAGAAAAGTAGTCAAAGAAAGAGGATTTCATCATATGCTGAATGCTGTAATTAAACAATGGCTTCCTAAGATGCTATCTCTTTCACTGGACAAAGCGAGGAGGACGACTCAAGGCAGCAAGCACCTCCAGCCCCCCAAAAAGTTAAAAAGAAGAAATGCAAAAGCAGCTGCCGCCCATATCTCTTTTCCACCCCCAAACAGTGTGCTTCTCCTAAAGGCCTCTGGTTTGACTTACCTGCCCATTTTATCTCTTCCATCACTCGCTCCCTCCCTGAACATGGGAATGAGAGGGGGGCCATGGAAAGAGGCAGAGTGGCTGGTCATGTCAAACCAGAGGCATTTAGGGAATCAAGAGGGGTACTAAAATTAGCAATCAGCAATTACAACATAGTTTAGTAATCACAAATTACCTCTCATAATAATTTCCTTCTGAAAACTTATTTTAAAATTTAAAATGATCACTTCCCATTATCAACCAATATTACCTGTCCATGAAATGCAGAACATGAAGAAAATGGATAAGGCCTCTAGGGGCTTCTGACCAACTTTCTTGAGGGAAGCGAGGGCATCTGGGTGGTGGTGGGTGTGGCAAGCTCTGAGGCGCTGCACCGCAATAGAGAAACAGACAATGGAGCGGCCAGCACAAGTAAAGGATAAAGCTGCTTTCTTCTCCTTGCTCTTCCTCTTTCCCTAGTGCCAGTTGCTCCATCTCCCATTTCTCCATTGCAGCTCAGACCCCAGGAGCCACTTTGATAGTGTGGGGTACTTTAACAACCAGGTTGCCCAGGGTCAGGTTGCCAGTCGCAGGAGGCTCGTCCCGCATGTGCAGCACAGCTGGAGGATAGGGATGACCCATGACAGCCATGACAGCCAAACTGACCCTGGGCAAACTTGAATCCCAACACTGTGCATGTATACAGTAAGAAAAATAATTATTCTATGAGGGTATCTCGGAGGGACTGATCTAACTTTAATGAATTAATGTTAGTTGGAATTTTATTGGTGTAAAAGTGAACTTAAAATATGTATGCTAAGAGGAAGGTTAAAATGATGTATTAGAAAGTTTTAATTTTAGAAATGTTTTTAAAGAAGCACTTAGTGCTTTAAAATGGATGGGGGGGAAATCCCTTTAAGGTTAAAGAATCTAAAAGAATACAGTGAATTTTTTGTAATATAAATAGTGATAGTTTGTCAAGTTTCAAATAGAAATACATATTATTTCAACAGCAAGGATTATAACGCAATGGTTAAATTGGTGGTTGTTCTCTTCAAAGAGGCCAATGTACAGTATGTATGTTTTTTATTTGGATATCACTTCTGAATTTTGTGCTTGTGATGAAAAAAATGAAATTGACTTTGGTTTTGCTGATTAGATAGATTTGTTGGTAGAGAAGTGGCTAGTTATATACTAATGAAAGATCCAAAGTTGAACTAAAGAAAAAATCCCTGACAATGACAGCTATTGACCAATGAAACAGATTTGCCTCCTAAAGTTGTCAGGGTTCCATCACTAAAGATTTTAAAGAAAAAACTTTCTTAATGATTTAACATTGTATTATTGCCTACTTAGGATCAAATAAAAATGACTTCAGTCCTACACTTGATATTGCTTCAGAAACAAAATATCAAGGCAGAAGTGACTAATGCAGGGGTGTCCAAACTTGGGAACTTTAAGACTTGTGGACTTCAACTCCCAGAATTCCCCAGCCAGCAATGCTGGCTGGGGAATTCTGGGAGTTGAAGTCCACAAGTCTTAAAGTTCCCAAGTTTGGACACCCCTGGACTAATGGAAATAGGAAGGACTTTAACTTCTTTCTGGCCTTGACTCTTAAAATTCACTATTTGACCTGGGCTTATTAATTATATAAGTACCATATGAAAAGGCAAGGAAGAGTCAGCTGAAAAATGGAATGGAAGAACAATTTAACACTTTAGCTCCTCTTCAGCCTCTTGATTATATGATAGGACAGACAAGGACAGGAAAAGACTGCAGTTGCTAAATAATGAGCAATGACTAGTTCAAAGCATTAGATTAAAATCTAATCACAGCCCTTACAGACTAATCTGTGTTTAAGAACATGAGCAAAGTAATTGGGTAATCTTTTAAAGGTATAGAACCTTTCTCAAGACTTTGATGTATCATTCCCATCAGTACTAAAAGCTTGAAATTGCAACAATTACATTTTTGAATGCTTCTTAATGCATTTGAAGAGTCTGAAATCTATGTTTTGCTAGAACAGAAAGCAGCTACAATAGGAAATTGGGGAAAGAGAAAATCAAGAAAAACAGTTAGAGTTTAATTGAACTGAAGATTTTGTAACACTGCAACATAAGTTAAAAATACACTAGAACTTCAATTTAATGGGTATTTGGGAAGACAGGGTATCCCTTCAATCAAATATCCACTAAATCTGAGTCTATGTCATTTGTATTCATTTTCACTACTTTGATCAATGTATATCTTAAACCATACAGTTGAGCTGAATGGCATCATGTGCAGTAAAAATGTTGATTTAATGGACAAAATCACAGTGTGGGTGTAGCCTAAGCAAGCAGTTTAGCTGTTGTGTCCAAAGTCCATTAAACCAATAATTCACTATATTATCAAGCACTCAGTCATTTCTTTGAGAAACACTTTGCCTTCATTCTGTTATGCTTTTACAATTTTAAATAAACAATACAAGCACACTATAAACAGAAACCGTGGTTCAGAAATTGTCCATATCCCTGTGAAATTACCCCATCTTCAATTTCTGGATATGCACTTAAAACAGAATGCACCAGTATGCAAAAACTTTGTGTTGTAGTTTGGCATTTGAACAAACTGCACAAAAATGGATATATTAAAGATAAATGTGCAGAGAAAGAAATGAGATGTGTACAATTGTTTAGTATAGTAGTGGAAAATACTACTTTATTAGTAGTATTTTTAAATACTAAATATTAAAATTTTTAAACTTTTAAAATATAGCTAATAAATGTAAACATAAATTGAAAGAATAAAAACTGAGTGCATCATGAGGTTAATAGATATTCCCAGGTTAATATGTTTCCTTTATTGATTTCCTTTTATTCAAATTAAGCTCTACCTAATGAATTTTTCACTATTTTTGGAAGTGGGAGCACCTAATTGTATGCCAAGATGAATGTGCAGCAAACAAACGGTGAGATACAGTTCAGCTGCACTCTAAGCAGAAGCAGAATGAACATAATGAAGAAAAAACTCAAGAACCATAAGTGTCCATTAGCTTGTAGCTTTTGGGTTTCCATTGTCAGATTAATGAGATGGTTTTCTCTGGCTCTATTTTGAACAACTTCATTTTCAACAAGATCATTTCCCGTTACCACCATCATTCCTACTAGAGCAGGGGTGTCCAAACTTGGGAACTTTAAGACTTGTGGACTTCAACTCCCAGAATTCCCCAGCCAGCATGCTGGCTGGGGAATTCTGGGAGTTGAAGTCCACAAGTCTTAAAGTTCCCAAGTTTGGACACCCCTGTACTAGAGCTATGGTGGTGCAGTGGTTAAAATGCAATACTGCAGGCTATTTCTACCGTTTGCCAGCTGCCAGCAGTTCAGCAGTTCAATTCAAACACGCTCAAGGTTGACTCAGCCTTCCATCCTTCCAAGTTCAGTAAAATGAGGATCCAGAGGCTATATGCTAACTCTGTAAATTACTTAGAGAGGGCTGTAAAGTACTGTGAAATGGTATATAAGTCGATGTGCTATCGCTGCTAGAGTTTGTCTACCATCTTAAAATTACAGATACTTTAATGGCAGACAATTTGAATGAAAGCACGCTATTGTTTCTAACCTATGAAGTCATCCTGTGCATTTCCATTTCAAAGGACTATAAAGTTTCAAGACATTTCTAAAATTCTGCTGGATTTCTAGTATCATGAATCATTTTAGGAAAAAAATAGCTAGGTCAGGATAGGTGAAAGTTTGTTCTTGTTTTATGTGATTTCCTATCACTCAATGTTTTAGTTACTAGACTTTATAAAAGAATGATAGTAAATCCAGAATGCTGTCTATTTTAAGATCCATGTTACTAATTTATATGGAAGGCTACTGTGTATTAAATTGCCATAAACTTGTTTACCGGTTGTGTTTCACTTTTACATTTTGATAGTATAGTGAGATATAGTGGCCATAAATTCCTGAGTTGTAATTATGCTTGTAAAATTCTGCAGGTTGGATAGCTGCACAGAGTTAGTGTTTTGGCATTTATATAGACTTAATAAGAATCATAAAACACTCCAAATTGCAAAGAAATACTATCTACCTGTAACAAATATTTGGCATAGCATTATCTCCACAGGACAATGTATTTCAATTATTAGTTCTTATCTGCATTCCCTACTACAGTCATGATTATGATAGATATCTATTAGGAGCAGTTTATTTAAGTGAAGAATCCCTTGGAAGGATTGAGAATATAGTGTAACCCCATAACAATATACATATTTAGCAAAGAGATGCTGACTTAAGTCAACAATACAGCAATACTATAGTGGCTGTAACAATTGGTGTTGAATTCCCAGTGTTCTAAGTTTGAAAACTTAGAAATAAGTTTTGAATAAAGTAATCCTTCTGAAAAAGTCAGGCAAGGCAGATACTATAGATTGTATAAGCAAAGATGATTTTTAAAAAAACTTTGAGCCAAGGAGAAGGAAAATGAAATGGAGGCCCACAGGCAGGCTTTTGAATGACAGGTTGCTTTTAACTTTTCTTGGAAATTTTATTTATAGCCAAGCATATGAAAGAAAGATGAAAGAGAGAATTAAAGAAGCACCAAAAATGTGTTATAATATGCTTTCAGTGCAAACTTCAAAATAAATGCATATTTATACATTTATTTAGTTCTTGAATTTATTTGCCATCCATCTCCTAACGAAACGACTCTAGGCAATTTCTAACATTAAAACATTTAAATTCTGACAATTATTTCTAAAACCATAAAAATAGAAATCCCAATGAATATAAAAGGTACAGCTAAAAGATGTGGAGGAGGGGACAGGATACATGGGAGCGGGAGGGGATTGCCTTAATTCAACAACTCCATTGCCCAATATCTAATCAGAGCTGAGGAAGCTTCTTGGATGAGAAGAGAAACGCCTTCAAAGAAAAAACAGAAAGTCCAGTTGTCTCTTGAAAAAGCACGTTTGGGACAACCATGACCTGGATGACTGAGAATCTCCATAGACATTTATTCTAACAACCATGCTCAGATAGAAATCTTTTGGGTTACAAGAAGAGCCAGGGGGTAAAATTCCACTTTCCTTCTCCATATTCATGCATTGCAATTATTGTTTGATTCTTACATGTTCCTGGATGTTTGTTATTTTCTGAAGACATTTGTAGAAATGTAAACAGAGAAATCCTTAAAGACAAGACTAATCTATGGTTATGCAAAGTCAGAGAGGCAGTGGTGCCATGGGTAAAGGTTTGGATTGGATATAAAAAAAAACAAGTATACATCTGCACTAGCCTCAGAAATTCACTATGTGATTTCGGCCATTCACTGTCTTTCAAAGCTGCCTAACAGAATTGTTGTCGGGAGGGGGAAGGAATGGACCAGCCACCCTTAATACCTGTGGGAAAGGAGAGTCCTAACCTTTACCTATAAATGTGGAATATATTTTCTAGAGCATTTAAACTTTCAAATATCTAATATAATATTTACATTAAGAATAATTTCCTAGCAATTAGTTACACTTGAACTATGAGGTGAGCTTATATTATTTTCCATTAATATATGAAAAGATGCTTCATAAGTAATACAAGAATTTTGTTTAACACGATTGTTTTCTAATAAAGTTAAAATCCTACTGTTTTAATCCTGTTTATGCACATTAGATATATAAATTATTCAAGGTCAGAATGTTTCCTAATAAAATTAGAGCATTACCTGGAACTCTTGAACTCTTAGCAAGTATTTATTTTGGATTATAGTAATACATATTTGGGAAACATTTAGGGGGGGGGATTAAATTATCATGCAAATTTATTGTTTGGAATAGTCCTTTCTAAAAATGGCAGGAAACCCCTTATTAAAAAAGAAACTTCGTGGAAAATTAAAGCTGCTCCTAATCAGACTATTATTAACAATAATGAAAGGCTACAAGAGGAGAAAAAATTTAATTCCTCTCCAAAAACAAAACAAATCCCTGAATGGCAATATATACATTTAAAGCATTGTTATATTCTTGATTTACTTTAAACAATTTAGCAGCACCTAAGAATCCAATAACTTTGAAACCACTGTGGACTTCTATTGAGGCTAAACAAACAATTCAACATTAACAGTCACATTTGAAACTGTAAAAAGAAAAAATGAAAATAAGGTGTAAGAAATTCGAATAGAGAATTAGAACATCCTGTATTATCAGCAACTCCATCTCATGCTGTGGATGTTCACTTCACTATAGTGGATATTTTTGGAAGAGATAAGAAAAGAACATTGGGAGTGTATGCTCAAAATATACAATTCCAGAAAGGCCATCCCAGTTGCCCCTCTACAGCAAGAAAGAAGCTGCATTGGGCAGCAACAATATTGGGAAATGCTGGAAGTTCATGATCACTTTAGTGACAATGCCAACAGCATCAAATAATACTGCATGGAGAAAACGACAGTAAACCATTCCTGTATGGTTTTTTTCCTAGAAAACCACATGGAAAGAAAATATAAAATGATGGACAATATAATGGTGATGGAACCTTCAGTTTGGATAGTATTCCACTTGATATTGAGGAAGAACTTAGCACTTTGAGAATGCTAATGGTGTTTATAATGTAGCTAGATAAAGCAAAGCCTTTGGGACATCTAGTTGCTGATATTGCCATATAGGAAAAAGGAAATCGAAAGCTACAAAGAGAAAATTACAGCAGGAACGTAGAACATAAGAAGCAAGCACAAAGACAGCAAAGCTCAATATAGTGAAAGATGAAATGAAACATCTGAATTGACATCTTAGGCATTGACAGATTGAGATGAACTGGGATTGGACACTTTGAGACCGTAAATCACATTCTTTATTACTTCAGGCCATGAAAAACAAAGAAGGGACTATGTTGCTTTTTTAATTAGGAAGAATATAGCAAGGATAGTACTTGTCTACAGTGCAAGCAATGGCCAAATAATGGCAATCATTTAGTGTGCTCCGACCTTCAATGCATTAAAAGAGACTGATGACTTTTATGATCAAGTTCAATATGAAATCGGCAGAAAATGCAAGCAGATGGTCTGATTGTAATTGGAATATCAAATGCTGCAGCTGGAATCATGAAAGAGGAAAATGTAGCTGGTCTGTGTGGCTTAGGAAACTGAAATGAATCAGGAGACTAACTTGTTCATTTCTGCTACTCCAGTTATTTTTTCATAGCTAGTACTATATTCAAACAACCAAAATAATAGTTGTATAATGGGCTATACATGGAAATAACGAGTTTGACACCAGGGATGTCAAACTCAAGGCCCATGGGGTGCTTTGATCTGGCCTGCGGGGCCACCCTGGAAACAACAATGGAACGGCCTGTGGTGCCTCTGCCAGCGATAACAGAGTTCAGGAGGGTCATGCAAGACACGCCTAGCCTCTGATTTTGCTGGCAGAGAATTTCAGGAGGCTATCAGAGCCAAAAACAGAGCTCGGGATTGCATTTTCTCTGGCAGAACTGTCAGACCACCACAGGCACCCATGACACAAATGATATCAAGCTAGCCATGCCCATTCTGGCCATGCCCACTCCAGCCCTCCTGAAGTCAACACAACCCTAATGCGGCCCTCAATGAAATCGAGTTTGACACCCCTGATATAACCAAGCAGAATATATATATATATATAGTGCCTAAGTGCTGACTATGGAACAGATCACAAGCTGCACACATGCAAGTTCCAATTTTAACTAAAGAAAAACAAAGCCAGTCAGTTTCCATAATATCTTTAACATATATTCAACATTTTCGAGGAGAACACTAGAAGTCCTAAACCTCGTTGATAGAAATCAAAACGAATTATGGAGTAAACTTAAAAGACATGATTAAGGATGAATGTAAAAAGAGACTGCCAAAAATGAAAAAAACAGTAAAGAGAAAACTGTATGTCAGAACAAACCATGGAAATTGCCAGGAAGAGAAGCCAAAGCCAAGAAATACAAAAATTTCAGAAAGGAACTGAAGAGTTTTTTTTAAAAAAACTGATAAATGAGACTAGAAGCAGTATCAGGACAGCACTGTAAAGACATTGAGTATAGTATTGTTATTATTGTTACAGATCATCATGTCATTGTCAGTTCTTAGCAACTGCATACATAGATTTTCTCCTTGTTGATCTGCCTCTAACCTGGTCCTTTAGCCCTTCAAAGGTGTACTCATCATTACTGAAATGGAGTCTGTCCACCTTGCTGCTGCTCCTCCTCTTCTTTTCTTTCCTTCCACCTTTCCTAACATAAGAGTATTCTTCAGACAGCTATGTATTTGCATAATGTATCCAAAATAAAATGATTCTACTCTGGTCATTTGTACATTGAGTGAGAATTCTGAGTTTATTCGTTCCATATCAATTATATTCTTGGCTGTCCACAATATTCTCAGGACTTTTATCCGACATGAACATTTAAAAATGCTAATAGTCTTCCTAATGTCAGGGTTCCACCCCTAATGAAAGAGGACTCCGAGGCTTGAGTTTTCTCAAAGTTCCATTTTATTAGAGATGTCATATTGGTATATCTGGGAAAACTCGAATGTGAAAGTTTCCAGGTTTTAACCACCAGGTTTTCAAGTGAAAGTGCCCAGAACCCACATGTCCATCACATAATCCAATCAGGCACTGTCCAAAGCTGGAGATACCTCCCAGTCACCCCGTTGCAGCTGCAGGGCAAGGTGTCCTTGACTCTCTGATAAAATAATGTTATTTTGACTACATATCTCCCATACTCCATATAATTCCCACTCCCATTTTCCCACAGTAGAAAATGTGGCAGGCCTGAAGGCCCAATGTAAAAGATGGCTTCCAAGTCTGATACCTAACCTGCTTCTTCAAAGTCCAACTTTCACTTCTTAGAGTATCACAGGAATATCATGAATTGCACAAATCTGATCTCTGCTGGTATATACACATCATGGAATTTGAATATCTTCTTCAAAGGTTTCATTGCTGCTCTCTCAAGTGCTAGCCTTTGCTGTATTTTTCACCATTTGTTCCTTTACTGTTGATGGTTCATCTTAAAAGGCAAGAAAAAAATCCATCCACCACTTTAATATATTCATTGTGAATTCTAAGGCTTATGACTCTACCTATTGTCTTCTTTGTATTTAATTTAACACCATTTTTTCACTGTGCTCCTGACTTTTATTACTAGGACTTTCAGTTCCTTTTCCTTTTTAGCTAACCAGGTAGTGTTATTAACATAGCACATATTACTGATGTTTCTTCCTTTATTTGAAATTCAAGCTTATCTTCTTCCCATTCAGCTCCCCTTAATATACAGTATATTCAACATTTCAGCATAGTGTGTTCCATTATATTAAGTGCTTCCGCCAAATATGGTCTATATATTGACAGTCTGACTTTCAGAAAATAAGCCACAATCTCAAAAAAGCTATAGTATGATTTATTTTACCGGCTATTTCACATAGGTCTTCCTTAAATAGACATTCTTTGTGTTTTATTACAATTTTGTTCCATTGAGTCATGCTCTCAGTGGGAGGTTGCATTTATATTAGTTCTTGCCATTAATCACCTTATGGGGTTGAACCATGTTTCTCATTTATAATAATGGCGCCTACACATACTGCCACAGATCGGTCTGTCAGTATTTCCATTAGAAACCTCATCTCTCTGGAGCACTTATAAAAAATTTGCTGCTGGCTCCAACTCAAAATACACAGCCATTATTACCATCAGACTTTTTTCTTCTTTTACTTTTAAACAACATAAATTGGATGATAAGTTGACTTTGTT
The DNA here is from genome assembly GCF_964273705.1 of Natrix helvetica. Classification (NCBI taxonomy): domain Eukaryota; kingdom Metazoa; phylum Chordata; class Lepidosauria; order Squamata; family Natricidae; genus Natrix; species Natrix helvetica. The sequence continues at coordinate 32,739,858 of NC_138558.1, read as the reverse complement.
TAAATTATGGGATGCCAGGCAGAGCTCAAACCTACTTAGAAACCATAAATATGTTGTTGTCGGGATTAGTTTTGCAAATTTATAAAGTATCATAAAGAGGCAGCCCCGTTAATATATTTTGCAAATTTGCGAACACAAATCGCTATTCTCTTTTTTTATTTTAAATAACTGGTTTTTTTCTAAAAATATATTTTTATCAATATACATAACATAAGCATATACCCATATGTGTTTGACAGAAAGCAAATAGTAATATATTTGATATTTGGAGCTATTTCTATGATATCATCACTCCAGTAGAAAAGAAACTTTATCCTGTTAAAGATTATGTAATACGCATATTTATTTTCATTTCGTATCTTGGAACTTTATCATTATGGATGAAACTGTTTGTAGGTTCCACTTGGGGATAGCTGGTTTCTTCTCCTCCATCAAACTTCTTTTATTTAAAGCCTGCAGCATTAGCGTTTCCCTACAAATACAATTCATTAAATTAGTAACCTCAATTACTGGAGTACATTAGACTACAATCGGTGTAAATATAGATCAGATGCTTTTTCAGGAATGGGCTATGTTTAGCAAGTAAGTCGTTCAATACCCAGAATCACTTAGAGATGGGTGGTGTATAAATTGAATTAATAAATAATTAACATGACATGTATCTAGACCTACAAGTACTTAGACTGGCTTTCTATGTACTTTCTGGGAAGAATCAGAAAAGTCTGATCAAGTGATATATCTGACTACAGTACACCAAAATGAATAAGTGTTAAATATGGTAACCTTTCACAGCATAGTTAAAATCTTTGAATTGGAAATTGTCCTAAGTAAAAGGTTTCCATCTGTGGCTTCCTGCATATGAATATTTTTGACTGTTCAAATTTAAACTAAACTTTTAAATTGGATTTTAATATATGCATCAATAAAAATTGATCCTACACAGGATTTAAAATAAAAACAAAATCTATACCCTCTTTCAGTGGTGGGTTCCTACGGGTTCAGCCTCGTTCAACGGCCTGGGTCGCTGGAACTGCCAGAGACCCAGGCCTGCCACGATCCTGATCTGGTTCTCCTGGTGGCGCCTATGGCGCCACCATCTTGTTTCTTTGCTTCTGTGCATGTGCATAGCTATTTTTATTGGTCTTTGCATGCATGGGCAGTGCGCATCAAGCATTGATGGAGCTTCCACAAGCAAACCAGCAGTAGACATTGCTGGAACCCACCCCTGCCCTCTTTGTTTATAAATATATGGCCAACTAGTTAGCTCTCTTTATATATGGGGCTATTGTCTTAGCCAGCGCCTGAAAATTGTATTAAATGTATTAATTTAATTGTATTATTAATTAATTAAATTGTATCAAATGACAAACATGGGATATAATAGTGCAATAGCTGAATATGATCGTGATAGGCTGACTAAAAAGGAAAGTACATTGCTAACCTATCTTGTGCAAGCAAACATTTGAATCTTTAGCTTAATTAGAAAAAAAAAAGCTCTCCAGTCTTCCATGCTCTTCATCTTGCTGCTTACTCCTAAGTTTACTACCCAGCATGGAAGAGAAACACTTTTTATCCAGAGTAGGTCTACAAATAAAGTGGCACTAACAGCACTTGTTAGAATGAAAGCAATCATCTGGAATGAGATTAGAACACACAAAATGTGAAGCGTCACTAAATCACAAGAAAGAATTGCAGTTAAGCAGAATTACTATCTCTATAAATCACCAGTCATTGTCATTAAGTATCATTTGTCTTAAATCAGGTTCCCATGAGGCAATTCTGATTAAGCGGCTTTCCTGAGTAAGCACATCTCAAGTAAGTGCTGCACTCTATACTGCTTGGACTTGTGTATATTGAATAACCTTCATTATTTTAAGGCAAAACTACCAGTTATATATTATGATAAAGGTTTGGGCATTCTGTTAGAAAGTAAGGAAAAGCTGAATGTGCATGTATTTTTGTAAGATTATTTATACATATGCATTAGGACAGAACAAGGGACACTGAGCTTGTCAATCAGAAGGTCAGCAGTTCAGGGGTTCGAATCCTTAGCACTGTGTAACAGAGTGAACTCCCATTACTTGTCCCAGCTTCTGCCAACCTAGTAGTTTGAAAGCATGTAAAAATGCAAATAGAAAAATAGAGACCACCTTTGGTGGGAAGCAGTGACGTGCAGTCAGGGGAGGCAGGAGAGGCAGAGCCTCACCGCTCTCATCATGAAAAGAAAAAAAAGAAAAAAAATTTCCCCTTTTCTCTTTCATCTCTTTCTTGCGCGTGCAAGCAAAATACCCCAGGATCATGGTGGCGGGGAAAGCAACTCCTTCCGCTGCGCTGCGGAGATGAGCCACGCTGTGCTCCTCAGCACTAGCCTCAGATCAGCGCGAGTCGCGGTCCCCTTCATGTTGGCTCAGGAAGGAGGGGAATGGGACCATGTGTACAGGGGAAGGGGACCGCGGCTCGTGCTGATCTGAGGGTGGCACTCAGGAGCCTCCTGCACGCGCAGTCCCATTCCCCTCCTTCCTGAGCCAACATGAAGGGGACCGTGGCTCGTGCTGATCCGAGGCTGGCGCTGAGGAGCCTCCTGCACACGTGGTCCCATTCTCCTCCTTCCTGAGCCAACATGAAGGGGACCGCGGCTCGCGCTGATCTGAGGCTGGCGCTGAGGAGCCTCCTGCACACGTGGTCCCATTCCCCTCCTTCCTGAGCCAACAGGAAGGGGACCGCGACTCGCACTGATCTGAGGCTAGCACTGAGGAGCACAGCATGGCTCTTCTCCGCAGTGCAGCGGTAGGAGTTGTTGTCCCCGCCACCGTGATCCTGGAGTATTTTGCTTGCACGCTTGCAAAGATCAAAGTTGTCACAGTCCTCCCTTCATGATGATCATTTGATGACATCACCAGCCATAAACCTCACCGCACGTCACTGGTGGGAAGGTAACAGCGTCCCATGGGCCTTCAGTGTTTAGTCAAGCTGGCCACATTACCCCAGAGATGTCTTCGGACAGCATTCGCTCTTCAGCTTTGAAATGGAGATGGGCACACACACACACATACCTAGAGTCAGGAAAGACTAGCATATATGTGCGAGAGGAACCTTTACCTTTACCTTATTAGGATAGAATGTAGAATAGGTACTGCATTGCTAGAAAAGGGCCTGAAATTTTCCACAAAGATTGTAAGGAATTCAGTATATTTCTCTTCTATGGGAAGACTAACATTTTTAATATGAATACTAAATTTCAGTTTTTGATTATATTAAGGGCTTTATTATTGAATGATATATTAATATTGACAGATAATTGAGCATGAATAACATATTGGCAACAAGTAGTGAATGATATTACACTCATACCTCCATACATAAAGTTCTTACTATGCTATATTCTTTTCAGTAAGTTATATGAGAGCTAATAAACTGAGATTCAATCGAGACAAAAGAGAGACCCTGTTTATATGTGGTGTGGCTTCCAGTTGAGTAGTGATGGGAAAAGTCTACATTCACTTTAAAGGAGCAGGTTTATGAATTAAAAATAATGAGTGTGATATTACAAGCTGTCATAATAAACCTGTTAAAATATATTGAAATAGAAAATGAATTTTCTTCTGTCAAAGAGAACTTAAAACACACCCAAAATTTTCATGCAGAAAGAAAATATATTTCAGAGTGGTAATTGTAACTGAACTAAATAACCTTTTGGCATATTAAAGCTAATATATATTTATATGAGAAATATCATATGAAATATGGTTTTCTGCTTTCAAGGAAGCAAAGTACAACCATATATACCTTTCCACACAGAGACTCACAAGGGAAATGTAAAGAGAATTTTTTCCCTTTGTCATACAATGAAACAATTGTAAACAATTTCCGAACTTAGCATCTTCTCTAATATTATAACAAAAGTTCTTCTTCCCAGATCACTCCTTATCCCTAACCTCATTATTCAATCATAATCAGCAAAAGTCCATTAAAAGTCATCAGCAATAACATCTATATTTTAACCTTAATAAAATAATCTAATTTTGTATTCCTTCACTTTTGTTTTAACATCATAGCTTAACTTTCTCTGAAAATATAAAACAAACATCTCTTATTCCTATATCTTATTTCTTATCTATAAACAACTTTTAAAAGCATCAGCTTTCAATCCTGGTTGAGAAAGACCCATTAAGACTACTAGATAGAACATCATTTATATTTTAACATTGATTAAATTTTATATTTCTTCCATTTGCTTAAAAATCTTGACTTTTAGAATATTCTCTTTAAATATTGACAAAAAAACCTTAATTACTTCATTTTCTCTTTGTCTCTTCTCAGGAAGGTCTTCATAAATCAACACATCTCCTTTGTAAATCTAAGATAAGAAAGTTGTCTAAGTCACTTCTGATTTATTATTTATGTGTCCCTTTTAATTATTAAGATTTCAGCCAATTTCATTTGTAAATTCAGTATAACATCTTTTTCCATATCATTCTTGTAACTCATTTTTTTAGTCCGCATTCAAAACAGCTTGATTCTCAGTGATATCTTCTAGCTCTTTTTTTAAATAGGTGATTGTGATAGTATCCAAACTTAAGAAAAATTTCTGAGTGTATTGTTCCCAAATATCATTGAATTCATCCAAAGTTAAAATATTTTTCTCGACTCTGCATTAGTTGGTCTCTCCTCCTTTAATTATAATCTTTAGTTCTTTCTGTTTCCCTTTGGTATCCAATCTCTTCTTATCATTTTTTCCTCTAATTTTCCAATATGAAGATTTCTTAAGCTAGATTAAAAATCTTCCTATTTTTTTACAGGTTTTTAAACCCACAAGAAATATTCTTAGAACTAAAGATTGAGTCTTACTTCAAATCCATTTTGCCTTGTAGTCCATTTATAATTTTCCAAACCCGAGTCCCTTCGGGGAGAGGGGGCGGTCTATAAATCCTGAAAAAAATATATTCTAATAACGCTTTTGCTATTTATTTAAAAATATTTTTAAACTTACATTAAGCTTCATTTGCTGACGATTGATGGAGAATGTGATAAAATTTGTCATTCTGAAGGTTCTAAAATTTCCAAAAAAACAATTACAAGCAATTTCCAGAAGTAATTAAGAAAAAAAAATTGGGTAAACCCCAGTGTTTGCCTGAAGGCTTTGCTTGGGCAAAGCTAACTTTCCTTTGGCTCCAGTAGTTCTAAAACCTGCCAGAGGCCACTATTTTAGTCTCCTTATGGGAATCATTTATATGGAGCACTTGTGGATGATCCCAGGCCCTTTTCCTTATTCAGAAATAAAGAAAAGCTAGCTGATCCTTTCAAGGGCTCCTTTTTCAGCCATGATAATCAGCTGCAGTAAAAGCTGCCTTGTCTTCAGTCTGCCATGATTCCTTGGAACTCAAATATTTCAAAACTTCAAGCAGATATCTAGGCATAGAACTATGATTGTATCATTTCTATTCACTAAAACTGAGCATAAATTAAATTTGGAGATGGAAAATATATGTAGGAAAAAAAACAACTATATTTGCAAAGTAAAATGAATGTTTTATTGTAAATATTTATTCTTTCTGCAGTTAATTAAAACTTGAAATGCTTATTCTGGTGCAGTTATCTCCTAAACTCCATGATTGTCCCAGAATAAATGGGTTGAGAAATAGGGTTTCAGGCAGAATATTTCAGTATATCAGATGAAACTCAGCAAACAAAGCTCTATTGAATGCTTCTTTTCTGCTAGATAAGTTTCTCTAAGAAGCCCAGCCTGGGAGCAAAGCCAAAGCATGCTCTAATTTCATGTTTTACACTACTAACATTGTGCTGCAATCCTATATTATTTTAATAACTGTTGAAAAGCTGTGAAAGCCACCATATCTAACAACCAATTTACGTAGTTGACCAAAGTGCCAAGAGTTGTTCATGTAATCTGCTGCTGCAGCTAACACATGATATGCATTAGCTTATGTGCAAAAGGAACATGAATTCTTATTTGTTATTTATTTATATCCTGCCTTTTCTATTTTTACAAATAACTCCAGGTACTAACTACTTGGAGCCAGAGGCTTCTGAAGGTGAGTGTGAGAGCTTTGCTATGGAGATGATGTGGCAGTTGTAATTTCCAGGATGAGTCATAAATAACTTTTTTTGATTAAGTCATAACTTTTAATTGTCATTAGGTGACCAATCATAAATTGAGAACTACCTGCAGTGATATCCTATATTGATGAAAGGAAAAACTGTTTTATTCTTTCCAAAAACCTTCAACACAATGTATTATTAATTCTTTGACAGTAACTTTTGGGCTTAAGATATAAAAAGCTAAGAAACCTCTGTATGTGGTTTCTTAGAATTCCAATGTCCAGGGAAATTGTATTTATGATATGGGCTAAGGTAAGGTTTTATTCCCTCTACCAAAATTTCAGAGAGAGCAGGTTCAAAATCATAACCAGCAGTAGCATCTTCTTTTCATCTGCATGTCTCACACATACAAAATGCATGACTAATACAATACCATGGGAAGGTCATGATTATTTACTTTAAAATGGTATCTCACTGCCTATATTTAGAACAAAAAGATTTCCCATACATTCTTGTTCACAGCTGACACACACTTTGTATTAAAGACTGAAACATGTTGATTGTAATACCCAGAAAAAATGGGTTTAAAAAGTGGCCTACATAAGAAGATGCCACAATTACTAGTCATTCAAGAAAGCATATACAACTATCTTAATATCTATTCTTGATTTGAAAATGGGTCAACTCCCACCCCGTTATTTACAAAACAGATTTAGCAATAGTTTGGATTTAATAAAGATTTTAAAGGAAGAGCCAAAATATATTTTAAACACCCCAATATACTTTATGAACACAGTGAACTAATGAATTCTGATAACACAGAAGATAGAAATGATAGCTATAGACAAAGCCTGCCCTTTATAGCTTGCAAAACTTCTGTTCAAGATGCATTTTGAATTCTCCAATTATTTCCCTATATTCTGAGATTGTCAGTTACTTGCAGCTCTCTTCTTTTAACTATTTAAGTGCTGCATTTGAATGGTTCTCTGACTATTGAGATAGAATAGAATAGAATATAGAATAGAATAGAATAGAATAGAATAGAATAGAATAGAATAGAATAGAATAGAATAGAATAGAATAGAATAGAATTCTTTATTGGCCAAGTGTTGTTGGACACACAAGGAATTTGTCTTTGGTGCATATGCTTTCAGCGTACATAAAAAGACAAGATACATTCATCAAGAATCATAAGGTACAATACTTAATGATAGTCATAAGGTACAAATAAGGAATCAGGAAACAATCAATATAAAATGTAAGGATACAAGCAGCAAAGTTACAGTCATGCAGTCATAAGTGGAAGGAGATGGGTGATAGGAACAATCAGAAGACTAATAGTAATAGTAATGCAGCCTTAGTGAATAGTTTGACAGTAGTAAGGGAATTATTTGTTTAGCAGAGTGATGGCATTCAGAAAAAAACTGTTCTTGTGTCTAGTTGTCTTGGTGTGCAGTGCTCTATAGTGTCATTTTAAGGGTAGGAGTTGAAACAATTTATGTCCAGGACATGAGGGGTCTGTAAATATATTCACAGCCCTCTTTTGGACTCGTGCAGTGTACAGGTCCTCAATTGAAGGCAATTTGGTAGAAGACATAACAAATATAACTGTAACTTGCTTTTTTTATTTAAAAAGATTATATTTACATATTAATGTCTATTAGTCTTGACTCATATTGACTTCATGGACTCAGGATCATTCCAGAAGTGGTTTTTCATTACCTTCTTCCATAACACAGGAAAGCCCTACTTTCCAGTGTAGAGTTTAGAGGGAATAATTGACCCAAGGACACCAGTCTGGTTTTTGTGTTCATGGAAGCATTACAATCTTGGTTCCTCTGCTCTTAATTTAGCATTTTAAACATTACATAATCATTACATAATACTTAATTAAAATTAAGTACCGTTTTCAAAAAAAATTCAAATGATAAAATGGCCATATCAACTTCTTTCAAAGCCACAATGGGGATTTCAAGATCAGAAAACATGGATTTTAAAATATTTTGCATACCTATATCAGTTTTGCATTTGTTCTTGAATGTTTTAACCCCTTCTTTTATGAAATAATTCTTAGTATCATTATTTTCATTTATTTATTTATCAAATTTATATAGCTGCCCATTTCACCAAAAGCAACTCAGTGTGCAAATAGAGATAGATATATCGTGTTTCCCCAAAACTAAGACCTATCCCAAAAATAAACCCTAGTTTGATTTTTACTTGTGCGCCTAATGCAGTGGTGGGATTCAGCCAGTTTGCATCACTTGGGAGAACTGGTTGTTAACTTTCTGAGCAGTTTGGTGAACTGTTTGTTGGAGGAAATCGTAATGACAGAGAACCAGTTGTTAAATTATTTTAATCCCACCACTAATCTTATATAAGCTCTATCCCCAAAATAAGCCATAGTTAAAACCCCTCACACTCTGTCCGGTTGTACGAGGTGGGGCAAGTCACATGCGTAAAAATCAAGCTAGTGGCGGTGGGGGAGTGGATCTGCCTCACACGCCTCACACCCACTAACCTTAGGACCACCAAGTCAGGCTTCCTGTGCCCCGACACCTGTCACACCAGTGCCTGAGTTATTCTGTGGCCTGACACCATAGGGTGCATCATGCCAGTGCCACCACTCACAGCAGGAGACAACATGGTGTCAGTGTGACATATGTTGTGCATGGGAAGCCTGGCTGCAGTGGTCCTAAGGTAAGTGGATAAGACATCCCCAAAAATAACACCTGGTGCTCATTTTGGGAGCCAAAAGAAAATAAGACCAGGTGTGATTGAAGCCCTGCCCTCTTTTACATAATAGGTAGTGCTTTGATTACATGTTAAGACTGATTTTGTTTAGAACCCCACTCCTAGAGACAAACACTGAATTGTGTGACTTTGAACCTGCTTCTATCCTGCCATAGGCCAACATTAAAAATCCATATCATGGTTTCCTCTCATGTGCCTTTCTAAACGTTCTCGGAAGACTGTGTTGAATACCAAGATACCATGTCAAATGAAATTCTGAGAGCTAGAGCTTTAATTTTCTCAGGCAACAATTAGAACAGGCTATTCTAACTTAAAATCATAGTGTCATAAGGTCTTCATGATTGCCAGTAATTTGATAAATATAGCTTTATGATGATTGCCTGAAAGGGGTTTACTTTATATGCCAATCTTTTGCACATAGCTGGTCTTTAAGCTTAGTTACAGAGCTCACAATCTTTGGGCAACAACAACAAAGAAGACCCGTTCTGAAAATGGCTAGATGCCAGCTATCACAAGATGATTTTCTGTTTCACTAGTTGATTAACACAGCACTTTTTGAACTAAGAAGAAAAACAATTAAAACATTGAAATAGCAGTCTATGTCTACTTTAAAATACTTAAAGTTCTAATTTCTTTCAACCATAGTTTTTAGACACATCATGATTTTTTTTTTACAGAATACACTGACTCCCCATACTACTACAAGCATCTGTATATAAATGACATTCTTATATGTTCAGTAACTAAACTTATAAAGATAAATAAAATTCAGGTGAAGAATTTTTGCCCTTGGAAAACTGAAAGAATTACATTTGGATGTCTAGTTTTGCAAACTATGAGAGTGAATCACATCAAAAACAGCCCTTAGCCAAAGTGATTTGCTCCTATTCAAATTCAGAGCTTTCAGAAAGAATTAAATCAGCAACATCTGATAGTCACATCTGCCTCCAGCATGTTCAGGTGTGCACGTGTATTATTCCCTTCTTTTAGAGATGCTGAAATCTGTTTATATTGGTACATTTCCTCTCAAACATCTTTTGGCTAAATGAAAAAGTTTTAGGCAAAAGTCAAGAGGTTGTTCCCATCTGTGCTGAGCTGTATGGTTTTAACTTTCTTCTGGCTAAAATTAACATATCCACATCCAGCAGTTGGCAGTTAACAACACTTGCTTGGATTTCTAAGATCCTGCAGGGATTTTAGTTCAGCTTTAACAAACCAAAGGCCACCATGATACATAATAAAGATGCTACTTGCCCTTCAGTTACTCAGCTACTGTTCTGTCTTTTAAATTCTCAGCTAAATTTTAGAGAATCAAACAGAGTTTGGAAGGCTGAAGTTAAAGGTCAAATCATGCAACAGCAAAATCATTGTTGTAGAACGAGATTGGTCCAAAGCTATATCAAAAGTTAAGTGCATATAAGAGAAGTACAGAGCTCATAGAGCAAAAACAAAAAAGAACATTAAACTGTAGCTCCCCACTCTGTGCACCAGCGACTTCTTGAGCTCCAGCCATTTTTCACTAACCATCTTCTACTTTTTCTACTTTTGTATGAGCGTATTAGCTTGGTGAATAATTTATTACAGATATGATGATTCATTGGTGAAAGACACTGAGCTTGCAAGCTGGAAAGCTGACAGCCTGGATTTGAGACTCAAATGCCACGCAATGGGATGAGCTCCTTTTCCTTGCCTCAGCTCCAGCACCCACCCCAGCAGTTTGAAAGCATGTAAATGCTAGTAAACTAATAGGTAGATTTTTTCCCTTGTTTTTATCCTCTAAACCTAATGTGCGTCTTATAGTCCAGAGCATCTTATAGTCTGAAAAATATGGTAATTTTTAATATAATTTTTCAACTTCATAATGATAATGGAGTTAATTAGGTAGGATTAAAAGAACTATGTGAAAATCAAAACTGATTTTCAGCTAGCTTGTTTTCTGAAAGATCACACAATAGTTTTAACTCTGAATTAATTGAATGTTGATTGACTGACCTGAACCAACCATTCTACATGAATCCCATAACGGCAGGGATGGTAACACCATAAGCAAATGGAATGGAATATTTGCATCTGAAAAGATGACCCCTGAGATACATGAAAACCCATACACCCTGGGCTTAATACCTGAGTATTATGAATGTTTGGTTGTATCCAGAAGCCTATAAAAGCAGTGCCCACAGGACTTGCATTATGAGGCAGTGGAAGTTCATAATGGCTAGTAGGTGGGATGCTGCATTTTGCATTAAGTAATTGAGTGACCTTCCTAAAGCAGCCTCATGAAAACTGCATTTCAGTAGTCTAATTTTAAAGTAACAAAGGCAGGATTTCTTGAATTTGAATGAAAACGTTTAATATTTTAAAGATGTCAGCTAATTTCCTTCTTTTCCAAACTGAAATTGTACTGGAATATTTTAAATATTGCTACAGTTAGAAATGGCATTTGGCACAATCCTGCAGCAATCACAATTTTCCTCTCATTTTCAGTATGTGATCATTTATTATTTTATTAAATGGTTCAGACGTTATTCACTGTAACTTTCTTTTGACAGAATAATATTGTTGGAAGTGAAAGGATAAAAAGCAAATAGAAAGCTCTCAATACCAGGAAAATCCTTCTGATTTGCACAGAAACACATTACTGCTAACTGTCACATTTTCAACAACTTTGCAAATTACATCTGGGAATGTGTTAACATTAAGGAGTGAATGCTGAACAGCAATCTTTATTTGATTTTGTAAGGGACAGAAACCATAAACTGGAAAGATCAAGATGACTGGGCACCAGCCTAGAAAGCAAGCAAAATGTGAGTTCAAATTGTGCCTTGGCCATGAAACCCAGTTGGATGAACTTAGAGGAGTCACTGTCTCTCAGCCCAACTCACCTGGCAGGATTGTTGTGGGGAAGGAAGGAGGAGGAAGATGTGTTGGAGATGTTCGCCACCTTAATTGTGAAAATAATAAAGGCAGGATATAAATACATGAATAAATAAGTAAAAAATAAAGTTGTTGATCACATTAGATGTCTTTAAAGGGAAACTGGACAAATTCATTGAACATATGGATTTATAACTAATGTGGTTGGCTGTATATTTCCAAAATCAGAAACGGAAGACACTAGTTGGCAAACAGTGGCCAACTGAGATTCATTGCCCTGGCATTCTGCTTCTGGCCTTGTCTTAAACATTTCATTCATCTGAAATTTATATTAGATTGCCCTAGCAGGGCTAAGTTTTAAATTCTTATAGTAGTCTGTCTAACATAAGAACTACTGACATACTAAAATGCAGTTCAAATTTCTCTATTTGCTAGATACGTTGTACCTGAGTTTTGCCGGAGTGGGGTGGGGGTGTTGTGAAATTCTGAATTTCTTTCTACTAGTTCTCCTTCAGTTTGTTGAAATTTTTTTTTTTAAAAAAAGGGGGGCATGGAACTTTGGTGGATTTGCTGCAGTTAATTAAAAGCCAGTCAAGTATGAATGTTATGGCCGTATACCTCAAGATCAGCAGTTTGCATCCTTCTTGCCTTCCATTATTCCATGAAAACATAAGAGAAGCTGTCATTAGTGAATTTTGCAACATGATTTTTTTCAGACAAGAAAGTGCAGACTTTAATAATCGCTCTGCTTCTTAAGTCACTTAAAATGGCTGCTGAAGTACTTACATGGTTGTATAAAAGTTTCTAAGCCCTATGTGGGAATGGGACATTACATTTATTTGGAAGCAAGTTTAAGGTTAACCGCTTCTGAAATAGAATATGTGAGGGAAAGTTTAGAGACAAGGGAATTCTAAGTCTAGGTTAAAAGAGATTGAAGCACTGATGAGAATTCCAGAAAAAAATTAAATAATCGCAGCTGTTTTTGCAGCCAGGCTGTCAGGATTATTATGTATGGTGAAGTAGACATGAGATATTTAATATTTCCACTATATTCCAGACAGAACACCTGTTTTTTTACTTGCTTTATAATATTACATTGTTCTCAATTTGGTCTGGAATAACTGCAGATATAATATAGTATCCAACTTACTATTTCCCAATTATGTTTAGTAAAACATATTTTGAGGTTGAAACAAATCTTATACAATGCCAGGTAACAAAAAGTCATAGCATAATTATCTAGGACAATATCCATCCAGAGTAATGCTTATGTGTCATACATTTTAGTAGCATATTTTGAATTATGATGGGGGAGGAAAGAGGGAAAGAAAAGAAAGGAGAGGAATTATTATAATAGGGATTTTTCCCTTACGGGCTAAAAAGGTTTTCTTTCCTTTTTATAAGTATTCGTGCCTTGCCGAAAAGAATTCTTTCTTGTTAGTGCAACTAATCAAGTTGTGATTTATTTTACTTCATGAATACCTTTCCCCCTCTCAACAAGTTCTCTTCAATGTGACCTTGACAGAATCTTCATGCTCGATCAGTCCACAAAATCTCTGTGCAAATTATCCACAACAATTGCCAATTAGGGATAGGTGCTGCAGTGGGTTTAATGTGGACTTCTGTACACCGACTTCTCAAATGAGCTTCCCCAAATGCATTTTTTTTTTGACCAAAAAGTAGCTATTACATACTAACACTCTGAATAGACTAAGTTGAAATGACAGGAAAGTGAGAAGGTGGTGACATATTGGAAGACAATTTTCTTGTATGTGCTGGAATAAATTAAGCAGCTACTCCAGTTTCAATTTACAAGCAAACACACATAAACACTACTAATTAATACTTCATATTTGATATGTATATAGTCAACAAAGACATTGATTTTTTTTAAAGTATACTTTTGTTATAATTAATATAGTCAATTAATTTAGCACTGCCATCTCCAAAATTCCATTTAAAATTGAAGACAAGCATAGCTTTTCTTAGAATAAAACATATATGTTTTACTCATAGAATCATCATTTTTATACTTTTTATTGAACTTTGAAATGCAAAGATAAAAAACATACAAATTAAGAAAAATATTAAAAACTAAAAAGTGCAGAGAGGAGAAAAGGAGGAAGGGAATGTGTGTTTGCGTATATACATACATACATACATACATACATACATACATACATACATACATACATACATACACACATATTCTCCAACCTTTCAACCAAAAATCTCGGTTGATACTTTATTCATTTAGATATTTTATCTATTAGCAAATAATAAAACCTCATCATTCAGTATTTACTAAATTAATCATTAAAAATCTATTAAAAACTACCAGAAATAGATATTTAAATTAGAACATAATTTTCTCTAAAAATGCAAGAAATCTCTTCTTCCCATATCATATGTATAAACAAATCTTTAAAGCCTATTCATTTAAACTTAATCAAGAAAAAAATCTGATTAAATTCTCTTACCAGAAACAACATATTGAAAATTTCAATCTTTGATTCCTTAAAATAATGTCCCACAAATTAATTTTCTATCATTTTTTTCTTTGTCTCTTCATGGCACTGCCTTCTGTTAACCATAGCTGCCACAGAAGAAATCCAGGGTATAAGAGTTGTCAACCAGATTAAATTAAAATGCATTTTGAAAAGGATACTGTCAGATTTGAATGTTTCTTGATTACACACAAATTACTTCTGTTTCTTTATGCATCGTGTCCTTGTATAAGTTTGTCTATTCATACAATACAGCAATTTTCTGTTGATATACATTTATATATTCTCTAAAAGATTGATATTATTTATATATATATATATTAGCTTAGTGGCTAAGACTCCTGCCTAAGGTATAATACAGCCCAGGTTCAAATCCCAGTAAGGGTATGGCTAGCTAATGAGAGCTAATTAGCTTGAAATAGATCTATACTAGTCTCCCTTTATTCATTTATCAGTACAAATACAACACAAATATAAAAAGGCAATATTAAAAATAAAAATATGGTTTTCTGCCTGCATGGTCTTCTGTGATGAGCCGAAGAACAGAAAGAGGGAGTAGTGACCTTCCTCCCATATTTAGGCATACCAGGGGTTGTAACACAAATACATACCTATTTCCCTGGCTCAACTGATAAGGAGGCGAGCCTGTGGCTTAGTGGCTAAGACTCCTGCCTAAGATATAATACAGCCCAGGTTCAAATACCAGTAAGGGTATGGCTAGCTGATGAGAGCTATTTAGCTTGAAATAGATCTATACTAGTCTCCCTTTATTTATTTATCAGTACAAATACAACATAAATATAAATATAAATATAAATATAAATATAAGTATAAGTATAAGTATAAGTATAAGTATAAGTATAAGTATAAGTATAAGTATAAATTATATATACATATATACATATATACATATATACATATATACATATATACATATATACATATATACATATATACATATATACATATATACATATATACATATATACATATATACATATATACATATATACATATATACATATATACATATATACATATATACATATATACATATATACATATATACATATATACATATATACATATATACATATATACATATATACATATATACATATATACATATATACATATATACATATATATATATATAGAATAGTTAGCCTAATTATATTTAATTAATATTTCAGGGCAACATGTAATAAATAGTTTCACACCTTGTTACAGTATAGCATAAACTTTCATACCACTGAATACTAATATTTTATCCATGTCATCTCATAAAAGAGAAAAGCAAAATCACTATGGCAGCATTAATATTCAATACATGAAAGTGGTAGCAACTATAGATAAAATGCCTCACGTACAGAATGGAATTGTACTATAAACTTACATTTATGCACAATTACATCAGAAAATAAATCTCAATTTCTTGCTAAGTGGTTTCCATAAGTGAACATATGCATAAATGCAACATGCTTGTCTCACTTAGATCAATAGGGTTTTTATATAACCATGCTGGTTCTGTATTGAATCAGACAATTATCTTGATGTTATTACAAAGTATATGGTCTTTTTCTGTACATTCAAGTCTTCTGACCACATATTGTTGCCTTATTCAATCATTTGAAGTACTATTGAAATCTTAATGCAAAACTCTGCCAAAAGCTATAACTAGACTATATTTAACCAGAAATACCATTGAATAATGTGGTATGTCAACTGGACTGACTAAACAAATGTGTTATTTTAATTATAATCAAATAATATAGTAAATTATATTATTAATGTAAATATAGTAAATATACTATAGTCGTAACGACTAGCACATATGTGCGAGGGGAACCTTTATCTTTACCTAATATAGTAAATAGCCTTTGATGGCACAAATAATAACACCATTAAAAGACTTCTTTATAACTTTAGTATAGTGGAAGTAGAAATAATACACTATGCTATCCATTTGCCATTAGGTTAAACTTTATTTCCCAGAGTTTCTGACAATAGAATTATTTCATTAATGTTAATAAAGCAATTGTTTGGTATTATTTTCATTGAGCTACAGATCGTAAATTACAGCAATGATGTAATAGTCATACTTTGACAGATTAATATTGAACAATCCGTGAGAAACACAATTTCATACAAATGAATAAAAATATTTGATTTGGAGTACTGAGGAGTCATCTATCAGACTCAGCTCACCCTTTAGTGAATTAGGTCCTTAAGTGCTACTGAAAGCTTGAACAGCATTCTTCAAAATGAAAAAGACCTTCTGCAGTCACAACAAAAGCTTAAGATTGAAAATCAGGCTTGTCAAATGCTACATCTTTTCTATCCTGCTCTATGGAGTGGTGAGTTGGTGTCTGACAGAAAGCCACTTGAAGAGACTAGAAGCATTTGAAATATGCTTTACAGGCAGCTGTTACATATAAGTTGGGTTGACAAAATGGTATATGTAAGAGCCATTATGGTATAATAGTTAAGGAGGTATTTAAGAGCCTGGAAGATCCAGGTTTTCATCCTTCCTTGAATCCCTCTCGGTTTCTGAGAAGACATTTGATAACCAAAACCCTTGTCACAGCATTTATTAAGTTTCACTATAAGAACTAGGTAAGTGCAGTGCAAAAACAAGTAGCTTCTGCAAATCTGTTGAACAAAAGTCAAAGAAACATACAAGCTATGTTGTATGTATGTGATCTAACAAAAATGAAACATATGCAACAGATCTGTGTGAAGTTGTGGAACTCATGTATAAAAAGAAGTGAACATATTAGTTATGAATAGGGTTAGAGTATATACATCAGAGATGAGTTCCTACCGGTTCGCACCAGTTCGGTAGAGCCGGTTCGTCAAATCTATTGAACCGGTTAGAAGAGGTTCCACCGGTGGACCAGGAAATACGTAGGTTCCACCGGTAGACCTGAAAGTAAATTCCGGAACGCCTGCCCTGGCCCTGTCCTCGCTCGGCCAGCCCGTTCTGTCGCAGCTCACTCGCTCCCCCATCCGTCCGCACTAAACTAGCCCAGCCTGCCAATCACTGATTGGCTGGAGTCCAGCCAATCAGTGAGTGGGCTGGAGTCAACCCGCCCACTTCTAACACCTGTTTAAAAGCACGGCAGGTCCTCACTTCATTTTGTTTTGTTTCGCTTCACCTTCCAGCAGCTTGTTGCTTCCGTCAGGTAAGCAACTAAGCGCGAGGAGGGGCGGTGGGGGCAGCCGGAGGCTAGCTTACGCCAGCTCGTGGATTTTGGGAGGGAAGGCCTTCAAAACTTGTCTCGCAAAAGCTGCGAGCTGGCGTACGCCACATGGCCCAAAGGGGGGGGGCAGTGACCTAGCTTACGCCAGCTCACGGGTTTCATTTTAGTGACCTTTCCTTACATAATTGGTGTTTTCTTTCATATTTTTAGATTTCTAATTTCTGTTTCTGTTAGTTAGCAATTGCTAAAACAAATCCCACGTGAAAAAGTATTCAAAGCCTTCTTGATTTTAATTGTCAATTTATTTATTCATGCACATTCTAATATTTATTCATTTTCATATTTCTGTTTTTCCACTGTTGTGCAAACACAAGTCCAACAGCTAATAACATGTGTAAAATTAAATATGTATTGTATTCCCTTTCAAATAGCCAACTGGTTCTGGTTTTAAATCCATATTTTGCTTTACCATTGCTTCTAACCAATAACTCTTGAATAGCTACTTGGACTGACCTAAGTACTGAACCTAATTCATATATTTCTGTTTTTTTGAACTGAGAACGAAATTTCAGAAAAAGAAATCTGTATTGCTTTGTGAATCTACCTATGACATTCATTCTTGATCTAACTTCTTGGATGAAAGACTATATCTTTCCTATTTGTTGGGGGATATCCTTCCTGAAAACACTGTACATTTTTGGGTGAAAA
This sequence comes from Natrix helvetica, assembly GCF_964273705.1. Lineage (NCBI taxonomy): Eukaryota > Metazoa > Chordata > Lepidosauria > Squamata > Natricidae > Natrix > Natrix helvetica. Next base: position 32,721,755 of record NC_138558.1, on the reverse strand, counting down.
TAGAGGTCCCTTCTGTTACCTGTAGTGTAGTCCTCAGCTTACAACCACAATTGAGTCTAATATTGTTTTATTTCTTCTGCAATTAGTATTATTTAACAGGATGAAGAGGCAACAGAGTAGGACCGCTAGGACAGTTATCTTTCCTATATAAGTAGCTGTTTTATTGCTTTGTGTGCTTGTTTCATCCTTAATATAGTAGTGCAAGCAATTAAAGTCTTCCTTTCTCTATCTCTTTGTGCAGGCCATTCATTGGAGCAAGGTGGTAAGTGGGTGACTTCAACACACAAAAGGACAGTAACCTTCCTTTTCTATTATTTTGTGTACTTGTTTCAACCTAATGTAGTGCATGCGATTAAAGTCTTCCTTTCTGTGTCTCTTCTTTGTGCAGGTTATTGGAGCAAGGTGGTGAGGTGGTGGTGTGCAGAAGACCCGGCAAGGCAGTAATCTTCCCTCTGTAAGTAGTTGTCTTTATTGTTTTGTGTACTTGTTTCATCCTAATGCAGTGCATGCAATGGAAGAGTTCATTTCTGTGTCTCTTCTTCGTGCAGGCCATTCATTGGAGTCAGTGATACTGAAGACTGGCAAGGACAGTCATCTTCTTTCTGTAAGTAGCTCTTTTATTGTTTTGTGCACTTATTTTAATCTTATTGTAGTTTATCCATTGGGGCAAATAATTCAGTGACATCGTCTTGGCCACTCCACCCGGTCACATGGGCGGCAAGCCATTCCCACCCGGTCACATGGGTGGCAAGCCACTCCTAGCCAGTCACATGGACAGCAAGCCACTCCCACAAAGCAGGCCACACCTACAGAAGAGGTTCCAAAAAATTTGAAACCCACCACTGATATACATATACAATTTCACAATGCTTTACACACTGTCAGCATATTGCCCCCAACAATCTGGGTCCTCATTTTACCACCTTGAAAGCTTGGAAGACTGAGTCAACCTTGAGCCAGTGAAACTCGAACTGCCAAACTGCTGGCAGCCGGCAATCAGCAGAGGTAGCATGCAGTACTCCATTCTAACCACTGAGCCACCATGTATAAAGTGTGCATAGTATATATTATAAACACATACAGACACAATATATAGTAGAATGAATGCCAATATCAAAGCATAACTGATCTGTTTATAAGGGTTCTTTAAAGGATTAGAAAACATTGTTAGAGATTATCAAGTGATTCCAGAAATTCCGTGGTTGTTGGGAAAAAATTGTCATGGCAGAAAAATAAAGGCATGAATAATACCAAATGACACAAAATTGGGTGAGATAAGTAATATCTTAGAATATAAAAATAAATTTCAAAATCATTTGGGGAAAATGAACTACAAAACAGCAGAATGAAATGTAATAGTAGTACTGGATATCTAGCACTAATAAGAGCGCTAAAGCAAAAACACTATACCTTGCCAGAGTAATGGCTTTTCTATGGCCCACATAAACCAGTTTAAGGTTTAAGACAAGACCTTATCTGTTCTTTCACAGGGGGTTTCTATACTCTGCCTAAATTAGTTTGATGTTCCTCATCCATAACATCTTATTTGATAGTTCACTTATCTAATCATAACCATTCTTAGAAGTTCCTGCATAGAAAAACCATACTTCTATAATTTGTTTTCAAGAGAGGGCATCAAAAAAGATTCATTGCTATATGAAACAGGGAGCAAGGTCGTCATGCAGGAAGACAAGTTCCAGCCCGTAGATAACAACCTGGCCTTTATCTTCATCAAACCTAATTCAAAGAATGTTAGAAGTCCAACAGGCCCTGAAATATCTCTCTAGATAATTTGGATTGAACACTTTCCAAAAGGGCAAAGCTATAATAATGGTCCAAGCTACACATGAGCCGAGCTTGAAACAGTTTAAGGGAAGCTGGGAGGTATCCCTCTCTACCTTGTCTTACAAAATAGCAAGCAACTACTAAGTTATTTTGACCAATTAAGGTAACCTAACTGACACATGCCCTTTGACTCTCTGATGCATAAAGTAGGTATTTAAAACATGACACATCATTGAAAACCTTTTTGATATTCCAGGAATAGTTTGGACCTTCTAGCAAACACCATTATTTTAAGCTTTATCATTATTTGCAATGGTGTTCTTCAGAACGTTGAACTAGAAATTGCAATTATCTGATACTGCCACTCAAACTCCACCAGTGCAATAATATCCAGAATTACTTAATACAAATTGTTAATACTTCAAGAATTAAGTAAAAAAGCAACTGAGAAAGTGGACAACACTGACAGGTGCCATACAATAACCCAGATTAACCAATTTGTTGTTTCTCTTCTTGTTGGTTGCAAATAATAAATTGCAGCCCACCCAATAAAAGCCACCCAGAGTTGCCCTTTGGTAAAATGGATGGCCAATAAAGTTAATAAATAATAAATAAATAAATAAAACAATGAATGATTTCATTTTTATCTCTAATTTGTTTTATAAACTTTATATGAGCCATATTTAAAAAATTCAGCATCTAAAGATATTAATACAGCAGAATCCCAACTATCTTGAAGTACATACAAACTATCTATTAATAAACATAAATTATCCTAAGCTTATCTATTTTTAATAAATCCAGGCTGAGATAGATGAATTATGTATAACATCACTCTGCAACTGTCTATTCAACAAAGCAGTTAATAACTTAGTGTCTATATTAATTAATGAAACAGGTTTATAACTTACATGGAATGTTAAATCTTTACCCAATTTTAAAATCAATGTTATAGAAGCCTCATAAAAAGATTAAAACCAGTTTACCAGGTTTAAATTATATATAATAGACTCCTAATAATATTGGGACCAACAAATATATGTATGCACATACATACATATTGATTAAATTTCAATAAATTTATAAATACTTGTACTTTTACATCAGAAAGTTGTCTAGGCTAGGAGCTTTCCCAGGTTTATCAATTGTTTCTAATATCTCTTGAAGCTTCAAAGATCGTTCTCAAGATAGTCTCCCACACAGTCCTGAAATAGAGGTTGAATATCAAACAAAACATTAGCAATTTGCTGCTGATATATAAATAGTATAAATATAAGAATTATAAAAATTATATATATATTATCAGTGAATCTCAGTCTACCATTTTTAAAGTTTCAGAAGTAATATCTTGTTTCACTTGTTTTAAATGAAGGGTGTCAAATTCGATTTCATTGAGGGCTGCATCAGAGTTGTGTTTGATCTCGGGGTTCCAGGTGGGCATGGCCAGCTTGACATCACTCATGTCGGTGCACCTGGGGTGGCCTGAGCACTCTGCCAGTGAAAACGGGCTCCCAAGTTCCATTTTCAGCTGTGATGGTCCTTTAACCCTCTGCCTATGAAAATGGAGGTTGGGAAGGCAGCACATAGCCCACCCAAACTCTGTTTTTGTTGGCAAAGACATTTGCAGGCCAGGTCTAAGACCCCCCAGGGGCTTGAGTTCGACACACCTGTTTTAAATGACTACAGTTTTTCATCAGATTCTCAATATTTCAATTTCAAACTCTTTAAAGGAAATTCAACTTAGTGATCATAAATTTTATTCATCTTCAACTCTCCTGGCATAAATATATTTATTTGCATATGCCAGTAAATATTAATTAACCAAAATTCCATGTTTCTATCTGAAACTTGTACTACTTTAATGCAAAGAAACAAGCAATAGTATACCTACATATACAAAATTTATATGCATTTCATAACATTTACAATAACCTGCAAATTAGTAGTTAATATAATTCAAAATATATATCTGTTCAAATAAGGCCCACTATTAAGGTACTGAACACATTTGAAATGGGATGTTAATGTAATGAAAACATGATGTGAAATCATGATAGACTTAATTCTTTAATCTAAAGAATTAAATAAAGATCAGGAAATCAATTGATCAGAATAGAGCTGGAAGGGACCTTGGGGGTCTTCTAGTCCAACTCCCTGCTTCAGGCAGGAGATCCCATACCATTTCAAGCAAGTGGTTGTCCAGCCTCTTCTGAAAAACCTTCAGTGATGAAGCACCCACAACTTCTGAAGATAACCTGTTCCACTGGTTAATTATTCTCGCTGTTAGGAAGTTTCTCTTTAATTCCAAGTTGCTTCTTTCCTTGATTAGTTCCCATCCATTGTTTATTGTCTTGTCTTCCAGTGCTTTAGAAAATAAGCTGCCCCCCTCCTCTTTGTGGCAGCCTCCCATACTTGAATACTGCTATCTTCTTTTTTCTTTTTTCTAGACTAGCCATATCCAGTTCTTGCGACTGTTCTTTATATGTTTTAGTTTCCAGGCCTATAATCATCTTAGTTGCTTTTCTCTGCACTTTTTTCAGAGTCTCAGTATCTTTTTTGTAATGTGGTGGCCACAACTGTATGCTGTATTCCAAGTATAGTCATACTGAATTTATTGAAATCAGAAAATAAGTTCTGCAGACATAAAAGTATACTCCTTCTTTCAATTCATTGGACAGAAAAGTAGTAGCAACTTGGGAAGATAAGGGAGAACGTGTGAAGCCAGAAAAAGGCAGCCTATTTTTATATAGTATCTATTGTACGTATGATGTCATTTCAGAATCATTGTAGCATATCTTTCAAAAATCCTAGAACACCGTGGAACTATCTGATGCTTGGAAAAGAACTGATGTGTTTCCCATCTTCAAAAAAGGAGAAATCCCAAAGGTGCTTTTTCAAAAGGCAACTGGAATTCCTTGTTTTTGTTCGCATCCAAGAAGCTTTTTCAGCTGTCTTCTTCAGCTGAAGAAAAATCTTAGATAAGAAGCGAAATATCTTCAAAGAAAAAAAAGAAAGAAAGTCCAGTTGACTCTTGAAAAAGTACCTTTGGAACAACTATGAATCTCCATAGACCAGGGGTGTCCAAACTTGGGAACTTTAAGACTTGTGGACTTCAACTCCCAGAATTCCCCAGCCATCCATGGTTGGGGAATTCTGGGAGTTGAAGTCCACAAGTCTTAAAGTTCCCAAGTTTGGACACCCCTGCCATAGACATTTGCCTGAAATGGTTTAGGATTTCCTGCTTCAGGCGGGGGTTTGGAACAGAATATCTCCAACAATCAGAGTCACAGGAGTCTGTAGTTACAGCTTATCTCTAAAACTTTAGTTCTAGTTTTCTCTGAAGCCTGTTCCTGATCTGATATATCCTGAAGGAGTGAAAGGTACTTTTGATTGGAAAATGATCCTATATAAATGAGTCCAATCTAGATTAGATGAGGTTCACACATCCCTTTGGAGGATTGGAAATTTTCCTTTAAATAAGTTCAATGTATTTTCTCTCTCTCTCTTTCTCTCTTCCCTTCCCATTTTCTCTCTCTCTTTTTCTCTCCCACATAAACACAAACCACACCTACAAAGAAAATGTCTGAGTTGTTATCTGCAATCCATCTCCAACAGCAAACATATTAATGGAGCTGTCAGTATTTTCAACATCTTTATTAAGCTGCAAATCAACATGCCTGCAACAGAATTTTCAACATATATGGCATTAACTAAAAAAGTAAGCATGATTGTGTCTGACATTTTCTTATGGAGATGTAAAATTCAAAATTATTAAGCCATCATTGTTTAGACACAGAGGATGTTACATCAACATTGCCACCGGCAAAATCTCACATATAACTACATAAGCCACACTGAGTTTATTTTAAAGAGTTTTTCCAATGGGATAACATCACAAGACGTAAACAACTACAGGAGGTTTTGTGAAGATCCCAGGGGGGAAAGTTGTCATACAATGTTACTGGAATGTTCTCTATTATTAAATAAGCAGTAAAGAGTAGTGCATAACTTCTAAAGTGGCAGATACTGAAAATAATCTTTCCAGTTTTTCTATTTTTAACACAACACCTTCAAATTCTGAAAAACTTGCCATATTGTAAAAATATACAAAATACAGAAGGATAAGAATTTTTTTGATGTTGTTGAAAATAAGATACTTTCGCTAATTGTTTTTTTTTCTATTGCAAAGAGAGAAAAGCAGTAGCCCTCCAGATATTTTTTTTCACCATAAGTTACAGAAGCCCAAGTCAGAATAACAGAATAACAGAGTTGGAAGATACATTGGAAGTCTTCTAGTCCAAACCCCTATTCAAGCAGGAAAGCCTGCACCATTTCAGACAAAAGGTTGTCCAATCTCTTCTTTAAAAGCTCCAGTGTTTGAGCACTCACAACCTCTGAAAGTAAGTCATTCCATAATTGTTCTAACAGAAACAGGAAATCAGAAAAGTTCTCCTTAGTTCTAGATTCATTCGTTTCCATCCATTGCTTATTGTCCTGCCAGGTGCTTTGGAGAATAGGTTGATCCCCCTCTTCTTTATAGCAGCCCCTTAGATATTGAACATTGCTGTCATGTCATCCCTAGTAAGCATGGATAATCATGAGGAACACGATATTTAGGTTTAGGTTTATTTGGATTTAGATGCCGCCCTTCTCCAAAAGGACTCAGGGCGGCGTACAACATTAAAAACACACATCACAAAAGTTAAAAAAAGATTAAACCCATTTCCAAAAAGACCAAACCGATTTTTTAAAAAAAAGAAACAATACATTTAAAATAAATTAACATTAACATTAACAGGCCAGGCTTGCTGGAAAAGCCAACTTTTTAGGGCTCGTCGGAAGGACCAGAGGTCAGGGATTATGTGGAGCTCCGGGGCAGCTCATTCCAGAGGGAAGGCACTCCCACAGAGAAGGCTCTCCCCCTGGGGGTCACCAGCCAACACTGCTTGGCCGACGGCACCCTGAGGAGGCCAACTCTGTGGGATCATACTGGACGGTGGGAGGCTACTGGTGGCAGTAGGTGATCTCGCAGGTACCCTGGGCCTAAGCCATGGAGCGCTTTAAAGGTCATAATTAATACCTTGAATCGCACCCGGAAAACAACCGGCAACCTTTTTTAGAGAGCTACAGGTTCACTACTCTAATTCCACAGGAAGAATAGGATAGGATAGGATAGGATAGGATAGGATAGGATAGGATAGGATAGGATAGGAAAGGATAGGATAGGATAGGATAGGATAGGATAGGATAACTTCATTGTCACTTTGAATGTACACTTATCAGCATACATTAAAATGAAATTTCATTGCATACAGCTCTCAAAAGGTCACCACCTTTTGTACACTACATAAACATGAATGAATGAATAAATGAATGAATGAATGAATTAATGAATGAATGAATGAATGAATGCAAAGTTATGCATATACCAGACATGGACATCACATATTGTAACAACCCAGAACCGAAAATGTGAGTGTGCACTTTGTATTTTTTTTAAAAAAAACCAATAAAGTTATATAAGTAATTCACTGGATTGATTAAAGTTCCATTCTATTAGGACTCTATGTTTCTTAGAGGATCAAAAGTATTTATTGCATACATACACAACATACATGTATTCATAAATAAGAATCATATCATACATACATCACACAAAAAGAACACTTCCTACAGGGACTTTTGTAAAATTAAGGAGATTCATAAATGATATCCTATATTGTCTAGGTCTTATAATTTCACATTCGAATGGCCTGTTTTAACTATTACAAATACCAGGATGCTATAATGACTTCTATGCTATGAATATATTATATTTGAAAAGTACAAACAGCCATTCAATGCTTTGTATTTGAACAATAGATGATCAGTCAATCAGAGCTTTAATATTTGGCTAGTAACTGTGATGAAAACAAAGCACATTTAATTTGCAGTGAGACGTACTGCTTGCATGTTAGGCTTTCCTGTTTACAAAAACCTTTGCCACCATCTGATCTTACTGCCTTAAAGTGGGGGTGCAGAGCAGTTCGTTCTACAAGTAGATCTGACTCTTCATCTGAAACACCATATGGGACAAATACCTTACATTTTCCAACTCAGTAAATCACAGTATTTGTGCAACTAGGGAGTTTCGTTGCATTTTCTAGCCATGTTGTGCTGTTGCATATACTATTAACTCTCTAATTTAATCAACCCCACCACCCATGCCTAACACATCAATGCATTTATAGCACCTATGAGTCCCTTCACTTCATTTTTACAACTATAAAATGCCTTTACCATTCACTTTCATCTTGGGAGCTGTTGTAGTGAAATAGCGTCCACATGAAAAATTGGCAAATTATTGCATCAGAAGGCATACTAAAATCAAATTTTAAAAGAAGAAAAAATAAATCAGGAAGCTGTTCAGTCTTTTAACAAATACAATAATGCAATTTGGTCTTGTGATAAAACAGCTAAGGTAGGACATGGCTTTTGCAAAAGATCCTATTTCAGGCACTCCCTTCCACTTTTCTTCATGACCCTGAGCTGAAATAACTTGCCATTCATACAGCCAAAGAAGAGATTGAGCAAATCAGGTATTTTGTGCAAGAAGTACATCGATCTCTTCAGTGATACTGGAAGCTGTCACTGTCGATACTACCAGCTAAGCTTCTTCAACCCAAATGCTCCATGCCTTACCCTGTGTCCTTTCATGCAGTTATCTTTCATATAAATACGCAACTGTAACTTTTGTTTATGAAAAGTGTGTAGTCCTTCCTAGCTGAGCTGACAGAGTGATCAAGTAGAGATTTGATATCTGAGAATTCCAAGGCGGATCAAAGGAAAGTCAATGGAGCTTTGCCCCAAAGGCAGAGATTAATTTTTAATTTCACAATCTCACCCGTTCTGTAGTTGAAGAAGAGCCCACTGAATAAGGCAGTTATAAAATATACAAGAGAACCCCATGTATCTATGCATTGCTATTCCTTGTTTTGTGACAAACTATGGGAGAAGACTACTTTCCAACAAAAATTGGGGGGGGGGGAGATCCAGCATGTGGAAACCTAACTTTAAACATAGATGTGGCTTTAGGGAGAAAACCTGATGACACATAATCAATCAATCAATCAATCAGTTTATGTGAAATACTTTTAAATTCAAGCTAAAGTTATGATATATTAGGTTTAAATTGTTCTCATGATATAATGAGGTTGCCTAATTAAAGAAAATTGAGATGAAGTTAGTTTGGCAATGTTTATTTTTAAGAAATGTAGGCTTACTTATCATAATTACCACGTTGTTTCCAACAAGACAAGTTGTACAGACATGGTATGCCCCCAATTGTCTTCCTGGTAGTTTGATGCACCATTCAAAAGTGTACTGAGTAGAACTGATTGGATTTATGTTATTTCCAGACATCAGGACTATTCCTTAATGTCCCCATGTTTTTCTAAGTGATTAATATGCACTACCTTGTCCAAAATTCAACAGTGGTTTTAAACACCTCCCACGTGTCACTGCATAGAGTTTGCCATGTGTTTTATTTTACACCGTATAGTACTCTACAGAAAGAATCATTGCTTGAATATCCTTTCCATTTCATGCCAGAAAATATATATTAAACATAAAAAGAATAACAAGTTTCTTAAAGTTGTTGGCACCAGCTAGCAACCTTAAAAGATATATACTGGATCCTATCTTGCTTGACTTTCATTTTATGAAGCAGAAAATACTCTTTGTAATCTTCTTCTCAAAGTCCAACTTTCATTTCCATAGAGTGACAATCTTTATTGTTTGTTTGTTTGTTTGTTTTTTGGTTATAGTTGCCATCAATAGTTTGGTTGTCTTTACATTTAATTGTAGTCCCTTTTTTTCATTCTGCTCCCTTCTTTTGTTAGCGGAGCTTATGGATTGTTTCCATTTTTATCTATGAGGGTAGGGTCATCAATATACAATATAGTTACTGAGGGGTCTTTCTTTAATTTTAAAACCCTGTTCATCTTTCTCTAATCCACACATAGACCCCTTCTATCTATCTATCTCTATCTATCTATCTATCTATCTATCTATCTATCTATCTATCTATCTATCTATCTACATACATACAGATGAATGCACACACACATACCAGTGGTGGGATTCAAAAAAAATTACTACTGGTTCTGTGGGCGTGGCTTGGTGGGTGTGGCAGTGGAAGAATGCTGTAAAATCTCCATACCCCCCCTTACTCCAGGGGAAGATTGCTGCAAAATCCCCATTTCCTCTTGATCAGCTGGGACTCGGGAGACAGAGAATAGATGGAGGTGGGCCAGAGGTGGCAGTTCTCCAAACTACTCAAAATTTCTGCTACCAGTTCTCCAGAACTGGTCAGAACCTTCTGAATACCACTTCCTATAGATACATACATACATACATCATAAAAAATTGAACAAATAAGGAAAGTGTATATAGCTTTGTTTCATTACTTTGCCAACTAATTGTTATTAGTTGTTATTCCACCATGTTCTGTTCTGTCCTGTATGGCTTTCAGACTTAAATACAGGTTTTCTATAAGGACAATGAGATGTTCTGAAATATCCATTTTTCTGAATACATTGAATTGTATTGACATGATCAATACAATTAAACCCTTTCCTATAATCAATAATATATAAGATATATTTACCTTTTTTGCTTCTTTTTTCCATTTCTCTGTTAGTCAACATGCATCAATAATAATGCCTCTTGTTCCTCAGCCTTTTCTGAAGGCAGCTTGAACATCTATCTCTCTTTTCTCATGAGGATTTGATCTGCATTGGTTGATTCTAAGCATTATTTTGCCAGCATCTGAAATAGGTAATTTTACACAATAGTTTGCACACTCCTAAAGACTCCTTTCTTTGGTATTGATATGTATATGCCCTTTTCCAATCCTTTCAATCAATAGTCAAAGAGCACATTTTAGCAGGTCCAATAAAACACAACATTTTTAGATGGGCTACACAAGAATCATGCTTGCATCCTCTATTATACAATATTTTCGTTAATTGTTGTTTTAACTATTTAGGCATGTCTGACTCTTGGCAACCTTATTGGGAAGTGGTCTCCATGCTACCCTGTCAAGCACAGTTTCTTTCAATTGTTGGATAATCAACTTTGTATCAGATTTGATGTTCTCAAGCCATTGTGTCCTTTGCATGCCCCTTCTTCTTGTTCCACTAACCATTCCTAACATCATTGACTTCTCCAATGAATTTTCACAAACCAGATGTAGTCATGATTTTAGCTTCTAGTGATGTGTCTGCTTTATACAACCTCACACTTCACTGTTGGTTACTCTGGCTGTCCAGAGTACTATAGTATAGTACATATAGTATGTCCATAGTATACACAATAATTTACACCAGCATCAGAGTTCAAAGGCATCAATTCTTCTTTGACCAGCCATTCTTAGTGTCCAACTCTCACACCTATTTTTATCAAATTTCCCAAACAAAACCTGGAATATGATGGTTAATATTCTAAATCATGTAGCACTGTCAGACAGACACACTGAAAGTAACAGCTTGAAACTTTCATTCTTCAATTAGAAAAGAAAACTCAAATGCAGGGTAGGAATACTAGTTTAATAATAGTATTTATGAAAAAGATCTGTGAATAGTAATTTAGTATAAAATCAAATACAACTAAACAGTGGAATTTAGCAAACTAAATACAAGCAAGTAGTTTGATGTGGTTGCAAGAAAAAAAATAGATGTTATTTCAAGATACATGTATAGAACTATAATTTTTGCAAAATGGGAAGAAATAATTTCACTTTATTCTACTTAGATGATATCCACTTTAAGTATTACATACTATAAGGAGTTCAAAAAGAATTCAGAGAAATTGGATTAAGTTCAGAGAAAGGCAAGAGAACAATGAAGCCTAGATTTTGTCATTCAGGAGAACATTCAGGTCACAAAATGTCAACCCCATTAGAAAGACCAGACCAGACCAGAGAATCAATTCCACAGGAAAGCTGAAATCATTGGTTATTCAATGATAGACAGTTGCAAGTCTTATACTACTGTACCTCCACCTTCTTCTCAATCTTTCAGTGAATTAGGGAAGTGTTGCCTCAATCATTTCCAAATATTCTTAATGGACTTAAATAATGTTTTAGTCATTTTTGTTTACTTTCTGTATATTACCATCAGGGTAATCTTCGTTACTCTCTCTACATAGGAACTGGTAGATGAAAGTGAAAAACACAGATAGGTATGCCCTTGGCATTCAAAAGTTAAGAGATCAGTGTCATTCCAACTCTTGTGTAAATATTTGAGCATCAAGACAGTGGAGTCAATCAAAATCAGCATGTCCAGCTATCTTTTGTTTGTACATAAATATACTAAATGATCAGATTTTCCCAACAGGAAAATACACTAGTACGGGAGGACTGTTATCCTGAACATCTCACTATGGTTCATATGGGTTGATTCAAGAAGACCAGTCATAATCAGAATACTGAATTGGCTGTCCTTTTTGGAAATGTTGCTCCAAAAATATTGCTACTGTACTTTTATTATACTATTAATTATCTGGTGCATTAGGAGCTGAGATAGCTTTGTTCTTTTCTTTGTTTTCGCCTAGTCAGAAGGCTATATTCTTAGATTGTTTTCTTAACTTTAATTAGCTTCCTACAGGAAGTTTAACTTTAACTAGTTTCCTACAGGAAATTCTTCCATCATTCTTTTCCTTCCCTGCATTAATGACAAAAAAATTCAGAGATGCACGCTTTCTATTGGAACATTCAAGTTGTGTAATAAACTTTTACTTGTCCCTTTCAACCTTAAACATCTGTCTTTAGATATCCTTAGTGAGCTTTATTGTATCCACATGTGTACGCTCTGCTAAATTCAAATTCTAGTAATGAACCATAAGATTCCAAGAGTTACTTCAAAATAAGATTGAATGAAGTGTGCCTATCCTTTGATCCAAAAATTATGTCTGGTCAAAGACCTAAAATTCTGTATAACACACCCTTCCATTTTGGAATGGTTGATCTACAACATCTGCAAAATGTAAGCAACAAAATAACCTAGACAGGGAAATATTTCTGAGCTAAGAACATCCTGCTGTTAATTGCTCACATAAGAAGAATAAACTAGTAGTGCAGTAATTGAATTTTTATGGAAATAAACAGGTGGCAGATTTACTATAATTGTGGGAGATAGCAGGGGGCAAACGGCTGTGGCCATATTAACCTGTTTAATTGAATCGTCTGCCTTTCCAACACAAATAAATAAATAAACATCATGACACTACATGGTGAGCTGTGTGCCAAATCAAAATACTTACAATCATCCCTGTATGCCAATGTGCCAAACAAGATAAGGCACTGTGCCAGCTTCCATCATGTTGATGTGTTTTTTTAATTATACTTGCAGGAAGCTGCAGAAACAAAAGTTGAAGTCCAACAAAAGAGACACAAAACATGGTGTTTCTTAGATAGAGGAGGCAAATGGCAATCCTCTCTGCAAATTCAAAGTTTTGCTAATGGAAAATCTTACTGCAGCCATGGGATGTATATTTTTGTATCATGCTACCCCCTAGTGGAGCCATGTAGTCAAGGCACCTGCAATGAAAGTTTTGTAGTACAACGTTTTCGATAATTTTAGTAACAAATCAGTTTTTAAATTGTAGCTAATCACATACCTATTAGGCTATAACAACGTCTCTTATTAAATAAGTCATTTTTCACCTGATGCTGAAACAGAAATAAAAGATGCTTTTTAATGAGAAAAATTATATTTCTATTGCCAATCTTAGATTTTCCCATATTAAATTACATGGATTTAAAAGGTTAAAGGTTCAGCTTTTCTAAACCCAGCAAAAAGTATATTTTTTGTGCAGGAGAAAGTTAAGGTGTGCTAACTACTCTTCATGAGGCTTTCTAAACAAATTGGAACCCTGATTAGGCAAATTTCCATCTCAAGTGGTTAAAAAAAAACACCTTTGCTTACAGATTTGCTTGGAGATACCTTCATGGATCATGGCCATTGAATAACAAGTCCTTGGATTACATGTGTATTTATGTGTTCTTTAAAAATATTGTTGCTACACATCCAGACAAAGCTGTCCAGTCTTTTTGTTCATTGATTCATTTATTTATTCATCCGTTTGGAAGTCTGTGATACACAGAGAACCTCTGAAACTAAGAATATAAAGAAAAGTCAGCAACAGGCTCTTCGCCATGACTTTATATGCAGATTTTTAAAAAGGACATTTGGTTATTGGAGAAGGCAGGAGGTGTCTGAATATGGCTTCATCAGTAATATTGGCGATAGTAGCAGAGGTAGTGGTGGAAACATACACTGATAAACATTGGAAACTGGGTAGATGAATAAAACTAATAGAAATGTAGAAAGTTATCACCTACCCCTCTCCTAGAGGAATGAAATATTTTGGGAAATATTAAAAAAAAGCAGTGTATTATATTTCCCCCAAAGGGAGAAATGGAGAAACGTGCTCTTGGAGACAGAAAGCAACTCCCAAGTCTTTCTTAATACCCCAGCAGATATTTAGGTACCCATTAAGAAAGATTGGGCCAGTCTATTCAGAAAGCAAACTGAGGAAGCAAACAGAGTAGTTTGAAACAAAGGCAGAATGGCAGGATTAGCCTTCACTCAAGATCCAACACAGGACAAAGCCATTAAGCCACTATAGGAATTATTTTATCACCCTCAACTTCAACCAAACTTAGTTCAGACAAACCCCTACGGTTTGTGCTTTACCTATAGAACCAGCTATGACTCCTACATAACCCCTTCATGGCCCCATAGTAGTCTGACAACAGCCAATAGAATACATGTTCTTGCACAGGAACAGGAAGCTCAAGCGGAAAGCTCAAAGAAGGTATAAAAACCCTCCACTCTCAATCCCATGTTGTCAGCTACACCAGAACTATGTGATTGGTGGTTCTGTTCATTATTAAACCTTCTTTCCAATCAGCCTCCCTGTTTTCAATGGCTTTCTCCTGACTTGGTACTGAACCAGATAGATATTTCTTCCCACAGAAGTGAAATCTGAAATACTATCACGTTAACTACTAACTCCATCATCCTTCCGAAGTCTCAATTTCCCTGATGGAACTATAAGTGCCACATCTGGCAACCACTGCCTCATGCCCACTATCAATGTCAACTCGCAAACCCTGACAATCAGATTATAAGTCGCCTGAGGAAGCTGTTTTTTAAATGATCAATATATTAAATGAATTAATTACATTAAAATACCCATAAACGCGGCTGAAACCATAATAGGTAGATTCGGATTAATTAATGAATTCCAGAACTGCAGTGTCTGTTGCCAGGCATATTTTAGCTTTTACTTATCAAGGCTGGAAATGGAAAAGGTAGGGCTATCCAATCCCCAAAGCAATTGCTGTCAACCAGCTATATATGGGCTGAGTTAAAAGAGATTTTTATCAGTCTTCTGATTTACTACCTGCTTGGCACTTAATAGATAGTCAGGGAGCTCTGTTTTGGAGTGTAAATAAGTAAATAAGCTTCTTCATACTAGTTCTAATTAGGTTAAGCTGATCCTCTGAAGATTTCTTCAGTGCTATTGTGATGCCAGAATTACATTCATGCATATCCTTATTTGGGAAATGTTCTATTTGACCAAGACAATATATCATATTAATTATATATACCGTATGGGTACGGATGAATGATATTGTGAAACTATAACCTATATTATCAGAATGGATTATTTTGAACCAAAGGCCACTGTGTAAATCAAGAAACCTAAAAAATAAAGATGTGAAAGAATAAATGGTTTTATCTGAGTCAGGCCAGATCTGTGGCACTGTAGGCAATTCAACACATAGTTCTACTTATGCTTTTAATTATTCTGCAGGACATTCTAACATTTGCAAAACCCAGGTCTCAATTTAAAGTGTGTGTGTTTTGCAACACTTCCACCAAAGAACAACTTTTCATTTTAAAGTTCTGGTGTTTTATCACACAACAAATGGCACTATTAAGAGATTTCACTTCTCATCCAAGAAGCTTCTTTGGAGAAAAAGAAGATAGCACCCAGCCTAGTAACTATAGTCTTTTAGCTTGTAAGAATTTTTTGTTGTTGCTATTGTCTGTCAGCTAGGTGAGGATGTGCTATTCTGTGTTTTGAGAAGATGAATGATAGGTAAAGTGGTGGATCAATGATTCAGTAAAGTGGCACATCAGAGGCATGTCTAAATAATACAGTTAGGATGTAAGTTAGTGTTCATATCTGGCTATGGATAGAAAAATAATATTAATCACTTCTAAAATATTCTTTTCATTGAATCTGGGTAGAAAGAGTGAGTCCTTACATTCTTATTAGATCTTTTGGGGATATTCAGTACAGTTAATTATTATATCATTCATCTAAAAGAACTAGGAACTGGAATTTCAGGAATCCACCCAAGAGAGACTGTGGATAAGCAAGGCATACTTTACACCCATACCTTCGCTTTACAAGTCTTACCCATTGCTTCAATTGTTTCAATACCTCTGTCTTGCTTTTTAGCAGCTAACAAAACCCATATCTCGTGTAGTCATCCACTATGACTAGGGTATATCTAGCTCCTCCTAAGAGGGTGCCACAGAGCCAATCAAGTCCGCATGCCCTAACTGCAAGGGCTAACCTCAAGTTATCAACCCTAGCTCTGAGACCTTAACTTGTTGATTACAAGCCTCCAGGCAGCTTGTGTTGCTGCTTGAAACTGACAAGACCTTAAATCAGTTTCATACTTTTGCTGTCACTCTCATGAAATTTGATTATAAATATGCACACTAATTGGAAGATAGATGATGATGATAGATAGATAGATAGATAGATAGATAGATAGATAGATAGATAGATAGATAGATAGATAGATGATAGAAAGATAGAGTCAATGTCTAAAGCATTTTCATGATTACTATCAATTTGAGAAGGGAGGAGAATTCCATGCATACTTTTGGCTAGAGTAAAGTCTCATATTCTTGTAACTGGGATGTGAATCTTTATCAAAGAAAGAATGGGAAGTTGAGGTACCAAGCATTCTGTTCTTAACATCATTAGCAAGCTATAATCATAGAACTTGAATCCAAACCGTAATCTGTGTATTTTTTCAGACTGACTGTCTCCACTTTTAAGGGAGTGAGTAGTGCACAAATAAAAAATGTTCTTTCCTAAAAATAATTGTCATATCTTCACTCCAATCTTAACCCTAACCCTCTCCTGATTTTTATTATTTTGGAGTTTAAACTTGATCTAGTTCAACATTTCTGAAATACAGCTACTCCTTTCTTAGTGTGTGCGTGTGCGTGTGTGTGTGTAGGTCACAAGCATATATAGATGCTAGAATCAATAAAGTATTGTCTAATACTCTAAAGAATACTCTAAGAATAAACTGGTTAAGAATGTCATAAGGGATATATTATGTTTCTTCTATATACTGGAAGTGTTCTAAATATTACTTCTATTTAAAAGTATAATCTCCGTATTTGTGGGGCAACTAGAAAATCTTTATCCATAGATTTCAATGTTCATACAACATTCCAGTTAAGCTTTCAGAAAAAGAAGCCAAAAGGAGTTCAAAATATCCATTGAACATTGGATACTCCATGAAGCATCAATTTTCAATAATTATCACCTACAACAACTTTCTGACCAGAAGAGAATACACAAAGTCTCTTTTCAATTATTCTGGGAAAAGAAGTATTGCTTTTGAAATTTGTTTTTCTGAGACTTAGAAATTACAGCTGTATCAATGATGCCACCTTGTGGTTAACAGTACCATAAAGCGTTTAGCAGAGGAAAATGTTTGTTTCATAAAGTAATAATATATGAAGATAAAACATTCGGTGCAAAATTTTAGCCATTATCTAAGAATGCAAAATAAAGGATTATTGAAGTTATTTTCCTCATGCCTAGTTTCTGAAAATATTGGTCTATAGGGGATAAGAAATAGCAAAGCATGCTTATAATGAGTATATAATAAAAAAAGTAAGGCTTTAGTAACACTAATTCAAATGCAGCTCTAATTATTCCAAGTACAGTAATAAATAATTCATATGTTCATTCACATTCTGCCACAATATACAGTCAAAAATAAAAGTATAAACATAATTAAATTATTAATTATGTCAAAAAAATAATCTACAGAAATATTTTGTTCCCTTTCTCTTTTTTCCTACTGAGACTTCAAAATGAAAACATCATTCTTATAGGGAATTTTAAAAGATTATTTGGGAAGGTGGGAGAAGAGATGAATGCTACCTGCTCATTCTTAGTCTTTAAAACAAATTAGCTGAATACTATGCCAGATTATTTGCTGCCCTATAGATACAAGCATATATTTTTCCAAATGAAAAATTATGCACTTTACATTTATAAATTTATATTGTACATTTAGCACAATAAACAAAACACATGTTTGTATATATTATACATCAGTCTTTAAATACTTCAATCTATTCACATGGAAATTACCACGATCAATTTGGATTATGATATCATCCTAAATTTGTATCAAAACTAAATTCCAATATTTACTGTAATTCTTGTTTCAGTTATTTTTGATAATAACGATAATGAAATGAGAGTACTATGTCAGTTTATCATAAGTCACCATGTCATGATTCTGCATATGAATCTACTCTCAGAATTTCTTCCTACATTAATACGAGAACTGTAATCTAGGAAGTGATTAGTAGGGATGAAATCTGAGTCAGGTAATGCCATAATGAAGAGGTGTTCCTGATCTTATAACCCCCCACAGGTAACCAAATGCTATGTGTCCTATGCAGGGGTGAAATCCAGCAGGTTCTGACAGGTCCTGGAGAACTGGTAGCAGAAATTTGGAGTAGTTGGGAGAACCGGTAGTGGAAATTTTGAGTAGTTTAGAGAACTGGCAAATACTACCTCTGGCTGGCCCCAGAGTGGGAATGGAGCAGCTAACAACAAATAGATATCAATAGACAAAAAATTAAAAGTCCATTCAATGGTTCTGTTCATGATCTATGAGTAGATGCAATATTTGGCTTCCCTACCTTCAAAAGTCCTGAAGATTGCACTTCCCACAATAGATATGTGCTTCTAGGTCCATCTTGTGTGTACATATTTTTTACATACAAATACACATACACCTATCAGAAGTTACACTCAGAAGAAAAGAACAGATGGCTATGAGAACAAACACTAAATTAATCATTACTGATTCAGATTAATTATGTGTAAAATAAAAGCTGATTTATCAAATGAATCGATAATGACTGTCAGCTATTCTATTTCTCACACTGATAACCATGCAAAAATACACTGAGGCACATCCCATTCTTCCAGCAAAAAGCTTCAGTGATGAGAAGGAAGGTAAGATAAGCTAAAAGAAAGGAATAGTTGAGAAGCAAAAAGAAAGGGAAGAAGTTTTTTAACCAATCATTTGTATATCCTGTCCATTTATTTACTTCAAAAACTTATGTTCATATTAGAAGTAGTAAGATGATTCTCTAAACAAATAGGTGGTTATTTGGAAGGAGAGATATCTTTCTACTTATATGGTATATAACAAAATGAAAATAAAGCAAACTTGTGCAGAAAAATTCTAATTAAAGAAATTACCAATAGAGACAAGATTCAAAATAACTAATTATCTGCCTTGAACCAAAGTCAGTTGATCTCATTTTATGCATGAAAGTGGCACATGGCATGCCAAAAAAACTTTGCTTTATTTACTGTATCCATGATATAATGAATAAGGAGAGCAGTATGTCCTTGTTTATATATATTTTAACTTATTCAATAAAAAATAGTTGATGTTGAAAGATCATAGGCCTGAAAGTCCTGTCCATGACAGGAGACCTTATATATCTAGAACAAATGGTTGTCTAACCTTTTCTTGAAAAACTTGAATGATTATGCACTCACAACTCCAGGATGTAGTCCATTGTTAATTGTCGTCACTGTCCATTCCATTGGTTAACGGCCTTAACTGTCAGGAAGCTTCTCCTTAGCTCCAGATATGATCTTTCTTTAATGAACTTCCACTCATTGCTTTTGTCCTACTCTCAGAAGCCTTGGAGAATAAGTTAACCCCCACTTCTCTGTAGCAATCCCTTGTGTAAAAAAAAAAGACAGCAATCTTGTCAGCCCTAATTCTTCGTTTTGTTGGACTAGACCAGTGGTGGGCAACCTTTTTTTTCAACTGAGCCAAATCTCGCCAAAACCACGATTGAAATTTATTTGGAGAGCCGCATTTTTAAAACCGAAAATACATAGGATGGTACACTGTTTTTAGTTTCAATAAGTTTTTATTGAGAATATTCTGCATGCAAGTATCCACATAGGTCGGGAGGATACAAATAACACAACTAATAAAACAAAAACTTTAGAACGATATTATTTATCGATAACGTTAAATTCCGTAAAATTTGCCTTACAATGTAGAGAAAATTACATCCTGACAATGACTGACAAAGTCACAACCACTAATGTGAACATTGGCCTTGCATTTCCTTGGATAGTTTGAGTAAGTCAGGTTTGTATGTTGTTGTTTTTAATTTCATCTCTCTCTCCCACTTTCTTTCCTTTTTTCTTTTTCTTTCTCTCTCTCTGGCTCTTTGTCTCTCTCTCCCTCCCTCCCTCTCTGTCTCCCTCTGTCATTTTCTCTGGGTGTCTATCTGTCTGTCTCTCTCTCTGTATCTCTGTCTCTCTCTCCTCCTTCCCCCATCTCTGTCACTCTGTGTGTATGTCTGTCTGTCTGTCTCTCACTCACTCTGTGTGTGTGTGTGTCTGTCTCTGTCTCTCCCTCTGTCTCTCTCCCCTCCCTTCCTCTCTCTCTGTCACTCTGTGTATGTGGGTGTGTCTGTCTCTCACTCGTTCACTTAATCACTCACTCTGTGTGTGTGTGTCTCTCTCTCTCTGTCTATCTTTCTCTCCCTCCCTCCCCCTCTCTCTGTGTGTGTGTGTGTGTGTGTGTGTGTGTCTGCCAGTCTCTCTCTGATTCCCTCCCTCACTCCCTCTCTCTGTTCTTCTCTCTGTCTGTCTGTCTCACTCACACACACACACACACACTGGTCACCTTGTTGAGTGTTCCAATCACATTTGAAACACTCAACAACTGGCCTGCATTTATGGTATTTTGCAGCAATACCATAAATGCAGGCCAGTTGTTGAGTGTTTCAAATGTGATTGGAACACTCAACAAGGTGACCACAGTGTGTGTGAGAGAGAGAGTGAGACAGACAGACAGACAGAGAGAGGAACAGAGAGAGGAAGTGAGAGAGGAAATCAGAGAGAGACTGACAGAGTCTGACAGAATCAGAGAGGTACTTTTAACTACCTGGCAGCGGCGTTTTTCCTTGGGGGGCTCCTCAGAACATCCCAAGACTTCGGAGGGAAGCTTACAGCCCAGAGCAGGAGCAAAGCCCCTTTCCCAACTGGCCCTTCCTCCCTCAGAACGCTTCGGAGGGAAGCTTCTGCAAAAGCCCGGGCGAGTGACAACAAGTTCCAGCCGTTACAAAGTCTCGGAGGCTGTAATTTTCTGAGCTGTGCGCGCGCGCCTGTTTTCCATGGCGTGGAGCAGCAGCGAGGCTCTGCGAGGCGAGCGATTATTGCGGAGGCCGGCAACGGTCCCCCCCTCACGTTCCTCATCTTCCCGGATGGCATCCTGAGTCATTGCCGGCCACGCAGAATCTCGCCGCTGCTCCACGCCGTGGAAAACAGGCGCGCGCGCACAGCTCAGAAAATTACAGCCTCCGAAACTTCGTAACAGCGGGAACTTGTTGTCACTCGCCCGGGCTTTTGCAGAAGCTTCCCTCCGAAGCCTGAGAGGAGGGAGGGGAGCGGGCGCCCGGCACACAGAAGAGCCGCATTAAAGGGTGTAAAGAGCCGCATGTGGCTCGCGAGCCGCGGCTTGCCAACCACTGGACTAGACCATTCCTTGTGCAATTTATCCTGCAGACTCCCTATCATCATAGTTGCCGTAAGTGTCATGGTTAGCTGTTGTAAGACAACTGGCAGACCACTTGTCATCATCTGCATTCTCTCTAGGATGACAGCATTTTTCTATCATGGTGACTAGAATTGGATGCAGTATTTCACGTGTAGCTTCACTATTGCTATATAAAGCAGTACTATCACTTGCCATGCTCTTGATGCTATCCCTCTATTGATGCAGCTTCGGACTGCATTGGCTTTCTTGGCATCTAAACACACTGCTTGCTCATATTTAAGTGGTAGTCCAGCAGGACACCTGATGCCTCTCACAGGGATTACTGTTGAACCAGGTACAGGCTATTTGATACTTCCTGTCTAGGTGCAGGACTTAATTTTCTCACCACTTAACTGAACAAAGTTAACTAGCAATTTATCAAGAGCAGGATTCATTTTTAGGGATGAAAATAGCATTTCCACTAAAAACCACAGTGGAAGAACGACCCTCGTGATCTCTTCCCCTGACAATTTATTGAACTGGGAGAAGTAGAGAGGATGATCTTGGTGAAGAAAAGATGGCCTTTGAGGTAGGAATTAAAACTTTTCTTTACATCAAAATTTGAGTTTTTGAGTAAGAGTATTCTCCTTGGAAATTTCTGTGAAATTGTATGTTAATTAATTTCTAAAGCATTATCTTCTCACCAAATGGAATGAGACCTTGTAGAACAAATGCAGACATATTTTTCTGCCTACTTCTGAATTCCTAGTTTAAACAAATCTTTAATATAGCTCTTATGTTATTATGAAACATGAGATTCACAATAAGAAAAATACATTAAATATCCTATTCGGCTATTGTTGTAGCTTTACTGCTTTTCCCCTTTGTATTTGCATCCATCACCCTTGTTGTTTTAAGGACATGCTGTGTAGTGTTAGATTCAGGAGGCATTACTTAGCAAGTGAAGATCTACATGCTAGCAGAACATAAGCCATTCTTCCTTTTGTTTCACTTATACTGCTTCAAAACAAATATCATACAATCAATTCAATATAACATTGTGGAGTAACAAAAGAATCTAATCAGCCTTCTGTTATTTTTCTTTTATAGAAAAAGATGCCATGCTTCTTCATACATTGTCCAAAATGAAAGTCCTCTTTTCCATTTTGGTTACATCTCTTTTTCAAAGTTTTTCTTGAAATTTCATATAGAATATATTCCTTTTACGAATTAAATCCTAAAAGCACCTAGGCTAGATGTGTGTGTATGGGTGGGTAGGTGGGTGTGTTTAAGATTTAATTCATAAAAGGAATATATATATATATATATATATATATATATATATATATATATATATATATATATATATATATATATATATATACACACACATACACACACACACACACACACACATACATACATACATACATACATACATACATACACACACACACACACTCACAAATGTATTAATCTCCAACGGATTCCAAAGAAAAACAATCACCAACCTAATCCATAAGGAGACTCTCCCAAAAAACCAAGACACAGAACAGGACAATGGCATCACCCTCCTCCCTTACATCAAAGGCACCACAGATAAAATCAGCAAAATTCTCCACAAGCACAATATGAAGACAGTCTTCACCACTGACCAAAAAATAGTCAACATCTTAAGAAACCCCAAAGACAAAATCCAGCTAGAAAACCAAGGAGTCTACGAAATACCATGCAAAATCTGCCCTGCAACATATATAGGACAAACAAACAGGAGAATAAATGCACGCATCACAGAACACAAGAACGCAGTAAGAAAAAAAGAAAAAACTTCCTCCCTTTTCCAGCACCTTAAAGCTACAGGACATGAAATCAACTTTGAAGGAGCCAGGTTAATCTCCAAAACAGAACACTTCAACAAGAGAATAATTATGGAAGCCATCGAAATAGAGAAACACCCCCACAACATGAATAAACGTGATGATACCTCCCGCCTACCAAACTTCTGGAAACCAGCCCTAGTCAACAAACGAACACCACCCACCACCCAGGCCGTTACAATACAAAACAACAATGCACACACAGCCAGCACCAATCAGCACCAATCTACCAATCATGATACAACCACACAACCAATCATTCCACTTACTGAAACAAAGCCAGCACCCCATCCCCTCCCACCAAGATTTACAGAAAGACGGCACCTCTGATCGCATTTTAAGCCCAAGCCTGAAGATGGCAAGTGAGATCTTGCCGAAACGTTGCCAAGACAATCTCAATCCTACACGGGAAAAGACCCGAATATATATATGTGTGTGTGTGTGTGTGTTTGTTTGTTTGTTTGTTTCTTGGCTTCAGAGGCCTTTCCTGAAGGCCTGTGACAGTGAAACCGAGGCCAGGAGAGACTCACAGAAAAAATGGCCTGGCAGTGGCCACATGGGCTCCTGCTAGGTGGGGCTATTTGTGCCACTATGGCGAGGTGAGATAGTGGAAGACATCCCCCCCAAAATAAGATCTGGTGCCTCTTTTGGAAGCAAAGAAATATAAGACAGAGTCTTATTTTTGGGCACAGTATACATTTTGGAAGATGAAGTTCTATAAATTTGATACATATCATACTGCACTATAGATTAAATTAAATTAAATTAAATCAAAACTTTATTATGGTTATAGACCAGAATAAGAAAAGCAGAGTATACTGATGAAAATGCATGAAGGATATATTAAAAGTAAAAATAAAAAAATATGTAAAAAGCTAGCAGGTATAAAAGATGCATTATTTAAAAACTACAATTATAAAAAGCAAGAATCTAAAAGAAACTAAAAGAGGAGTATGAACAATTAGACTTGTGGAGCATAAAAGTTAGTATATATAAAACTATATCAAGTTATAAAGCACTCTAATATTGTGAATTACTTGTTTATATCTATATAGTTATATCCTGTGTATAAACCAGATCATGACTAAGGATTAAGACTCATGGAATACAATGTGCACTATCCTGTTTAAAAATAAATAAGATGTGATAGCACTGTTAGACATTATGCCTACTATGAAATTACTGGATAATGTTCAATGAGTATAGCATTATGTGTAACAAGACAACCTTTGAGGCATCAGATCAAATATATTTCTTTACTTAAACCGAAAAACAGAATGACTGCTCTCCCTCTCTCTTTCCTCCCCTCTTCCTTCTAGCCACATTAAGTTTAGATTGTCATTGACTTAGCTTTTCATTGACTTAAACAAGATTGCAAAGCTAACAGGAAGCTGAAAATTCAAAGCCAGGAGGGAAGTAAGAGGCTACTGCCAGATGGAACTGATGGATTCAGGGGTTGTGTAAGGGCCAGTATAATATGAACAGATGAATTAGGTAGAGTGCACAGGTGAGACAAACTTACCTTAACAACTTGCAACCTTCCATGCCAGTTTCGCCATTGACTTACTTTTGGAAGCTTCCCACAAGTAAAGATTTTATTATTGGGATGGTTGCAAAGAGCGTCTGCAGTCATGATTGTTTTACAATTCCTGCAGGATTCTCCAATGACTTCTGGGAAGCTGTTAGAAGAGCTGGAAATGGGGATCACATGACTGTGACTGAATGCAGCTGAAGCAACCACAATTTCTTCAAATACTCACAGAATTTATGGGTCCCATTATTTTGTAATTTGAGTTTCCTTGGTTCATCAATTACTGTTCTATCCCTATGGAGGTAACAAACAGACAGACAAAAGTGTTTTAATAAGGTGACCAACCGTCCTCCTTTAGGGAGGATAGTCCTTCTTTTGTAAGTTCTGTCCTCCCTCGAAAAGTGTCCTCCTACATGTCCTCCTTTTTGATATTTGAAGACTAATCTGTTGCGTGTTATGTGACGTATTTTATTAAACAGTTTTTAATGGTGTTTTTTTTTTTACTTCATCGCAAGTATATTGAACAGATATTGAATCTTGTGTTGAATTTTTATCTAAAGAAATGCTAGACATTAAAATAGACGACAATTGTCTCTTTGAAGAAATTAGAAGACTGAATGTATATTTAAATTCTGAAAAATTAATACAATGGGAAAATCAACATGTTGAAATTGATAAAAGATGGGTGGATATTTTCAGCCATTTCAAAAATGAACATATTCCATGTGAACATTTATTTATACTTGTTCAATTTACGTTGTGCTGCCCTGGAACTAATGCAGCAGTTGAAAGAGTTTTTTTCAATTGCCAATGATTTTTCGACAAGTGAGAAATCGAGATTGAATGTTGATACTCTAGCTGCAGCATTTGCCGTAAAATTCAATATGAAGGATATTTCTTGTTCAGATATTTCCAATATATTGTTAGAAGATGATACATTGACAAAAATATTAATTCAATGGAAAAGTACTCATTTAAATAATAATTAACAGGCATGTAAGCATAATTACAATATAAAATGTTGCAAATGTTTTTATTATCCATATATCATATTTTAGTGTATTATTGTTGCAATGAATAAAATATTTCTTTTATTTACAATATATTTTTTCCAATTTATTTGTCCTCCTTTTCATTGTAAAAAAGTTGGTCACCTTAGTTTTAATCATATATAAATATGAGTTGTTACTACAAGGCTTTAAATACAAGCCCTAGTAATATAAACTGAACTCCAATTTGAGTAAGAAACCAAGGAAGAAACTGCAATATAATACAACATAATAATATCATAGAAGGTATAAAACAGGCCAAATGGATCAGTTAGTGGACTACAGTAAGTGTAGGAAACAGTCAGGAATACATGCCAGAAAATTATAACTTAAAACCACCAACGTAAATATTGATAAAGCCTCAGAGCCTTCTATCAAAAAAATTAAGTCCTATAAATTAAGTCCTAAAATTAAAAATAAAACAACGTTTATTGTAAATGTAGCTAGTTTGAATCAGTTTACCATTAGTCAAAACTGAAAGATTCAATTTGGAAATTGAGAAGGACAATTTGGAAATCTGCACAAAAAATTACAAAAGCTAAATAAAATAGATCCCAGAACTAATTTTGATTACTATAGTAGGAAATTCCCACCATATCTACCATACCATCCTGAAGAATAATGGGAACAAAAAAAAAACACCTTGAACCGATAATCTGCATACCAAGAATGCTCAAAAAATATAATCTACATGTATCAGTATATGGCAATCAAGTATATCCAATATTTCTGTCAGGTCCAAAATGATCAGTACTCTGGTACTGTGAAGGATTGTAGGAAGGATGTGAATAGGTCACTAGACATAAGCAATGAAGAGATAGAAGAACAGCCAATTGGCAGTTTATCTTATATATAAACACTCAACCCAGATGGCAAGAAATCTGGTATGATACATTTTATATCATTCAAAGAGACTCCTCCTTAATGAGCTCATTATAAATGAGAAATGAGAAGTTGGAAATTCTTCTTGGAGTTTCCAATGCCCTATAATGCTAGACAGATTAAGGAAGCAAGGATTACACAGGCTTCAGTAATATATTTTTAATACTAGTCCTGGGGTAAATTCAGATTTTTGTTTCAAAAAATGAAAAGACACAACAGGTGCTTTGAAGATAGAATTACAAAGTCTGCGGAGACTTCACCTTAGGAAACATTTTCAGTTATAAACATATTTTCCACTTTCTTTTAAGAAAGTCTTCAAGAATTTTCTCCTCAAACTCATGCTACAGCATTCAACTTTATTCACCCAAAGCAGCTGTAAAACCAAGCTTCAAAACTGCAAACTTCAGGCTACAAGCAGAACCAATTAAAAGCAGCAACTGAAATAAAACTCTAAACTGAAAATAGTCTTCAACAAGAGGCTGAAAAAAAAGGTCCAGACTCAAATAATTTGTACATGATAAATGAAATAAATAAATAAAAGGACTATAACAAGGTAGATTCATAACCTTCCTCATTGCTATGCTATGAGGAAGGTTTCCTCATTACGGAAGTGATACTTTAGAGAAATCAGATTACCACTTTGAATGGTGCAACGTGCTTACTTTATATGAATGGAATCCATTAAAGTACACATTTTTCATCAGTACTCAGATGATGATGGGTATAATTATGAAGGTCTATTAGATTTATAGCTTACCTTTACTCCAGGTGAGCCAGGTGGCACCTACTTTCACTTTATTGTAAAAACAGACCTGAGAAGTAGATTGGACTAAGAAAATGCCTTCAGGCTAAAGCGCTTCAATTAGTTTCTATGGAATAAGTGTTGGATTTCTAAAACCTAGTCCAACATATTAACCATTACATCAAGTCTATATTAAGCATATACAAATAACACATAAACATCTGAACTCTGTTTTTACTGCACAATATACCAAAGAACAACTCAAACTGAAGTATCTGTCACAGGATTTAAATCTTTTGAAAACTCTTCTATCTGAAACATACAGAACTGAAGGACACATTGTAGTAAGCATGCCATTGTAAAAGTAAACAAAGAGGTAAACCGTGCATCTGAAACTATGATCTCTTACTGCAATGGCTAATAAAAAGGGGGAAATCAATTGAAACAGGTGTACCAGCCACATATTCCCATTGTAGGAAGAAATTATAGATTTAAGGCTTCTATCTCCATTCACTGTGGGGGAAATACAATTTTCAGCCAAGGCAGCCTTCATGCTTCACTCCTCTTGTTATTCCTCAAACAAATGTATTTTGTGGATCAAGGCAATATGCCTCCATCACCGCTTTTAACTCCGACAGTTCAGCATGCAGTTTGCACAAAGACAAGTTTCACTAGAAATTTAGCAATTTTAGCCATTTATTGGATAATATCTTGAACTTCAATAGCATGACACATGACCAATTAAGCATCTTCTTTGCAATGCTCACTGAAAGAGAAATTCAATATGACAACAAAAGGTTGAGTTTTAAAATCAATATTAACCTTCACCTTATGTTTGTCTTTGCCTACTTAAAATTTGTGGCAGTGAAATGAAAATGGTTCTTGTGATGAAACAGCAAACTGGGCTTGTACAGTGGGAAAAGAACTGCCCTGGTTATTCTTGAAAGAAGAGTATATCATCTTCATTAATGCAATCAAATTGCCTGATGGGTCATTTCTACAGCTTTATTATGTTGTGCTACAGGAAAGACCAACGTTCAATATTTTCATGTTAATACAGTGGTCCCCAACCTTTGCAGTTTAGCAATCTGGCAGGGGGAAGGGAAACAGGGCCACATGAGTGGTGGGCTGGCACATATGTGCACATAGTTCAATTTGAATGAGCAGTGGGCCACCGTGCACATGCACATACACAAAGTTTGACTTGCAAGTTGCAACTTCATATGTGTGCATGCTGGCCCACTACTCACACAGCCTGGTTGCAAATAGGCCACGGCCCGGTAATGGCTGTGGCCCAGGGGTTGGGGATACTTGTTTTAATAGCTTAGTTCATTAGCTTGGAGCTTCAATCATTTTCTGAGTTCAGCTATAATGAGAGCCAGATTAAGACTTTGTCTCTATAGTGTCTTATCTTGGCCAGTTATAAAATTGAGGAAATTCTTTTGGAGGACTGAAATTTAAGTTGCATAAAATCAACTTCAATAAGTTGATCACAACTCTTCCGTGTTGTTTATATGTATACATATTTATATGCATATATAGTCTTGAAAAAATACTCACGTTATTGCTTTTAAAAATGTAAAGAATAGCACTGAAATTTCCAGAAAATTTCTGTTGCGCTTAAAGCTCTAGGGGTTCTTAAGATTAAAATGATAGCATATAATCAATTTTGCACCCAGGCGTATTTCCCAATAGCATCTCTGTTATGTGTTGCTATGGAATATGAATTTGCAAGGAGGTAAAGAACAAGATGCTGGGGGGAAATGAGTAATAGCTAATATGAGTCTAGAGACAGATATGAGTCTCAATGGAAAAGGAGACCAGTTGTAAGAACTGCAGAATTGCAATGTTTTTGAAGCATAGCGTCCATTTCAAAAAGACAGCAGGATCAGAAATCTGCTGAATCTCTTTTGTCCTTATCTAATCCATCATTATGTTAACTGATCTTGGAAAACTAGGCAATGATTAGAGAGAGCAGCAATGAGATACAAAATTCTACATTACCATCAACTGATGATCCGGGCTTTCAAGTGCCTGAACCGGGATCTTCAGAGAAGAGTGGGCATGAGTGATGCTTGCATGTGCAGCTATGTTTTGATGGAGTGAAGTGGTGAAGAACAACATACTTTAGTTGACTGAGGAACTTCATGGAGTTTTGCAAGATACAGGCTGTGTTTAGCCCTCCTTTTTCTTTCTCTTGTTTGCCCATCTGAGAGATTTGCCTTAGCATCTGAAGAACTCTACTGTCACACCATTTTCTTTTTTCATGTATGCAATTTATAGCTTATTTGGAATACATTCTGTTAAGTTTTGCTTACTGAAAGGATTGCTTAGATACGAAGGACCTAAAAATCCCAAAATTCCTAACAACTGTTTCTGCCTCCATGAAGTGAAATAGTTCAGACCAAGTCAGTGGTGGGATTCAAAAATTTTATCTACCGGTTCTGTGGGCGTGACTTTGTGGGTGTGGTATGGCTTTGTGGGCGTGGCAGGGGAAGGATACTGCAAAATCCCCATTCCTGGGGGAAGGTTACTGCAAAATTCCCATTTCCTCTCCACCCCACTAACCTGCTTTTCAGCTCCGTTCTCCTGTTCAGGGCAACAAAAGAAGATCAGGTGGGAGTCTGGGAGGCAGCAGGTGCAGGGCCGGCCTATTTGCCAGTTCTCCAAACTACTCCAAATTTCCGCTATCAGTTCTCCAAAACTTGTCAGAACTGGCTGAATACCACCTCTGAACCAGGTTCAATATAGTGGTTAAGGCACCAGGTTAGAGACCAGGAGAACACGTGTTCTAGGCCCACTTTAGGCAAAAAACCAGCTGGGTGGCCTTGAGCCAGTCATTCTTTCTTAGTCCTGGGAAGAAGGCAATGGCAAATCTCTTCTGAAATCTTATGAAGAACTCTTTACCAGGTAAATTAGAGTAGTATTCAGATTATTTGGCAGGGAAAGAAATCTTGAAATTATTCTTAAGAATTTATGCCAGTAGATATGGATATATTGTAAAAAAAAAAAAGGGGGGGGGGGAGAACAGGAATAGCTATTACCAGGTTTTCACACCCCATCAAATGAACATGAATTCCTTTTGAAACCCTACTAATGTGACACTTGATTATTTACAGCAAAATCAGCTGCAATAGAGTTGCTGTAATCAATACCTACAATAACAGTCTCATAAATCAAAACAGCAGCAAATCAAGGCTATGTTTTCTTAATGAAGAGAATGACGTTTCTACAATATAGAATCTTAATGTAAAATCCATAACAAACTTACTTCACAAGCCACTATTACAGGAATAGAATCTGTGGATATATTTAATATGCAGGAAAAGTGGGAAATGCAACTTATCTTTACACTAAAATCTATAATACAATACAATACAATAGTAGAGTTGGAAGGGACCTTGGAGGTCTTCTAGTCCAACCCCCTGCCCAGGCAGGAAACCCTATACTGTTTCAGACGAATAGCTATCCAAAATCTTCTTAAAGACTTCCAGTGTTGGAGCATTCACAACTTCTGGAGGCAAGCTGTTCCACTGATTAATTGCGCTAACTGTCAGGAAATTTCTCCTCAGTTCTAAGTTGCTTCTCTCCTTGATTAGTTTCCACCCATTGCTTCTTGTTCTACCCTCAGGTGCCTTGGAGAACAGTTTGACTCCCTCTTCTTTGTGGCAACCCCTGAGATATTGGAACACTGCTATCATGTCTCCCCTAGTCCTTCTTTCTCTTAAGCTAGACATACCCAGTTCCTGCAACCGTTCTTCATATGTTTTAGTCTCCAGTCCCCTAATCATCTTTGTTGCTCTTCTCTGCACTCTTTCTAGAGTCTCCACATCTTTTTTACATTGTGGCGACCAGAACTGAATGCAGTATTCCAAGTGTGGCCTTACCAACGCATTATAAAGTGGTATTAACACTTCACGTGATCTTGATTCTATCCCTCGGTTGATGCAGCCTAGGACTGTGTTGGCTTTTTTGGCAGCTGCTGCACACTGCTGGCTCATATTTAAATGGTTGTCCACTAGGACTCCAAGATCCCTTTCACAGTTACTACAACTGAGCAAGGTATCACCTATACTGTACCTGTGCATTCCATTTTTGTTGCCTAAATGTAGAACCTTACTCTTTTCACCATTGAATTTCATTTTATTAGATAGTGCCCAATGTTCAAGTTTGTCAAGATCTTTCTGTATCTTAAGCCTATCTTCTGTATCTTAAGCCTATCTGTTACTGAAAACACTGCAAGCCAATTATAGTTGTTGCTTCAGTATTTTGTTCCTTTTTATCACAATCATTATTATGTACACTTAGAAGATTTTAGAACATATTTGCCATAATCTTCATTAACCAAAGCCATTAGCAATAACATCTGACAGGATATAAGATCCTAATCAGGCAGTTTATCTTGTCTGCCATTTACCCACTGATATAGATCACCAAATTCCATAGATAGGGATAGGATTCTTGCCAAACTCATAAACATAATATCAAATTCTCTTACCTGATTCCATCCAACCAGTTAAGCTGAAGTATAAGAAATTATCATGAAAGAAATGAAAGGAACCACGAAAAATTTCATTTGGCTCAAACACGAATTCAGAATATTATTATCTAATTTATAAAATATAAATAGGCTATCATTTTTCTTCTATAAGAAAGCTAGCATATGCTTGTTGAAATTTGTGAATTTTATTTCAGAATAATATTTTTTTTTGTCTTTTACAATTATAGTTAGTTTTCTAGGTGGAACTTTTGATTGAAAGTTTAAATAATTTTATACTAATATTTTAAAGAATAAAAACAAAAACCCGTTAACATGCTGTTCTTTATGTGTGTTTTTCCTTATATTCCTCCCTTAGTAGACATATGAAATTAGAATGATATGCAAAAAATATTACACGCCAAAGTGCTTTCACATGTGTTTGATGTGAACACATAAAGAAATTATGTAGTTAAAGTATTTAAAAATCAAAAATAGCCATTAATTATGAAAATTGAATCAAAACCTTCTCACCAGGAACTTGCAGCACCTTTATAACATCAACTCTTAATTATTAAAGCAACATAAAACCAGTTCTCATTACTGGCATATCAGCACAATGATAATTGGATAATACTAAAAGTATAAATCACTGGTGAAGAAATAACTACAGAAACCTATATAAAATTAGCGTACTGGGGATATTTTCAGAAGATGTTTCAAGAATAGGATCCTTCCATAGAAATATGATATGTGTACTGTATATGTATATGTTTATGTGTATATTCATACTTTCTAAAACAAATAACTTGGGTGAATGTAAATATATTGATTTTAACTATGTACTTACCTACATGTTGTGAAGCAGTTTTCACCTTAAAAAGATTGCACAAATATTAATATGTGTAGTTAGATAAACTATGTTATGTGAGAAAAAAGGATATTAATATTGGATTATACACAAAGATACCTGGTGGTAAATCCCAATGAACCTAATGTGAACTACTTTTAAATAGGTATACATAAAATTAATAGAAAAGTTGTACATATTTATTGACATTATGGAAGAAATGAGGTAAAACAAACTTATCAATGTATGCAAAACTGACACACTGGGAAAAAGTGATCCATCATATCTGCTGTTACTTAAATTTGCATATGGAAAATGATCCTTTTTTGTCAAAAACTGTTAGTAGTTCCTATCTAATATATACAGTCTGAATATACTGTATATAGTGTAGAAATTTTGAGAGAGCAGTATTTATCCATTAGGCAAACATAAATTAAAAGTAACAGGGTTTTACTTATTAAAATACATTAACTAAAACAATTCCAGTTCAAAGTAAACATAATATTTTAACTTCTTCATCTTATCCAACATTTCATTTACTCTTTGTTCTTCTTCATTTTTGCTTACTTTCAATCCTGACAAAGTATATTGATGAACTCTGAAGCTTGCCAACTTCTTTATAACCTTTTCTTATGGGTCAGATCTAGTTTCACCCAAGAGTTCAAGAGGTCATGTTTTAATTTTCACACCAAAAAGAATAACTGACTTCAGCAGTGCCATCTCAGAATCCACAGAAAAATCTCAGAAGCAAATGCACTGATAATAGAGCTTTCAGATGAAAGTTAGATGATGCAATTCTCTAGCGGAATGCCATTATTCCTTCCCTTTAGAGAATAGCTTTCAGCCTAGAATTAGTGTATGCAGTGATATTCATTGTACATTTACCTCACCAGAGAACTATTTTCTCCTGTCTATATATTCTATTCTGCTAAAGAAAGATGTTTTATAAGTCATTGGAGGGTTCTATTTTATTTTTGAATGTTGGCAGTCCTGCTTCTAAAATATCCATATAATCTAGAAAAAGAGACATTTTAATGCCAAAGCATATTTCAGCTTCCCAAATAACATTTCTCTTTTCCCTGCAGAAATTGTTTTTATTGATTCTGAATCTCAGGGAGCTTAGTATTCATAAAGAGAGGCCAAACAGCTACTTGAGAGGACTAAAGGCCTGCACTTAAGTACATAACATATTTAGGGCAGGCAGGACAAAGTAATAATTCCCAATGCTGTCCATTCTCCAAATATACCTCTTCTATTTTTTCTTTTATAGTCTGGTAAGAAGCAAAATCCTCCAAACACTGTTTTGACAATGAATACAGTCTTCTTCGATAATTTCAATCATCCCTGGAAAAATGAAAGGAAGATACCCAAGGTTATGAATGTTTGTTTCTTTTAAAAATAGAAGCCCCTGAATATTTTTTAATGGCGTTGATTATTTCCCTTTGCTTTCACCTCCTCATTTGTAATTTTGTGAACCCAGCTTATATGTAAAAGCCATCTGTAAAGGTCTGGGAGGGTCTATAACTTGTTGCAATGTGAATATTTAGTTTTGTGAGCCATCCAGAATCACCTTATGTGAGTTGGCTAGGCATATAATTTTTTTAATAAATAAAATGAATAGAGTCAAGATAATGTGGGTTGTTATGTGTATGAAATATTCTTCCATTGGTTGGATGTGCCCAGAGGAAGAGTGAGACTATTCTCTACCCATTGTATGAGTCTATTAAACATGCAAGCTAAATTCTTCAGTGAAGCCACAGGCAAGATTTGTATTGTCACTAATTGTCCTAGAACAGAACATTCCTATTCCACAAACCTTACAGTCTGATAAGATCTAGATAACAGCACTTTCACTTAATGTTTACAGTCTTGACTGCTACTAAGATGACTCAGGTTCAAGTCCATTCTCAGCCATGGAAGCTTCCAGATGACTTGGATTACTGTATTTTTCTGTGTATAAGATGCTACTTTTTCTTTAAAATATTTACTTGAAAACGGAGGGGCATCTTATATACCGGTGGCAGAGGCAGAAAGGAAAAGACCACACATGCCAAATGAGCCTATATCTTATATGCAGGTCTATCATTCCTCTCTATTGTAGTTATTTCCTGTATCACATTGCCACTCTAGGTTTCATCTCTATTGTTCCTTTGATGCATTTCCTGTTCTTGTTGTACTACTCACTCTAACAAGAAAGGTTTTGCACAGCGATGGCTTATAATGTGCTTACTACATGAAACTACGTGAAACATGGGGGCGTCTTAACATGGACGCAAATATATGTGTGTGTGTATGTGTGTATCTATATATCTATATCATCTATATCTATCTATAAGTATTATAGATGGAAAAATATGCTACTTATCCTTTCTTAACCCAAATTACCTCACAGAGTAGCTGGGAGACATAACAGGTGAAGGAAATGGTATCTATTCCCCTTTGAACTCCAGAATGAAAAGTGTGATGCAAATATTTGTTTGTTTGTTTGTTTGTTTGTTTGTTTTGTCAAGGGTGCATAAGATAATAGATATATGTCAGAGATGGGTTGCTCCCAGTTCGGCCCGGTTTGCCTGAACCAGTAGTGATGGGGGCAGGAGGCTCCGCCCACCTGCTCAGGCACTTCTGCGCATGCGCAGAAGCATCACATGCGAGAGAGAATGTTCAAGAGAGCATGAGCAAACCGATTGTAAAACCGGTACAAACCAATCACTGATATAGGTACATACAAGATTATGGATTCATGAAATGGATACGAATAAATGGGTTGTTAGGACAGGGGCGGGAGGCACATTGGTGCACTTATACATGCCCCCAAATATAAATCTATAAGCAAATACTTTAACTTAATTGTTCAATTACTTTATACAGCTGTCCACCTTAAAACCAACTTTGGGCCACCTACAACTAATGAAACAGCATAAAACAAAATAAAACAGTATAACATCAACAACAATGCTAGAAGTAGGAAAAACCTTGCACAACAGCGACTCTTCTCTAATGCCCTTACTTTGTTTCCTATCCTGGTCTCACTCACTCTTTACCAATGCCTAGGATATATAATTTGTATAACAGTAGAAAGGCCATTTTGATTGTTCTGACTGGGATGATGGCAGCACTGAAGTATTCAGCTCTCCGCATCATCTTTCCAGTGAGAAACATTTTCCCTACAAAATTATTTCTTTAGTGGCAAAACATATCAATATTTTTAACGCTGCATCACCTCTAACTTAGTTCTTAAGCAGAATGTCCAGGAGTGATAGGCAGGAAATCGTCTATCTGGGAACTGCAAATTATAACTTATTCTCTTTCACAAAAACTTTCATATCAATTTTTATGATACGCAATGCTTTTATCAAGTCAATGCTTCATGGCTTTTTTAAAGGCTTCGTGATGATATATCCTGGACCAAAACAGGTTTCATTTTAAATATAGCTTTGTGTACAGAATGGATTTTTTTAAAAAACCCAGGATATAATAATTAATGCTCAGATATAGGTGAAAATAATGATGAATGCCAATCGCTATTTTTCAGCCTAGCATACCGTGTTTATGACTTCCAATGATAAAATGAGGTAGGGGATGAGGCAGAGCTCCTGGAGGGAAGGCTGGATATAAATCTAAAAATAAATATCTGAACTGTCAAAATTTCACAGATGAAGAAAAAGTATTTAATAGTAAGCTTGTGCAGATTCTTCAGCAAAATGAAGCACCCTTCTGGATCCACATCATAAAGCTTCAAAGCAGTTGCATGGAGATTTTGGGTGGTTCCGCCGAAGCGCTCCGGAGACCCTGCATGATACGCAGAAGTCACTTTCACTCTAGACCAGTGTTTCTCAAACTTGGCGACTTTAAGTCCTGTGGACTTCAACTCCCAGAATTCCCCAGCCAGCTATGCTGGCTGGGGGATTCTGGGAGTTGAAGTCCACAGGACTTAAAGTCGCCAAGTTTGAGAAACACTGCTCTAGACAGCTATGGCAGAAATGTGTTCCCAATGCATACAGATATACGCATATACAAAAATCTAAGCTTCAAAATAACCACCCAAAACCTGAATGATAGATGTGAAGTCTTCTCTCTCTTCATGGGGTGAACCCACAGGGACAAAGCTTTCACATTCACACAACTCTATGCAATAGGAATTAAACATAGGGTTATTTCATCATAAACTTAAGTTGAACCATGGTTCACTGAATTAATTCAATTGCCTGAATTCACACATCATTTTTTACCTTAAATTAGCCAATTGGATTCACAAAACAAGGTAGCCAATTGAATTTTCATCCTAGGATGTTGTATAAAGCCACGCATAGTCACATAGAAATCAAGTTGTCTTTCATTTTTACTAATTATAAATTAGGAAATACACACATAGGAAAAGCGCAGAAAAATAGTGTAGGTTAAGTTGAAAATGCTTAAAGGAAATATTAGAGGAGTGAGTAGTTTTAATATTGTTAGTATGAAGAACATATTAACAGTACAACTTTCACAACCTTTTAAAAGAAAAAAACATCTCGTGTAAAAATAGAAGCTACTTTGCATGTTCATAATTCCATGTGGCCTTCGAGTAAACAAGTCCAAAACTATGCATAAGTACTTATGTTAAAACTATTTGAGTGACAATCACAGTCTAAACTATCCATCTTTCTTCCCATACTTTTATAATTTTATTTCTTTAACCTCCATCTGACCTCTTCTGGTTGCTAATGGAAAATGAGCCACAGATGGATATAAGATTTTCAGAAGTTATTCATGAAATGAATGAAACAAATAATCCTCGTTGGTTTCAATTTTTCATTTGTGGTAAAGTGAAGTCATATTCTTGATTACCATTAAACCATCACTTACTGAATTCAGGCTTCAAACAGTTGCTGGCGCTGAGGAAATGTATGAATAGGATTTCAGTGCAGATTTTCAACATTCTTAAGGCATCTAATATCAGGGACTTCCTTTAGCCATAAATATATTTATTTATGTATTTATTTGCTCATATGACTTATATCTCATATAATGATTCTTGGCAGTTGAACATCTGATAATCTGCATTGCAAGTTCTATCGCATTTATACATAAACATGAATATACATAACATGTTTCTCTTGATAAACTTCCTTAATTCTTATGTCTCTTTTCACTCAGAGAAGTCAAAGGTTGAAGAATCTGCTCCAGCAGATTGTCAGCCTTGGGATTTGGTCAATCACCTGAGGCTGACAATTGGAGCAGGTGGAAGAAAAATCAGATGACAAGGAGCCTGATTCTGAATATCAACCCAACCTGACATATTTCAAGAACGCCAAAGAGTTTTTATAAGATATACTTACATATAGGGATGTCTGTAGAGAAAGAGCCTAAAACTAAAGGTGATGAACACAACAATGCAAAGACCTGTCCTTTTTGGGGGTGTATCATGGTTGTAGCCCCTATTTTGGATTTTCTTAATCAGATTCATTGGAAATGTTGTTCATTTTTTCCAAAAGTGGACATCTGGTCTTTTTATCGCCATTCAGTGGCATGTGACATACAATTATCACCAACCTATGAATTCCCATTTATACCAGCCACACCACCCTAAATCACAGCAATTCATTATTTCTGGCATGCATTTTATTTTTATATGTATTAGTGGGGAAAAATTCTGCTACAAGACTGTCTAGTGAAGTATGAAGGAATTTCTATTTGCTAGAAACTGGACTTATCCTTGGTAATGGGAAGTAATATTTGTTCTTTACAAATTACCTTTTTCATGTAAGTTAAAGCTGAATAGAATGAATCCACTTTGCTTCTTCAGTATTGTTGCATCATAAATGAATGACATAATATCTTCCCAGAGATTTTCTTGAGTTCTACCCTACTCAAAACATAGGGTAGGGTGGAACTGTTTTGAGTAGGGTGGAACTCAAGAAAATCTCTGGGAAGATCCTGTTCCAGAGGGCAGAACTCCCCAAAAAGCATATCTACAAAAGACACGATTTACCATTTTTAGAAAGGTTTTGGTACTACTTGACTGAAGTAAACCAAATCTCTATGGTCATCAACCACAAATTTATATACTAGCAAGGTTTTATTACAAACAGACCTGGCAACAACCAGAAACCAAGGTCACCACATTAGTATCCAGGACATCACTTGAGGTCAGGGCTAGCTCCCTGCTTCACACTCAGATAAGCCAGCCAGCATCACTGGCACTTTTTATAAAAATAAGATACTCCTGGATCAGATTCTAGTGTTTAAGGCACCAGGCTGGAAAGCAGGAAACCATATGTTCAAGTCCTACCTTTGCTACAAAAGCTGGCTGGATGACTTTGGGCTGGTCATTGTCTCTCAGCCCAACTCACTTCACAGGGTTGTTATTTTATACTTTATTGTGGGGAAAATAAGAGAAGGAAATGTGTTGGATATGTTCATTATTTGTCAAAATAATACAAATGGGAAATAAATAAACAAACAAACTCTGGGCATTCAAACTAGAATCAATTTTACTCAAGCTTTTTCACACTACTAGCTTTCTCACGCTACTAGCTTTCTCACACTACTAGCATCAGTACTCTACAGCAGGGGTCGCCAATCCCCAGTTTGTGTACCGGCACTGGGCCACAGCATGCCAGAAACTGGGCCTTGCAAACAAGTGAAATCCCATCCATAGGATGCAGGCAGCATGCAAAACCATGCCCGCTCCAGTCCATGGAAAAATGTCTTTCATGGAACAGTCCCTAGTGCCCAAAAAGGTTGGGGGCCGCTGTTCTAGGAAATGTCTTGCAGTCAACATTCTATTTCCTGCATGCAACAATTAGGTGGTATAGATAATAATATTAAGGGTGAATAATTAAAAATAACTTTTATACATAATAAATATGTATTTAGAGCAAAAGCAAAGGCACTATCTTTTTAGGAAATACATCAACATCCCTTTTGAAGAAACTTTCTACAAAGTTATTCTCACAAAAGCTTTTTTTATCTTTTCTACTACATTTTAATCAACACATTTTTACAACCATGATAATCCCTTCTTTCAATTGGACATCCAATTTAATGGGTAATCCCTGCAAAAGGACTGTTTGGTATGTGTTTTTAAAAAAACAAATCATAACCTATGCTTGTTTACTGTATATTAGACCAGCTTTTCTTTTGTGCTTAAGCATTCATTTATTTATTTTAGTACTTCTGTGAAGCACTTGCTATAATTGAACAAATCATCAAAAATTAAGATAAGAGAAAATATTTGAAAATATTTGAAGCTATAATTCCTCTTCTAGCCATTCCAGTAGAGAGCAAAATGCTGCTTTATCTTTTAAGTGCTTAATTCTGGAGAAGGCGTCAATGCTAGCAATCAAACAGCAATATAATAAAACCTAATTGCATATTTATTGCACAGTTACAGGCAGAAAAATCGATCCCATCAGAATTAGGAAGAATGTTTCATCCATCTGTTAAACCACTGAATTAGGCTGTTCTTTCGTTAAATTAGGAATTTCAGAGACAATTACCTGAATATTTCATTACATTTTATATATTTACTTTACTCTAATTCTCATGCTTGGGAATGGGATCTTTACAAGTTCTTATTTAATGTAGGGTTAAAAATGGGGTATGTAAAAATTATGTAATGTAATTATCATGAGAAATTTCTAAAAGTATGCAGGGTACTTACATATTGCTCAAGTGAACAACTTTCATTAGTAGAATACAAACAACTGCAATCAATTGTGATAATGAGTAGAGGATTATTCCATCAATAAAAGTTTATATTTCTTTAAGAAGCTTCAGAATTCATTATCAAGTTTATAATTTTAAAATGTGCATAGTGTTCCAGCACTGACATGAAAATTGGATAGATTTTAACTTTTGAGCAAGACTTACCAATCCATGTATCTCCTAGATGTGCAGTTTTTGTAGTATCTTGCATTATAAGGAAAGCTAAAGGTCGTAAATATTTGGCCATACCATTGTGTAGACTGATTAGTCCCACTAAAGATATTGCTAGATTATAGATTTTGAAATCAGATTCAATAACTTGTTCTCAGGTATGGTTATATACTTTAAAATAGTATGTTCTAATGGGCAGAAAATAAATTTCACACCCTTGTAAAGTAAGCATAGTTTTCAAAATACTTTTATTTTTATAATATGGTCAGAATCTTAAAATGATATAGAAGCACTTTTAATAAAATAATTATCACCTCTATTTACATTTATTTGTTCTGATGTCATTGTTTACTATGCTTTCTGAAAAGAGGTGTGAATATATTCCTATTTATTATTACATTTTATGTACAATATCTAATTAAATGAATGTA
This sequence comes from Natrix helvetica, assembly GCF_964273705.1. Lineage (NCBI taxonomy): Eukaryota > Metazoa > Chordata > Lepidosauria > Squamata > Natricidae > Natrix > Natrix helvetica. The sequence goes on along the minus strand of NC_138558.1, from coordinate 32,680,365 downwards.
ACCTGTGAAAGGGTATAATAAATGTGTTAACCCTAAAAGTTCCATAAAACCCTGAGGTGTTTCCAGTACCTGACTCCAAAACTACTATTCAAATAGCGTCTTAAAGATATTCCATCATTTTCTCCTTAATATATTTCTCTGACAAGAAAAAACCCTCAAAACAGATTAAAAGACCTTGGGTAATGAATAACTAAGAATGATGGTTTCAAAATGGATTATACTCTGCTAAATTCAGGGATGACTCCCTACAAAGGATAACACAATCTCCACTTTTCCCCTGCTTTGCAGTATTTTTTAATACTTTTGTTCTTAACCATTTTATTTAAAAATGTGGAAAATCAAGCAAGCAATCACAAAGTTTTCAATGAAAGAAAAATGAAAGCAGATTTCCCAGTATACCATCAAGGTACCATGTTGTTTATTTATTTATTTAATTTGTCAAACATGTACAAGGTAACAGGTATAAGTATAAACATGAACCTGAACAAAGGAAATGAGTACAAATAAATGGAGACAGTAGGACAGGGAGAGTAGGCATACCGGCGTGCTTATACCCGCCCTCCTTATTGTATTTCATATAGCGGGGGGGGGGGTAATTCAGCAAGTTCTCACTAGTGCTGGAGAACTGGTAGCGAAAATTTTGAGTACTTCGGATAACTGGTAAATACCACCTCTGGCTAGCCCCGCTCCCATCTATTCTGCCTCCCGAGTCCCAACTGATCAGGAGGGAATGGGGATTTTGCAGTATCCTTCCCCTGGAGTGGGGAGGGAATGGAGATTTTGCAGTATCCTTCCCCTGCCACACCCACCAAGCCATGCCGACCAAGCCAAGTCGTGGCCACCAAGCCACGCTCACAGAACCAGTAATAAAACAATTGAATCCCACCAGGTGTGTGTGTGTGTGTGTGTGTGTATGTATGTGTATAAAATCAACATGTCTTAACACTTAATTATCAGTGATAATGCAGCATATAATCTTCTGAAGCATATGAGCTTCCTCCATTCCATTTTAAGGGCTACGCAAATTTCCTGATTTACTCTGGTCAGCATTTTTGTTTCTGCCCTAAGGCAGTGTATTCCTTCAGAATAGTTTCAGTTGAAACTGACAGAATCAAAAACTGCTTGTTGAAATACAAGTGTCTTGAGAAATAGTTTTTGCAATGATTTTAAAATGATAAATTTTATAAATTATTATAAAATTATATAGTTGATTCCATTGACCTGTACAGATCTACACAAATATAAAATTGTAATGATGTATAAAATACACAATTCTTTCAATAATTCCATTTGATTTTAAAAGTATGTAGATTGAACTACATAAATATGAAATTGCATTTTATTCTATGTATTTTTATCATAAGTATGTAATGTGTGTGTGTGTGTGTGTGTGTGTGTGTGTTGTATTTGTACTGATAAATAAATAAAGGGAGACTAGTATAGATCTATTTCGAGCTAATTAGCTCTCATCAGCTAGCCATACCCTTACTGGGATTAGAACCCGGGCTGTATATATCTTAGGCAGAAGTCTTAGCCACTAAGCCACGGGCTCACTTCCTTATCAGTTGAGCCAGGGAAATAGGTATGTATTTGTGTTACAACCCCTGGTACTGTATGCCTAAATATATAAATACACAGAGAACATATACAAAATACATAATTAGCATTAATTTTAGCTTCATTTGTAATGTACCGAATGTACTTTATGAAATGTATGAATGTAATGTACTTTAAAGTTAGGAAGAATTGCTTTTGATCATAGAAAAGCATATTATTTCTCTATTCTTCATTAGACCAACCCCTTCTTTTTCATGCTTCTTTATCATCCTGGTAAGTTTTAAGAGTCATATTATCTTTGATTAATTGAGACTGAAAGTATCTACCACCCATCCATGCTATCTCACAACCTGAAAAAAAAAGAGTAGTAGAGACTGTCTACTAATGCATCTTCTAAATAATTTTCAAAGTACAGTATATGACAGCTGGTGTGGTTTAATATTTAAAGTGCTAAAGTAGAACTAAGGAATAAGAAGAAACAGATTTAATCTTCCCTTATTCATGGAGACTGACTAGGATCTTTGCACCAGTCACTCTTAACCCTAGGGAGGAAGTTAAAAAACAACTCATATCTACCAAACGACACTGGTCCAAAACCTTCAATCATGCCTTGCTCCTGCAGTGAATTAATCCATGCTGAATATACAGTATGTGCATATACATGTGGGACACAGATTTTATATTAAGGGGAGTTAATTTTTCAGCATTTTTAAATCAATACATAAAGTGATTAATAGTTATCAATTTGGTATAAGGTCCGTGTACTGTAAGAGCCTTATACATTATAATTGTCCTATAATTAAAATCCAATGCATATTTTCCACGGGAGAATAGTCTGCAGGAGTTAGATCTGCCCTAGGCTGATCTTAAAACCCAATAATAATAGACATTTATCAATTAACATTTGTAGCTAATATTCACAGTCAAACACTTACAATTATGTAACCCCAAGCAGTGTTAGATTTGCACCAATGCTTTATTTAGAGTTTTTGTAAAGAAACAAATATATACCTGTAGAGAATTAGTCAAAGAAGTTTTTGAGACTTCATCTTGGTAGCGGCAGATAATTCCAGTGGTGATTTGATTCAATAAAATATGTGTGTATGCGTGTGCAAGCATGCATACGTGCATGTCAGTGATGGGTTCTGGATTCCGTTCCAACTGGTACAGTTGGAATGGCCCTGGCGTCACCCACATGCACACACGTGGCGCACGCATGCATTGTAGCTGGAAACAACACTTCCGCAAGCCTCCGCGACTCTCCAACTGCTCAGCTGAGCATCGCACAGAGCTTTATGTGCCATGCACGGGCACAGAAGCACTGGCAGCTTTAAAATACAGTAAGGAGCGCAGGCGGGCGGCCGGGCCCTCTGGAGCACCGTACCGGAACGGTATATGGTGCTTCGGGCTGGCTCCTGTAGGCCTGTACCGGGGCGTACTGCCTGCAACCCACCACTGGTGCATGTACATGTGCACACTGTGTAATACAAAGTACATAGAAGAGAATCATTACTAGATAGCATTGTCAGTTCTTACCACCCTTATTCAGAAAACAATTTCTAGCAGAGTGGACTCTAAGGCCGTGTCAATACAAATTGTAACTTCTTCTTGCCATAGGAGGACTATATCTCTATTTACTTAGACCTAAGTAAAATGTGACATAAAATGAGGAACAACAGAGGAGAGAGTGCAACTAATTGGTTATTCCCCTGCCGCCTCATAACAGTAGAAATGGCAGCAATGCCATTGAATGAATTTCTCCTAACCAAGACTGATCAGGTGTAAAGAACGGAGAAGGGCATTGCAAGTGTTGTGTACACTGCACCTCACCATACCATCCTTCCTTCTTAAATCACATCTTTTGCATCCTCACTCTTCATGGCAGTAGCAGAGTAATCCATGCTGCATTGTGTCGCAAGAGTTAGAGATTTGGAGCTTTTGTCTTGAGTCAGTGGTCGTCGCTATCCATTTATTTACCAGGCAACGTTATTTATCTCTTGGGTTTCATTCAGCTATACATATCTTTGCAAACTATTCTCCTTCGATACCTCATTAATATAGTTTTGTATTATTATAATGATTGTAAATTTTCATGTGATGGAATTATTAATTAGAATAATAAGCCTCCTGTGTGCCTTTCTAAAAGTCACACTATTACTTTACAAATAATTCAATGTGCGCAGAATATAAAAGTGCATAATTAATGAAGAAAGCAATCTCTCTAAGGACTTAGAGCCTGTTCTGGGGCCACTAATCTTACAAAAAAAAGTGATGCCTGAAAGTATTTTTCTTAATGCAGTGTTGCTAAATGCAAAAAAAAAAAAACACCAAAACCGTCGAACAGAATGCCATCAACATCAGTAAAGTTGCCTTGAACAACTTCCTCTTTCAAATATTAAAGGAAAAAAAAAGACAAGAGTCAGCCAGAATTATTGAGATTTACAACTTTAGGAAATTTTGTATTAATAAAATCAATTCGCAAAACGGAGTGAAAAGTGATCGGATTTACACATGATGTCAAGGCATTGCTTGCTTAATCATGATTTGTTCAATAGACAATTGATGGGCTGATGGGGTCACAAAAACACAAAGCTATAAGCCAATGTATAAGTTATAGGCTATAAGGAGCCCTAGTGGCACAATGGTTAAACTACAATATTTCAGGCAAACTCTGCCCACAGTCTGGAGTTCAATCCTGAAGTTAACTCAACCTTCAATCCTTCCAAGTTTGGTAAAAAGACAACTCAGATTGTTGAAAGCAAAATGCTGATGTTGTAAACCAAAGAGTGCTGTAAAGCTCTAGTGGGCAGTATATAAGCCTAAATAATATTGCTATTGCTAATGTACCAACTATAGTAGATTTGCCATGCTATTTTAAACCAAAGCAGAATGGCTTTGAGCAGGGCTGTCAAATTTCCAGCCTGCGGGCTGGATACATCATGTGTTGGCCACGCCTACACCTAGTTTAATTAAGAGACCTGGTGATGTCATTCAGTGGTGTTAGAGCACAACTAATGGTTTCTTGTGTCGAATTAATCATTCTCTGTAGTGCCTCCCTGTTAAACCAGTGTACCATACTGTTATACAATATGTAAGGATACTTGCTATCAGTCTACGATAGAAAGTGTTCATCAGCCATTGTTTCACCTGATTTTTCCGCAGGACTTTAAAGAAATGAAGTCTCTGTTGACCCTTACTAACCATCAGGGATGTGTTGTTTTTCCAGGTGAGATCTTGACTAATAAGCACGCCCAAGAATTTAAAAGACGAAACCCTCTCCACACAGCTCCCCCTTGATATACAGTGGAGCAGGTCCAGCACCATCTCCTTTGTCTTGCTAGTGTTTAAATGTAGGTTGTTTTTTGAACACCATGTGGATAGCTTCTGGACTTCTTCTCTGTATGCTGATTTGTCCCCTTATCATTTGCCAGAATGTTTGATATGAGTTGTAATACAAAATTCCTAGCCCAAACCATATTAGTTTCCTTGATCAAACGCTGATTGATGTCTTCAAATGAATACTGTATTTATGCTGATTTTTAATAACAAGACAGTAAAATGGAGAACCGCAAATAAATTGTGAAATTGTGTTGATTGGCAATAAAGAGACAGTAAAATGGAGCAAATATGCCTAAATCACTTAGAATGAAAGTTACATTTCTTATGTGTAAGAATTGATAAAAAATGTTCCTCTGTCCATCATTTGGTTTTTGGTTTTTGTTTTGGTGTCAGAACAATTTAGTGGTCTTAACTACAACTGATTAAGGGGAAATAGAGTTGTTTTTAAGGCAATAGTGTCCCCAATGAACTATAAAGTGTTGCTTTAAAAAAAGAACAAATAATTGAATAATTTTGTATTAATACAATTTTTTTACTGTTGTCTTACATCAGGTCCAGCATGGAGAGTTCTGATATAATTCATTCTAATATCTCTAGCTATGATGAACATTTTTAAAACAAATGTTCTTAGTAAATATCAGTATGACAAATTGGACGTCTTATACATTTAAAATATAGAAAATAACATATCAACTCCGTTTGCAAAGCAGAAGATAAATACTATTTTACAACAGTTTTAAAGCAGTTGCTTACAAAACTGTTGATACAGTATCAGGTAACTTTTTTTAATGTACAGTATGTATACGCGTACATCCGTAACAATTCCATTTAAAGTTTTCATCAAGTATCAGGTTAAAACTGATGGCCCAATATAACTTTTTCCAGTAAAACTTTTTAAAAAGCCATTTTGGCAAAAAAAAAATGTTCATTCAATCAATGAAGAATTTAGACGTTTGTCTAACAATGCAAATTCTTCTAGCTGAAGATCACAAATCTGGATTTTCTTCTGTTGGAACAACTTCTAAGATTATTTGCAATGTTGATGTCATGTTGTCTGCGAAAGAACAATATATGAGAGTCTGTTCATGTTTACTCAGAAGTAAGTTCAAATAGCTTTTTTTAAAGAACATTTGGAATAGGACTATAGACAGAGAAAGAGATAATAGAATTCAAATGAAGCAACTGACAGTTTGAGTCAAATCCAAAATATGCGTTGCATAAAATGTATATAAAATCAGTCTGGTAATTCATTTTTTTTAGAATTTGAATCTTATTAAACTTTTTAAGAAGATAGCCTTTACAAAGTAATAGAAAAATAAATTTAAAAATAATCTGGCAAATGCTTACTCTCAACAGTACATGAGATATATTGCAATTATCATTACCTGCTCCTGTTAGATTTATTTCATGCATAGGGTCTTTGGGACAGTTGGTTTCTCTCATTCTAAAGTACCACCTAGAATTGTTCTTAGAATAAAAAATAGTATTGTCCCTACATACTATTTGGCATTTCTTCCAGGAAAAGTAAGATGTAAATGTAAATAAATAAATAAATAAAAACTGGTATTGGAATTTAGGGCAAAATGTCCTACTCTACCTGTCTAATAGCTCCCTTGTGTTCCTTAAAATCAGAAGTTTACATCCATGCAGTAAAAATCCAATGCAAAAAACCATTAAAGCATGCCAAGACATTTCAATATATTTTGGTTCCATCATGTTCATTTGGTTTTAAAGTTTAAATAAATTGATTTATATTGCAATTTTGCATCTGTGAATGTCCCACTCAACTAGTTCATATGTTCTCTTCCTTACTTAAAACCATTTAATTATTCCTGAAAACTATTTTTAGAAAAATCAGGAAACCTTTTTGACCAAATTAAGTTAGCATACAGAAGGGATTAATGACTATCCATATTTAAGTAATATGTCTTAAGATCAAAACTACTGATGCCTTAAGAAGGAACAAAGGTCTTCATATAGAATTATTTATGTATATGAAAAAAATGAGTTGTTGTCTCCTTAACAAAATAATTGCTATTAGATTGCTAAAGATGATGTCCATGAGATGGAAGCTTAGCATTCTAATTACAAACTATTTTGTATACCGAATTTAAACTGGCTTTTCAGAGTCTGTGTGCTTCATTTATGGTATTTATATTTTTCCCTGCCAGGAAACAATAGTCATAGCGCTCAAAAAAATCACTGCATTGTTACCAAGAGCATAAATCTCAAAAGTTTTATACTTTTTACTTAAATGTAATGGTGCAACACTGGCATCCTGTGGCCAAACTGATTTATGAAATTACAACTCAGTAGCTTGTGAAATTGTAACTACCTGATGAAATAATAAAATACAAAGACTCTTCTGAGGCAGAGAGAAATGACTACAGAATTCAATAGACATAAGGTTAGATAAGTAACAGTGATTCCCAACACACAAGTTTTGTTTTATATTTCTTACGTTTATATCAATTCTTTGAAGAAAACAATACTTGTGAAGACATACACAGTAAGTAGATAAATAAAGCTACGGAGATATTTTGACTATCATACAGTGATTTATTTATTGTAGGTATTGAAAATATTAAAAAGATTATATTATATGATATATATACATATACATATATATGTATGTATGTATGTATGTGTATATGTATATGTGTATATGTGTGTATGTGTGTATGTGTGTATGTGTGTATGTGTGTATGTGTGTGTGTGTGTGTGTGTGTGTGTGTGTGTGTTTGTATATATATATATATATGTTTTCGTAGATTTTCACGGGTGTAGGTATGCTGGTTTTGTTGTATTCGGGTCTTTTCCTGTGTAAGATTGAGATTGTATTGGCAACATTTCGGCGAGGTCTCACGCGCCATCTTCAGGCTGGTTTTTTCGGCTTCGTGTTTGTGTGAGTAAAGCGTGGTGGGAGCTGCCATATTTCTATAAATCTTGGTGGGGGTGTGTGAAGAGTTGACTTTGTTTCAATAAGTGGATTGATTGTAGTTGTATCATGATTGGTAGATTGGTGCTGATTGGTGCTGGCTGTGTGTCCATTGTTGTAACGGCCTGGGTGATGGGTGGGGCTCGTTTGTTGACTAGGCGGGAAGTATCGTCATGGCAGCTCCGACCACGCTTTAAGCCCAAAACCCAGCCTGAAGATGGTGAGTGAGACCTCACCGAAACGTTGCCAAGACAATCTCAATCTTACATGGGAAAAGACCCGAATACAACAAGACCAGCATACCTACAACCATGAAAATCTATGAAAACGTGTGTGTATATGTGTGTGTGAGCATGCGTGCGTGCGTGCGTGCGTGCGTGTGTGTGGAGAGAGAGAGAGAGACAGACAGACAGACAGAAAGATATTATATATTTATATATAATAACTTTATTTATTGATATAATTTAACAACCATGTTTTAATTACCATTTTTGGATATCTAATAAATATTCCATTTCACATTCTTGAAAAATAGCCTGTTAGCCTGTAAACCCCCCCACCTTTCTCTCTCTCTCTCTCTCTCTCTCTGTCTCTCTCTCTCTCACACACACACACACACACACACACGGACACATACACACACACACAAACACACATGCAAAAACACCATTACACAAGATTGTAGATTTTTCTTTCTGCAGGAGCAGCAACAATTGTTTGTGTTAAAGCATAGCTAATTAAAATTAATTGCAGCTACATTAAGGGATTTCTTTTTAGAAAAATCACAGGTACTGGGGTTTTCATTAGGACTGCAAATACATAGGAAGGAAGGATCTGGATTATACATTCCTACCCATTATAACTCTGACATTGTCCCCCAGGCCAAAATTAGCTTTGTGGTATAAAATATTTCTAATGGTCTCAGCTGAAAATGTTTCCTAAAATTAATTGAAATGCTAGAGGCTAAGATGTTTCACAGGAATTTCTATTGAAAAGATGGAGCCCTTCAAGCCCATCATCCTCTTATGTGCATGAGTGCAAATTAAAGGATCCCTGACAGAAGACTATCTGGTTTCTGCCTAAGCACAGGTAAAAGGAATTTCTTGGAAACTGGCTATGTAGTACTGACACTCTGCTCCTAAAAAGTTCTTTCTAATGTTCAACTAGCATCTGTGCTCATCAACTTAAACATAATGCCATAAGGGGTCTTCATGTAAGGATAGAGAAAGAGTTTTGAACTAACTAAAATGTACCTGTAAGTCTCAATTATGACAAAAGTGAAGTGTACTGATTTCTGGGGTAAGTAAGATATATAAACCACAGAAATATATACTAAAATAGTCTTCTGTCTTGGTGGTATTATCATGGAACTAAGAGTCCAGAAAAATGAATACATACTTATAGTTTATCTATATCAGGGTGTCAAACTAGATTTCTTCTAGTGCCAGATCAAAATTGTAGTTCTCCTCTGGCAGGGCAGGAAGCCTGGGAGGGCAGGAAGCGTGGGAGCAAGATGGGACAGATGCCTCCTACAGCACCCTGCTGGCCAAAATGGGGCACCAAGAGTGCCATTTTAAGTATGAACGACCTCCCGCAGCACCTTACTGGCCAAAAGCGGGCATCAGGGAATGCTTTTGCCTTCCATGGCCTCCTGAAGCACTCTGCTGGCCAAAAATGGCCCACATGGAGGCCTCACACTGGCTCCGCGCGGCCTGTTTTCAGCCTCACTGGCCTCCAGCAGCATTCTGCCTGCCAAAAACAGGCCATGCAAGGGCCTTGCGTTTGATATTTCCAAGCTAGATTTAAGCACTCCATGGGCAGGATGCAGCCCGCAGGCCTTGAGTTTGACACCCCTAGTCTATATCCTTCTTGTCAGTCTTTGGCAACCAAGGTCATTATTGTTTATAAAACCTGGTTTCACTGCATAAAATCACATCGGACTAACTCCGAATAATGTGTTTTGAAATTTATAAGATCTGATACTGACTATAATGGCTAGCTGTACCTGATGAATCCCAGTAAGGCTGAAGTCATTTGTAGATAAGTTCCTCGTGGCCAATAATACACAAAACCACTGATATTAATTGAAAAGTCAATTATATTATTAACTGAAAAGGAATTGTGATTTTGATGAGATAAAGTCATAAATGTGAGGAAATGCCTACTGGTTTCTTCTCTACGATTCATATAAAAATAATGCATTGCTATACACTCAAAGAAATTTCCACACAGTTATTCAGTTGTCATATTATAATCTCTAATATACTTGTAAAAAGACACTATCTTTGAGAAAGTACAGAAGAAAATATTCCTCCTGTACTGGAGCAATATGTAAGCATTTGATGTTTACAGGAACATATCCTTACTAAATGAATTGTCTCCTTTCTCAACAAATTTTAGGAATTACCAGTCGGCATTCATATTTCATTTGATAGACAGGCATGAAGATGGTTTTATGGTGATAGTACAGACAACTAGAGACCCACTTTTTTAATGGAAAGAAGATTAGAAAGGGGAATGCAGTTGTATTCCAAATTATAAAATGTGTGATGAGTTCTATTACCAAAACCTACTCTCTAATTAAACTAGTGCAGCAATTTATCCAGTACATCAGATTAAAAAAGACAATGACTGATGTCATATGAGAACAGTAAAGTATGAAAAACATAAATTCTCTGCTGTAAAGTTATTCTGTTTTTTTTATAAAAACAATATAAAAATAAGAGTTACCTTTAGGTAAGATGGGTGATTTATAAGTTTTATAAATAAGTCCATACATAAAAATACAAAACAAAAATAGTTTTGCTTGAAATTCACTCACCTAAAAATCGCCTAAACCATGTTGGCTTCTTGTCCCATATAATAAAGAGGTAGTAGGCAGGGACTCCAGTCATTGTAATTGCAAAACCAATGCCAGTATTAACTGGATCAGCATAAAGTGACAGTGCAACCATGAAGAGACAGGTGAAGGAAAACAGAGCAGGAATAAAGAGTGGCACCTGGAAAACATTCCAAACAATGAGTATTATAAATCTAAATTAGCTATTAAATGTCGGTAGTATTTAATATTGCATGACAATTAAAATATAGTGACACTCTACAACTTTGAAAAAACCTGGATATGCAGGAAGACCTAGGCAAATGCGGGAGTATTATGGGAATATGGCTGCCGTGTGACAGCCATTTTAGAGAGCTCCTTATCCTCCTGTAACAGCTACTTTTATATGGCTGTAAAATAGTTTGTTTTTATTTAGTAATATCTATAAATTAGTTAAGTTAGCTTTTTTTTAATTAGGAGCAGTAATTTATAGATTTAGAATGACATAGGATTTAGGTTTTAAATTACAAGTTCTAGAATTTATCAGCACATCGAGGATATGGGAGTCTGTTTTACTTTTTTTTTTATAACCACCCAAGGATGCAGAAACAAAGGCCAACAGCAAAAACAAAAAGGTTCTTCAAAAAAAAAACTTAAAAGGAGACGTAAATTGGAATTACAGTTGGGAGGAAACTGCAAACACAGACCACCAAAGATAAAGGAATTATTTCAACTAATGGATCCTGCAAGGAAGCCTTCTTTCTTTCTTTTCTTTCTTTCTTTTTTTTTTTGCTCTTTCATCCTCATAACCTCAGTACAATACAATACAATACAATACAATAGTAGAGTTGGAAGGGACCTTGGAGGTCTTCTAGTCCAACCCCCTGCCTAGGCAGGAAACCCTATACCGTTCCAGACAAATGGCTATCCAACATCTTCTTAAAGACTTCCGGTGTTGGGGCATTCACAACTTCTGGAGGCAAGCTGTTCCACTGATCAATTGTTCTAACTGTCAGGAAATTTCTCCTCAGTTCTAAGTTGCTTCTCTCCTTGATTAGTTTCCACCCATTGCTTATTTACCTCAGTAAATATTATATTACCTCAGTAATATATAAATATATTTACCTCAGTAAATAAGCCCTGTTCCTTGCTGGACTGGGAGGAAGATGACCTATGTAAATGCAAGTGGCTATTAAAAGAAAAGGAAACTATATGCATTTTTATTAACATTCATCCCAGTGGTGGTTTAATTAATAACACGTTCTATACTATTGTCAGTTTTCTCAGTGGAATAAAGTGGTTGGTGTGGTTAAAAATCGGCAGGATGTCTTTAAACTGGTAAATGGTACGTCTACGTAAACAAATACAATACAATACAATAGCAGAGTTGGAAGGGACCTTGGAGGTCTTCTAGTCCAACCCCCTGCCTAGGCAGGAAACCCTATACCGTTTCAGACAGATGGCTATCCAATATCTTCTTAAAGACTTCCAGTGTTGGGCAATTCACAATTTCTGGAAGCAAACTGTTCCACTGATTAATTGTTCTAACTGTCAGAAAGTTTCTCCTCAGTTCTAAGTTGCTTCTCTCCTTGATTAGTTTCCACCCATTGCTTCTTGTTCTACCCTCAGGTGCCTTGGATAATAATTTGACTCCCTCTTCTTTGTGGCAACCCCTGAGATATTGGAACACTGCTATCATATCTCCCCTAGTCTTTCTTTCTATTAAAGTAGACATACCCAATTCCTGCAACTGCTCTTCATATGTTTTAGTCTCCAGTCCCCTAATCATCTTTGTTGCTCTTCTCTGCACTCTTTCTAGAGTCTCTACATCTTTTCTACATCGTGGCAACCAAAACTGAATGCAGTTTTGGTCGCCACACCATACTTTCGAAGCTATGCTGGCCATTAACCACTGAATATAATTCAAGGTACTGGCAGTCATCTATAAAGCCTTCAATGATATAGGATCTGGGTATTTGCAAGACCTTCTCTTTTCAATTGTCTATTTAAGACCTGTCTGAGTTGGCATGTTCTGGATCCCATTGATTAAAGCAATGTCATCTCATGTGACTGAAAGTATTCTTTCAGAAGAATGCTGCCTTCTGGAACAGCATTTGCCCTGAAATCCACATGCACCACTAATTGCTATGTAAGAGTAACGGTTTATTTATTGTATATTTTGGTTTTTTCTTCATGGTGCAGTTTTCTTTCAATGTTGTTTTGAATGAACATAAGTCACTCACAGTCATTTATGGGTGAGAAGCCTTAGAAATTGGTTAAATAAATAAAAAAATAAAAGGGAATTGCATCAATTTATGAAGACGAGTTCTGTCAATGGCTATTAGTTTTGAGGCTGTAATTGGAAAGGCTTGTATAATTTTTTTCCCAGCTTTTTTTTTTTTTTTGCTTTGCTAGTCTACCATCATTTTGAATGATAATACATAAGCAATGACAACCAGAATGTAATATTTTAGAATTGTCTATTTCAATCAGACTTACAATGAAAGAAGATTTTCAGGGTATAGTCTATGATTTCAAACTCTTCACTATGTATTGATTAACTTCCCAGCTCAATAAATAATCAGGCAAAAGACTGGCAGGTTAAATGGAATTTTAGAAATGAATAACAAGTTCTGATAGCAAGGTGTGCCTATAATATTCCATACTTCTTTGGTCACAGAAATTTTAAAAAATGTATATTTTAACTTAAAAAACTTGGAATCTATTTAAAAAGGTAGGAAAACCTACAATATGTCATTAAACACTTCAGTTTTCAGAAATAATATAGTGTTCCTTACTGGCAAAACAAAAGCAATTATTTAGGTTTTATTTTAGCTTTTTTAATTCTGTCTTTATTATTTTTATAAATAACCAAAGGCTGAAAACATACCTAATATTTCTTCCTCCTATTTTCTTCACGACAACCACCTGTAAGGTGAGTTGGACTGACAGAGAGTGATTGGCCCAAAATCACCCAGCCGGCTTTCATGCCTATGGCAGGACCTATCTTCTCTTAGCTTCTACTCTGGTGCTGTAACCACTAGGCCATTAACAATAAAATCCCAATGAACTATTGAAAATTAAACTAAAATAAAATAAGGGGGAAATGATTCCTGTATCATGAAGCAATATAAAACAATGATCAAGATATTACTGTATCAAGTAATATTGAGCAAAATACGTTCTCTGACTGAAGGACTGCAAGCTGTGTTATTTAACCAGCACTGAAATCACTTAAGGTCTAGCTGAGATACATAATCCCTAAAAGAAGCAGAACCAATTCAGGCAACTGCCATGTGATACAATGACTGAAAAACTGTCAGTATTTTTTAACAATCCCTCATGAGTTCCTCAGTTTGATGCTAAAGACTGTGGCTACATTTGCCATCAAACCTGCTTGGCTCCCAAACTTGATTACTACCATAATTGTATTGGACACTGTTGAAGATAAGAAAGTACTGTGCTGTTCTATTGGTGATATAATACCGTTTTGTTTGGGGCTCTTCCTAAGCAAGGCCTCAGGAGATACTTTCAGAGAACAGATAAATTCATATGAATGTGTGAACAACCAGAAAAGAGGATATTTTCATTAGGCAATCTCTTTTTAAATACAGAGCTTGGTCTGTTTATGGAAAACAGTCATGGAACCATGGTTACCTTGAAAGGACGAGGCATATCAGGACGTTTATATCTGAGATAGATCATCCCAGCAACTGCCAATCCTATAAAAAGCCATCTTGCGAAACTGAGGAAGTTCAAGAGGCTATAGAGATCACTGGTGAAGAGCATGATCATAGTGAGAGGGTACTGAAAAATAATTTAAAAATAAAAAAGTTTCATTGGTACACAAGTTGTTGCTTACTACATTGTATTGGATACATCATAAACCACATTGAATCCCCCTCCCCCCCCTGCTTACTGAAAAAAATCAGTTAACCCACTTCTTTGAGACACTTGTGGTTGGAGTTCTAACATTTTCTCCAAAATCTTTGCACAGAATAATATTGTACACTAGACAACTGGTATCCAAAATGACTGGATCTAGAGATGGCTTCGTGAAGAGAAGAGCATTAGCAATCTCACTGAACTTGATCTAATCATCCTAAAGGAGACTAGTTGAGTGTGAATGCTGCCCATACATGATGAAACTCATACTGTCCAGCACCCAATCCAACTCTTCAGAATTCATGAAATAGGAGAAGAGAGCTGACATCGCAATGGCATGACGTGCGATCTTGGAGCTCCAAGATCGCAGTCAAATTTCTGTCACTGGATGGTCCATTTGGACCTAAACCATCCCGCAGAGACGGTGATTGAGAAGGGCACCACCTGCTGATCTCAGGGACACCGCAAAGTCCCTGAAAGATCCAGGAATAGCCTTTTTTCTCCAGGGACAGAAATGCAGCTAATGAAGCTGCTGAAGTTGGGACAGCTCCGGATTGGGAAGAAAGTGGAAAGAGAAAGTGTGTCGAATTGGTGAGGAAATTTTATTATTAGAGGAAGAGACTACCCAAGAAAAAAATGTAAGTTAAGTTAAGATTGAAGACAAAAGACTGTAGGCGGCAAAATTGATCTGCATTGAACTTAATGTGTTATCCAGTTTCTTTTTTTTTTTTCACGGATGGAACTTTTGCAGGGGCTCCCTATTTTTTAAACTGAATGGATTAATTCTTTCTTCTTCGTTTTTTCATTTTTGCTTATACCTATGTTTTAAAATTCTCCTTCTTTTTTTATAATGCTTGATTTGATTGATTTGATTGTTTTTGGTCTCCATTTAAGGGTTTTTTTTTCTTTCTTAAGCTTGGAATATAAGGAAGAAAATAAGAAGGATTATAAAGAGGGTTGTAACAACAGGAGGAAAAGCAGTTACACTGCCATTTAGAGGCTGGATACATTGTTTTTTTCTTCTTTATCTTTGATCACTTGAGATTTAAGGTTCTTTCAGCTTGGTTACTGACAGTGATAGTTGGAAGAGCACACGTTGTTTATACAGGTGCCTTTTGGAAGTTCTATCACTAGCTATTAGAGGGAAGACAACATTTTGAGTTGAAAGATAATAAATGAACCTATTTGAAGTTCATTAAAATAGCCTTGAACCCTATAGTGGCAGTATCTGCAAAATTGAAAAAATGGCCCAGCAGGAAAAAGAAACTGTAACATTGCAAATGATTATGTTTGAAATTCAAAATCTATTAGTTGTGACAGAGAGAATTGAAAAGAGATTGGAGAATATGGAATACAAAACAGAAAAATCTGATGGAGAAACTGGGGATGTTTACCAAATGAAGAAAGTGGAGGACAGAGTTCAAAAGATGGAAGAAAAAAATGAGCAAAGAGATAAGAAAACTGTGGCTACTGAAAACAAAGTGAGCATGGTTGGTAATGGCAAGAGCGGAATATGGAAAGGGGAGATGGACAGAATGGAACTCTACCCCAGACTTCAAAGCACATAAGAAGAAAAGAGATAAAAATTGACGGAGATAAGGAGAGAAATCTTGATAGAAGCACTAGTGATAACCAAAGATAAGCTGATGTTGGGTTTCAAGCTTTTGTGAGATACGAAAGGAACAGCATGTTGCCAAGGGAGATTTATACAAGATTTATTAAGAAAGTAACTAGAACATTAATGCTATAATTTGCAAGAGATATAAGACCGTACTATTGCTGGAGGAATACTGGTTGATGCAATGAAAATGTATAATAAAAATTAAGCTAAATTTAGTTTACTAGTAGTATGTAAAAAATGAAGCGACAATAGCTATAGTTAAATAATGATTAATAATGATAACAATACATATAGATATATTAGTTTGATAATATGAAATTTTATATAAACAATATATGGAGATTATGAGAGAAGGTTTAAAGCTTTATCTGGAATATGTTATCAAGATGTATTATGATTGGATGATTTTAGAATAATTTAATGGAATGTTATCATATAATCCTATTCTAAATTTTGAATATTATATATAAAAGGACGTAAAAACAATTATAGTCAAATTAAGGTTGAGATATAATAATTGTGATATACATGAATATAAGTGAATTTAAAATATGCAATTTGATATGAAAAGTAGGTGGTGACTATGGAAGAGATGCATGGAAATACTGTAACCAACTGACACACTCTCTACAATTTGTAATGGAATATATGTTTTTTTTTACTTTTATTTTTATGTTTGTTTGTCCCTGTTCAAAAACAAATAAAAATTGTTTTTAAAAAATTCATGAAATAAAATTGATGCCAGATTCTAAAGATTCTATCTTTGTCATGTCTCATATCCTGCCCATATGGAGTCCAAACCTCAATAAATTTGACCAATGCTATTAGTGAAAAGTTGCCAAATTATTCAGTGGCCTGTAAATAGCTTTAGTTTGTCACTTTCTAATACCGCCGCCCCGAGTCCCTTGTGGAGAGGGAGCGGCTAACAAATAAAATAAAATAAAATAAAATAAAATAAATAAATAAACACCATGTTTCCCTGAAAATAAGGCAGGGTCTTATATTCTTTTGACCCCCCAAAATAAGTGCTTGACCTCATGGCTGCTGCTATGTTGCAATATTTTCAGAGAGGGCTTATTTTCAGTGGACAGCTTATTTTACCACATGCGCTCAAAAGCCCGATTGGGTTTATTATCTGGGGAGGTCTTGTTTTCAGGGTAGGGATTAAATCACACTAAAATGACTGGTGAGGCACAGACTACTGATGTAAAGGACAGAAATGTTTAATCACCACAATATACACTCAGGTGTGAGCTTGTACCCATGTCCATTTCTGATATCTCTCCACTGACTAGCAATAAATAATTAATTTTCTAATATACTGTTTTTGCAATGAGATGCCATACAGTGGGTATAAGAGTATCTGACCCTGTTCTCCTCAGTCAATTCACTTTCTCTTTATTAGTCATGAAAGAAAATGTTTCTCCTGCAACCTGATTAACTTATATATGTATAAGTGCTTAAGACTAAAACGATTGTATTAGTGAAAGGTTACTGTTGATACTTGTTCTAACTACAGTTGTTTCCACCAAGGTCCTCTGTTCCGGCGGGAACATAGGTTTAATCCTATTGGTCGAAGGGTCTGACAGCTCCCTATAAAAGGGCTGCTGTCAGACTCAGTCTTCGCTGGATTGTTCTCACTTGTTGTACTTAATAAAGAGCTGTTGTTACCGTTAAGCCTGTGTGTGCCTATCCATTACCCAATCTAACAGTTAGAGATATCCAGCTTGACAGGACTTTTGTATTGTTCATTGGATTTGATAGTTGTGACAGTGAGAAAGCAATGTGTATTCCTCCACTTTATCCAATTGCAAGTTCTATTATACATGTTCATTGTCATCATTAAAATTGTGGTCCTTTATCCAACCTGCCATCTCATTTCAGCATTGCAGATTGGTGATATAAAAAAGGCAGTTATATACATATGTATATGAATTACCTAGAATTAGCACCATGAAAGGAAGGATAGTGCTGTTTATCTATCACTGCTATTTGCATCTTTCTTCAAAATATGGAGAATGTAACTTCAGATCTTCAAAGCAGCACATTAGCATATAGCCTGTCTTTAGAATTTCACTGGTCTGCCTCCTATCTAGGAAGAGTCATTCCATTGAGAGTTTAACTAATCACTCTCATTCAACCTTCAAATAAAATACAGCAGTCTGATTTAAGTGCTGGCCTGTGAGAGTTAAGGGCAACTAGCAGAAAGTTCTTGAATACATCATCGCATTATTTATTTTCCACCCCTCCAAACACAATGAAATGGAAATAAATAACCACATTTCAAGTAGTGTTTAAGTTATATTTGAATGCTTCTGAGCAGGACCATGTTATACAGTGTTGATAAAGAGCCATTTGTTTATATGATTTACCAAAACAATGACAGCTGGTAGAGGAGTGTGCTTGCGAACATGAATCATGGAGAGAATTTCTGGAAGGTGACCCTCACGGGATGCAACATAGAACATCCTGATGGGAAAATAAATTTGGACAGCTTTTAAAGATGCTCATTACCAAGATTAATTGAAGCAGTTCACGAGAGATGCAGAATACATTCAAAGTTATCCTCAATAGTACTATTTGTTTCTATGCAAGGCCAGCATTAGAGGCTGAATTAAAGAATTTTAGAAAGCAAATTTAAAAGCTTATGAAAATAATCTTCTAAAACCTATTTTGTACCTACATCTTTGTCAGTGTTCAAAAGCAGGAATAGTTGAGCACTGCTTTATTTTACTTTTGCAGATAATTTATACAAGTATCAGTGAAATTGTACCAGGCAATGGGAATAATAATAATAATATATATATACTGTGTATATATATATATAAGGTGTGTGTGTGTGTGTCAGTGTGAACTAAATCTAAAGGAAAAGTATAATATTCTCTCTGTATTTATTCAATTATTAGACTGTTGGCGATTTTTACATAGGAAGAAATAAATCTAATCTATTATACAATACAATAGTAGAGTTGGAAGGGACCTTGGAGGCCTTCTAGTCCAACCCCCTGCCTAGGCAGGAAACCCTATACCGTTTCAGACAAATAGCTATCCAACATCTTCTTAAAGACTTCCAGTGTTGGGGCATTCACAACTTCTGGAGGCAAGCTGTTCCACTGATTAATTGTGCTAACTGTCAGGAAATTTCTCCTCAGTTCTAAGTTGCTTCTCTCCTTGATTAGTTTCCACCCATTGCTTCTTGTTCTACCCCCAGGAGAATAGTTTGACTCCCTCTTCTTTGTGGCAACCCCTGAGATATTGGAACACTGCTATCATGTCTCCCCTAGTCCTTCTTTCTCTTAAGCTAGACATACCCAGTTCCTGCAACCGTTCTTCATATGTTTTAGTCTCCAGTCCCCTAATCATCTTTGTTGCTCTTCTCTGCACTCTTTCTAGAGTCTCCACATCTTTTTTTACATTCTGGCGACCAGAACTGAATGCAGTATTCCAAGTGTGGCCTTACCAAGGCATTATAAAGTGGTATTAACACTTCACGTGATCTTGATTCTATCCCTCTGTTGATGCAGCCTAGAACTGTGTTGGCTTTTTTGGCAGCTGCTGCACACTGCTGGCTCATATTTAAATGGTTGTCCACTAGAACTCCAAGATCCCTCTCACAGTTACTACTATTGAGCATGGTACCACCTATACTGTACCTGTGCGGTCCGTTTTTGTTGCCTAAATGTAGAACCTTACTCTTTTCACCATTGAATTTCATTTTATTAGATAGTGCCCAATGTTCAAGTTTGTCAAGATCCTTCTGTATCTTAAGCCTATCTTTTGGAGTGTTGGCTATTCCTGCCAGCTTGGTGTCATCTGCAAATTTGATGAGTTCCCCATTTATTCCCTCATCCAAATCATTGATGAAGATGTTGAAGAGTACTGGGCCTAAAACAGAGCCTTGGGGTACTCCACTGCATACTTCCCTCCATGTAGATGCAGTTCCATTGAGGACTACAAGTTGAGTGCGGTTGGTCAGCCAGTTACGAATCCATCTGGTCGTGATGCTGTCTAACATTCTTCTACTTTATCTAGTAGTAGGTTATATTCTACCTTATCAAAAACCTTACTGAAGTCCAAGTAAACTATATCAACCGCATTCCTCTGGTCCACTAATTTTGTCACATTATCAAAGAATGTAATAAGATTAGTCTGGCATGATCAGTTTTTGACAAATCCATGTTGACTATTGTATGTGTGTATATGGATATACAGTATATTTCTATGTTCCATTCATTTTTATTTTAGCTTTCATTAGCAAAAGAATAACTTACCTTGAAACTACAAATAAAGCACCATTCACTTTTATTTTAGCTTTCATTAGCAAAAGAATAACTTACCTTGAAACTGCAAATATACCACCATTCATAGATCCAAAGCAAGAAAGTGCAACAAAAATAGGAACCGCTAAGGAAAACTTTCCCAGTAGACGTTCAGAAAAAGTCTAACAAAAATAAAACAGAAAACATTACTAATATATGTATATTGTTTAATATTAAAATATAGATCCTATAAATTCAGTTCTTCTCTTATAATAAAGGATTTATTTCCAATATGTTATAATGCTCCCTAATTTCCTATATGCATACCACGACTTACCACTGCCACTGCCTTGGAGATTAGTATATCCTCAGGGCTCAGAGTTGTAAAATAGGCCACATTAGTTAAGATGTAGCCAAGTGTGACGATTACCATTGATGAGCAAATGGCGAGTGGCACATTTCTGAAAAACAGAAAAAAAATGAGTGTTATCCATCTGCACATAAAATTAAATCAGTTTGGTTAGGAAATATATTTGATTCATGCTATATCGCATTCATTGTGACTACTGATTTTATACATAAGATAAATCTTGTTATGAAACCTGATTGCTTATACTATTATACCTCAGGTCAGAGTAATTTATCTTTTGCATTATAAATAATTGCTACCTGGATAGATTGCAAACAGTAGGCAAGTTCTGTCCCATCCCTGTTTGCAAAGTCTGAAACATGATGCCTCCATTGATTACATTTAAAAAAAAACTATTTTAGGTCAACATTGTAAGCAAGCTTTATTAGTCAGGCATTTATTATTCAAACAGATATGCTGAAAATTGCATTTATCCTCACCACTTTTTAATTTACAATTGCACAGAATTTGTTTGAGTCAGTGGGATACACTATATTCTGAGCCATTCTGGAGAATTATCATCAAATTGTAACTTAACATATATTTTGAGATCAAAGTAGACCACTGGTTTTTCTTGGACAAAACAGTAATGGGTGGAAATCTAGATAATCCAAGATAGATTGTCACCACAAACCTGAATATAACCTATTCAAATAAAGAATTACAATTTGGCAAGTTCTTTTGTGATCATCAGTATTTTACAGGTAGATATTACAAGACTCTATTACCTTAAGAGACAAAAAGAAATGTAACTGGGAATCTTTCAAAACAAATTGAATCCTAAGCTCTCATTTTTGAAATGAATAAATTAATTTCATATATCAATTTTTTGGGACGGCTAAATGATACATTTTAAGAAATATTTTTAGACATAATGCCCTATTTTAATGGCTCAGAAGAGTGACAGTGACATTTTAAAAACAGGGTGATATCAATCAACCATTAGATCTTTTCTTTAGTCTGATCTTGTAATTCACCAAATTCTTAGTCAGTGTTGTCTTGCTTCATAGTACATTTTGGGTTTTATATTTCACACACACCTGGTGATAAAGAGTCACCTAACCAAATCTTGTAATTAAAAGTTAATTATTACAATTCACACCACAAGACCTAGCCTTTAATAATGGCATAATTACACCTATTAGAATTGTTAAATTACAATCTGATTGAGAGAGCAGAAAAACCAAATGTTGTACCTCCTTACTTGTCCTAACTGGTAATTTTTCCCTTCTTCATCCAACCTGCTATAATAAAATTCTAGCCAAATCCAGCAGCAGATGAATAAGGATAAACTGAAGAGATTGGTACACAGGATAGCCTTTGTACCCTAGATAGAATGGGTAGACAGGGTAAGGTAGTGAGAGTGGAAAAGCTGATAGAGAGGGTAGCCTAACCCAGTTGCCTCAGAGATTAGAAAAATCATAACAAGATTATTCAATCATTTTCAGATGTAGGGTTTTTTTGAGTGATGAGTAAATATTCACTTGCCTGGAAAGTACTCTTTGGAGATCTCACAACAAATCCAACACAATATCTTGAAATATTTCACTTGAAGAAAGACAAGAGAAAAAAGGCTATAAAATATCTTTTTACCCCATTAGTTAAAAATCAGTCCCCTATTCAAGAGAAACCAGATTCAAGAATCACCATTTTCCTGGATATTGGGCAAGCTGTAGCAAGAACAAAGAAAAAAGGCTATGCTGCCGCTATCCAGTTTAGTACCTGATAACATTGCTATTTATCTATGGAGATTCTCAGTCATCTAGGTCATGGTTGTCCCAAAGGTGCTTTTTCAAGAGGCAACTGGACTTTCTGTTTTTTTCTTTGAAGACTTTTCGCTTCCCATTCTTGGATGAGAAGTGAAACGTTTTCAAAGAAAAATCAGAAACTCCAGTTGCCTCTTGAAAAAGCACCTTTGGGATTGCTATTTATCATTACTCTCATCCAGTAAATTTACTAAGGCTTTGGAAATGAGTGACACCATTTTCACTTTAAAAGGCCTAACACAACCCAGATATTAACAGACATCAAGCTGGTCACATATATCCTGATTCCAAAGTAACACTGCAGATAAATGCTACACTGAGAAAGGTCCCAAAGACATTTGAAGGAAAATGGGGCTTTAGTTTTCACAGCTAAATACTTTTTCTGTCCATATACTATCACTAAATTTGTCCATCTTCAAGGCACATGTCTACTGATCATTTGATAGCAATAGCCTATCCCTAACCCTAAAGTTTACTAAGGCTATCCTTTTGGCTTCATCATCACAGGCCCTGTGTTCTGCCTTGATAGTATTCTTAAAACTCCAAGGCATCTCTTGTATATAAATTAATGTACTCTTTTATAAAACCAAATGTGAATATATAAGCCAACCAGTGAGAAAGCATTCTTAAGCCTGTATGTATCTGGCAGGTGAAATACTGTCATATTTCTGTCATGCTAAGCTGCATGTTCCATTGAGGACAATAAAATAATAATGATAAAAATAAATTGCTGCTCTACACTGTTATATACAGTCAAGATATCATAAATGAAATTTGGATTGGACAAATGTGTCACCATCAAACAGGAAAAATTGTGAAAAACTGTAAGAATAAAAATGCCCTTTGGAAATAACATTGAGAGTCTGATAAGAAGATCACTACAAATACATAGGTATCCTTAAGCTGACAACATGAAGCACACTGAAGTCAAGAAAAGGGTTAGAAATAAATGCATCATCATGAGAGTAAAGAGGATCTAAAAGATCAAACTAAGTGGAGGAAATATGATCAAGGCAATTAACACTTGGGCAATTCCCGTCATTAGATATACCACTGAAATAGAAAGCAGAACGAAAAGTTCTGGATAGGAAAACCAGAAAAATAATGACAATGAATCATGTCCTTTCATCATTTGTGATATTGACAAACTCTACTTGCCAAGGAAAATAGGTGGGCGTAGAATGTTGCAAGTATATCACAAGAGTTGTACACACTACAAGAGTTGCAAAAGTAAAAAAGGGCATTGGAAGAATATCTGCTGGATAGTGAAGACAGTGCACTGAAAATAGTATATCAGGAAGGTTTACTGAGAACTGAAAAAACCAAACTGGCCTACATAAAAGACCAAACAGAGAACAGAAAACAGACAAAGGGAGAACAGAAAGGGAAGACAAAGTATTATTTGCCCAGTACATTAAATTTAAAAAAACAGAAAAAGCAGAAAATAACAAGACATGATAATGGCTAAGAACAGAAAAACTGTAGAAAGAGACAGAGGTGCCAATTCTGGCTGCACGAGGACAAATGCATACAAATCCAGAATTGAGAAGACAATGACAAACAGCAAGTGCTGTCTCTGCAAAGGTGCTGTAGAAACAGTGGACAACCTGGTTAGCTGCTGCAAAAAGATTGCACAGACTGACTACAAACAACATCACAACAAAGTAGCAGCAATGCAAGAAATATAATTTGCCTGCAAGCAAGAACTAGTGGGACCATAAAATATAGAAAATAAATAACCTAATGTGTTCTGTGACTTTAGAATTCAAACTGTCAGGTATCTGTCACATATCACCTCAGATTTAACAATTGTCAATAAAAAAGACCAAAAAAAGTCTGGGTGGTGGATGTAACAGTACTTGGAGATGGCAGAATAGAAAAGAAAGTGCTGGAGGACAAAATACCTGCACATTTATGCTCACTGCAGACACTGGTCATCTGCATTCTTTTATAGAGTTGTTGAGTACATCATCTATCTCCAGGCTACAACAATGGTCCTTTCAACAATTCGGAGAAGGCTCCACAGCCATTTGTACTACTCAGGTGACTCACAAGACACAGATAAACCTCCAGGTGGCCTCAATGAATCTCTAAAAGATTCAAATGACCAACTGTCTTCAAGGAGTATGAATCCTTCCCTTCCCCACTATCCAATCAGAGCAGAAGGAGCTTCTTGGATGAGAAGCGAAATGTCTTCAAAGAAAAACAAGAAAGTCCAGTTGCCTCTTGAAAAAGCACCTTTGGGACCTGCAAATAGAAATAGAAGGTCTGTGGCACTAGAAAGCAAAGGTAGTAAGAATAGCAATAAGTCCCTTGGGTGCAATCCCAAAAGAATTGGGAGCACCACTTGAACACCACTGTCGTTGACAAAAACATCAGTCAATTGCAAAAACACAACTTTACTCTAAACAGCTAAAAACCTGAGACAATACCTTTAACATCATTGAACATCCATATCCACCTATCCCAGGACTTTGGAAGGACTTGATAGGTGGATAAAAATGCTAACTCCAGACTGAACATCTGGCTGCCTATGTGACAAGCTATAATATTAATAATAATAAAACATCCATATCCGCCTATCCCAGGACTTTGGAAGGACTTGATAGGTGGATAAAAATGCTAACTCCAGACTGAACATCTGGCTGCCTATGTGACAAACTATAATATTAATAATAATAAAAACTAGCAGATACTATTCATTACCTTGCTGAAAGCCTGGGACTCTCCAGGATCCTAGAAGCCTGCAGCAGAATAAGAGGTTTTTCTGTCATCCCCCCACTACAATTGGCCCCTTAGGGAACTGCAACCCATTAGCATGTAACACCAGCAAGTGTTACTTGTTAGTTGATGGCTTGCAGTGACAAGAGTTCACACAGAGCGGAAAAAACACCATATGAAATATCTGGTTTAATGATTCCAGTGATAAGCTACTCAATCCATATCCATTTTTAACTGAAAAGTTAGATTTTCTGTTATTATTATGCAACATGTAAGCCACTCCTTTTGCTACATTGCCATCTAACACTTTGAAACAGAAACACAATTTCGTTCTCTGAAGCAGTAAATTAAGGTTTTTTGCTATAAATTAATTGGCACACATAAACTTCGTGTATCATATGGCTATTGAAATTGAAAAACCCTTTTCAATTGAATAACTCATAAATTAATTATTCATAAAGTCTTGTTTGAAACTGGAAAAACTCCAAAATACATAGTAAGAAAGAGACCTGTATTTTATTAATATTAAAAATTGGACATCTTTTCTAAGCTGTAAAAAAAAGAAAGCTGATGAGAAGAAAGGTGAGAAATAAAAAAAAATTCTAGAGTTAAAGAAGGATATATGGAATTCTCTTTATAAAAGGCAGAAAGACTGAAAAGTTAGGATTATCAAACTGAAAGTCCAAGTCAAGAAAAGGTAAACTGTTATTTAGTCCACTGATTTCAATGTGATTTGCAATTATTTTCCACATAAATGCACTGAAGTTTCCAAAAGTCTTAATGTATGCCTCTTTTCTGTAATAATTTCTACATTTGCTAATGTTTTCTTATAATTTAGATGTAGGTATATGCCACAATTATGTTTGTAAAAGCAGTACCTACTGTATATATTTTACATATGAGAAATGTATCATCATGGCCTTATACAATAATTTATCATGGACAGAACCTCTAGCCACAACCTTTGTGTCATATATATAGACAGTCCTTGACGTACGATCTCAATTGAGCCCAACATTTCTGTTGTTAAGTGAAACATTTGTTGAGTTTTGCTCCATTTTACAACCTTGCTTACTACAGTCGTTAAGTGAATCACTGCAGTAGTTAAATGAGTAATATGGTTGCTAAGTGAATCTGATTTTCCCATTGACTTTGCTGGTCAGAAGGTTGCAAAAGAGGACCACATGATTCCGGGACATTGCAACCATCATAAGTACAAGTCAGTTGCCAAGTGTCTGAATTTTGATCATGTGACCATGAGGATGCTGCCACAGACGTAAGTGTAAAAACAGTCATTAAAACAATTTTTTCAGCACCGTTGTAACTTGGAACGGTCTCTCTTTTATTTAATAAACTGCTGTAAGTTGAGGACTACCTACACAGAATGTTCTCTGATATCCATGCTAAATATCCGCCTGGGATCTCCTACAGCTCAACAAATGTTAATAGATAAGGACTGCACAATTTAGGAACTTATTTTTGTGGTGTGCTTTTCTTACAGAGATACACAAGAGCTGTTGCTCATGTGTAGAGGTTCCTATTATAAAGTATTGAAGACAGAATTAGCCTGAGTTTTTTGAGATTAGTTGCAAGTTGAATCCTTCTCCTAAATTTGTGATTCTTTTATGATAACTCAACTGTTACAAAGAAAGCCAAATATAAAACAAACACAAGCCACTGGTAATGTTTCAAAGCATTGCAAGATTAAATGAGGGAAACCAATACATTAATAATAAATTTCCCAAGTTTGTTAGGAAACATCTGCAACTTGTCATTAGGAGATAACACTTCAATACTCCTCAAGAATCACTTCTCATCAGTGTTTGCAAAATATCCTGCATTTTATGATAATTGAAACATGGAAAAAATATACAAACAATATCTACTATTTTGTACTGTCATCAATACTGTAAACAACAACTAACTGCAGAAACCCTAAACTCAACAAGAAGATTAAGAAGGAAAACAATAACTGTTCTATTGCCTGCAAGATCAATCACAAACTTTTGCAGATAATAAACCAATACTGGTATTGCAGCAGTTTGAAACAGAGGCTAAGGAACATAGGAAATACTAATATTATTATAAGAATTTTAATTAAAGAAATGACAAAGTATATATCATAAGACAAAAAGCATTATTTCCTCTTATATTCTAAAATAAAAATCATTTACTTGACAGTAGTCCTAACTACTGACACCATGTCAGGAGGATGAGATGTCAGTAAGATGAGCACTTAAGATTTGAATGAACAAGTGATCCTTCACATATCTTACTTCCAAACTATTAAAAATGTAAGGGACACCTAATGTTTGTTAAACTCTGTTTGTAAGGGATGTTTACTAATATTTTTATAACTTTAGGAAGTTTGTTATTACCCATGTCTATGTGGAATGTAGTTCTTGTAGACTATATGAACATGTAACATATCTGAGGGAGTCTAAGTAGGCGTAAAAATAAAGTAACAGAAATTATTGTTACCGAAGGTAAAGTAGCTCATTTCCAAGCCATTATCACATGCAACACATATGTAAACAAACATAAACTTGAATCGCAGGTAACACTTATTTTAGATGTACTGTACATTAATCCCAGTTAATGTAGAGTAAGTAAGTGAATTTGGACTACTTCAGCAATATCTGGGCACCCACTATGAAGCAGAAAAATTGACTTTCTTGTCTTCTTCTGGCTTCATCCTATTTATGAAGTAGCAGAAAACTGCTGGACAAGATATATTTGCAACTCAGTGGTTCAGAATTTTATAGCACCTATATTGTTAGCTGTCTATATTTCTTATATGTTTGCTATTCCTAAATCTTTCATTACTGCAATATTAAAGACCCCAGAAAATAGCTAAAACCATGTCTTCACTTAATGTAGACATTGCAACACCAGTCATGCCATCTATAATTCATCTAAATCAATCTGTATTTTTCTAAAAAAAATAAAAATAGAAAATTAACTGAGAATATCCAGCTGAAAAATGCTATCATGGAAATCACTGCAGATAAACATAAACCAGCTGTTCTAATTTTGTTGAATGCTGGACATGTCTTTAATGCAATCCAAATTAAATTTAGGAAGTTTGTTCAAGGAAAATACAGGTTTCCACCATACTTTTCATTAGATTATAACTTGGTATCTTTACTCAAATCAAATTAAATAATTAATTTATGGTCATAGATTAACATAGTATCTTCATCAATAACTATACTTAAAAGAAGTATAGAATTTGTCTCTTAGTTCATCAAAATATAATGTGGCAGCCAGTAAGTAAAATAGACTGGAAGAATTGACAATAATGCAATGTCTTTATTAAAATCTATTGAGGTTATATTATTATTATTATTATTATTATTATTATTATTATTATTATTATTATTATTATTATTATTTCTTTAGATTTCTAAACCGCCCCCTCTCCCAAAAAGGGACTCGGGGCGGTGTACAGTCAGATAAAATGCAGATAAAATACATGAATAACAATATAAATAATATAAAACAATTGAATACTAAACATTTAGGTGGAGGAGATGAGACTGTACAAGAAATAAATATGCTATGGAAACCCTAAAAAACATCCCCAATTAAAATACCCAAACCCAGTTAAAATATATCCCCGGGAGGCAAAACTAAGAGAGTGCCAGGCCAGCTAATTGAAACAGGTGAGTCTTTAATTTTTGACGGAAGGAGCGGAGGTCGGTGGTGGTTCTGATGTCGGGGGGGAGGTCATTCCAGAGGGTTGGGCCCATCACAGAGAAGGACCTACTCCTAGGTGTCGCCCGCTGGCATTGCCTAGCGGACGGCACCAGGAGGAGTCCCTCCCTGTGTGAGCGGATTGGTCGTAGGGACATGTGTGGTAGGATGCGATCCTGCAGATAACTAGGTCCTATGCCATGGAGCGCTTTAAAGATGGTAATCAATACCTTGAAACGCACCCGAAAGGCCACAGGTAGCCAGTGCAGCTCGTGCAGGAGGGGTGTTACGTGGGAGTATCGTGTACTCCCCATGATGACCAGCGCGGCTGCATTCTGGACTAGCTGCAGTCTCCGGATGCGTCCCAAGGGAAGCCCCATGTAGAGGGCATTGCAGTAGTCCAGGCGAGACGTCACCAGCGCATGAGTGACTGTGCGCAGGACACTCCGGTCCAGTAGGGGGCGCAATTGGCGCACGAGGCGGACCTGGTGGAACGCCCCCCTTGCCACGACTGCCACATGGTCCTCCATTGACAGCCGGGCATCAAGGAGGACACCCAAATTGCGCGCCCGTTCCACAGGGGACAGTTGTTCGCCCCCTATGGCCAGCGATGGTGTCAGCTGGCTGAACCGAGGTGCCGGTAGCCACAGCCACTCGGTCTTGGAGGGGTTGAGTTTGAGTCTGTTGTCCCCCATCCAGACCCCGACGGCTTCCAAACACCGGGACATCACTTCGACAGCCTCGTTGGGGTGGTTTGGGGTTGAAATGTACAGCTGAGTATCATCAGCGTACAGGTGGTACTCAACCCCCAAACCACGGATGATCTCACCCAGAGGCTTCACATATGCGTTGAACAGGAGAGGCGAGAGGACCGACCCCTGTGGCACCCCACAAGTGAGTGGCCTCAGGGTCGACCTCTGCCCCCCTGTCAACACACATTGCTTCTGGTCGGAGAGGTAGGAGCCGAACCACCGCAAAACGGTGCCTCCGACTCCCATCCCCTCTAACCGGCGCAATAGGATACCATGGTCGATGGTATCGAAAGCCGCCGAGAGGTCTAATAGGACCAGGATAGAGGAACAACCCCTATCTCTGGCCCTCCAGAGATCATCAACCAACGCGACCAAGGCTGTCCCTGTGCTGTGCCCGGGTCGGAAGCCGGACTGGCGTGGGTCTAGATAATCGGATTCATCCAGGTGTCATGGAAACTGCTGCGCCACCACATTCTCAACAACCTTCGCCAAAAAGGGGAGGTTGGAGACTGGACAGTAATTAGCTAGCTCCATTGGGTCGAGCGAAGGCCTCTTGAGCAAGGGTCTCACCACCGCCTCTTTCAAGGTGGTTGGTAAGTATCCCTCACCCAATGAGGCATTCACCAGGCCCAGAAGCCAGCCTCGTGTCACCTCCCAGGCTGCCAGTACCAGCCAGGAGGGACACGGGTCCATTGAACATGTAGTGGGCCGCAGCCGTCCACGTAACCTGTCCAAATCCTTGGGGGCAACAGAGTCAAACTCCTCCCAGAATGGTCTCTCAAGACTCGCTGTTGGCGGCTCGTCTGGTCCACTGACGGAGGTCCATCCGCTCCGGATCTGAGCAATTTTGTCCTGCAGATATTCCCCAAACTCCTCTGCTCTTCCCTGTAAGGGTGCCCCCTGCGTCCCCTGCGATAAAAGGGAGCGGGTCACCCGAAACAGGGCGGCAGGGCGGTTATCCATGGACGCAATAAGGGCGGCATAATGCCTACGCTTGGCCGCTCTTATTGCCACAAGGTAAGTCCGCAAATAGGCTCTTACCTGTGTTCGGTCAGATTCGGAGCGTGAGGACCTCCACCTGCTCTCTAGACGTCTCCTGTGGCGCTTCATCACCCTTAGCTCCTCAGTAAACCAAGGAGCCCGGGTGGGTCGATGCCGCAGGAGAGGTCGCAAAGGCGCAACCCGGTCCAAGGCCCCAGTTGTCGCCCTATTCCAGGCAGTCACTAGGTCCTCGGAGCGGGAGCAGGACAGGGCTACAGGTATTGGCCCAAGCTCCGTCTGGAATCTATCCGATTCCATCAGGTGCCTGGGGCGGTACCAGCTTGTAGAGTCTGGTTCCGCCTCCTCGCGGTGGGGGATAGCGCCAGGGAAGTCCAGCCGGAGGGATGAGTGATCTGACCATGACAGGGGCGTGATGACTAAATCCCCTATTCCCAGATCACTCGTCCACTGTTCAGATACAAAAATGAGGTCCAGTGTGTGGCCCCCTTCGTGAGTGGGGCCCTGAACTAATTGGGTCAGGTCCATGGCCGTCATGGAAGCCATGAACTCCCAAGCCACCTCGGAAGCCGCTCCCGTCGACGGCAAGTTGAAGTCCCCCATGACCAAGAGTCTGGGGGTCTCAACTGCCGTCGCTGAGATTAGCTCGAGGAGCTCGGGCAGGGCTGCTGATGCATAGCGAGGAGCCAAGTATACAATCAGCAAGCCCCACTGCCTCCCTGGGCCCCAGTTCACACCAAGGGACTCACACCCGGGTATCTGAGGGACAGTGAACTCCCTCGGCTCTAAACATTCCCGAATAACCACCGCCACCCCACCACCCTTACCCAGGGCCCGGGGCTGATGGAATGCCCGGAAACCTGGTGGGCACATTTCCACGAGGGGTAAACCACCCTTGTGGCCCAACCAGGTCTCCGTTATCCCTGCAAGGTCTAGCTCCCCCTCTGAGATCAACTCATTAATGAGGGGGGCCTTGTTGGTAACAGACCTTGCATTGCAAAGCATCAGCCGCAGGCCCTGGCTCTGTAGTACCTGTCCACCTAGACTGCAGGGGTTGGTACAAGCGACCGGGCGTAACCAACAGCCACAGTCTCCCAACCGACCTTGGGATCTTATCCTGTCCTCGCATCCCCCCCTCCCCACGACCGTTGTAATAGAACAACCCTCTGTTCGAGTGACCTTTGTTTTCCCCCCCTCCACCTCACCCCCGTCCTTCCTGGACTCACCTGTTTGCCTGGCACTGGCTCTCCTCCCGGTCTGATAGGCCCTCCCCCCCACCCTGGAACCCCCTAAAAAAGATAAAAAACATTTTACTAAAAATCCCCTTAACTTCCGGCTCCTACACCTCTCGGGGTCCATGAACCCGTCCTTGAGGCAGGCCCGTGAAAGAGCCAAGGGCCAAACCTGCGAGAGAGGGGCCTCCCGCAGGCGGAGCAAGTCTAACCTCGAATAAGTTATTATCAAAATTCCAGTGGGGGTTAAGGTGCTGTAGATGGTAAAAATAAGTCAGTATAGGGGGGGGGGTAAGAGGCATTGTCCCCAAAAGTCAGTATGGGGGGGGTAAGAGGCATTGTCCTGGATCATTCTTCGATAAAGAGTGTGGGGGGGAGAGCAGGTGTCCAGATGATAGGGTTAGACGGATGCGGCGAACATGGTAGAGAAAATGGTAGAGAAAATGGGTGATAGCCCTAGATGGTGAATAGCAAAATAGATGATAACCCTCGATGGTCTTAGGTGGGCATAAGCTCAGGTACTGTATATGGTTTATACAGTATTAATATTAGCTGGATTGAGCCTAATTTGTTATTTTTGAGATCGATTACATCTATAGATAACTCTAAGATAGTAGGATTTACGATATTCACAGTCTGTCATAATACCAACTAACAAACCCAAACAGATCAGAACTCAGAGGCTAACGTTTTCTTCTAAGAACTTCTTTATTGGGTACATCATATCGGCTCCATCAAATGGAAAACCAACTCTAAATGTTTCCTGTGGTTTCAGTATAATTAAAATAGGAAATAACTCCCTCCCCAAAAGTCACAGGTCACATTAGCCAATTAGTTTAATTGGTGGGCTTTCCAGGCACTCCTCTCTGTCTATATCCACCACCTGCAGAGATGACTTTGGTTCCTACAAGAAAGTTCTGTGTTTTGTCTAGCAAAGTATTTCATCATCCTTCCCCCTCCCTCCTCTGTATGGCAACTGAGGAATAGAAAAATGGCTTCTGCCAGGTTCAATTCAAAGTTCACACAGACTTTAGAAAGTACCTAGGTTTATCCTTTTCTAGAATATACCAAGTATGTTAATTTAATATGTTTAAACAAACAGGTGAAATTTCAGTAGATATATGTCAATATCTTTACCTTCCATTAAGTATTTGGGGCACAATAAAAAATATCAAAATGAACATTTCCTCAAGATTAATGCCATATTATAAGAGGAAATCCAATGTAAATTCCAATTAGATGTTTTACACAGATAAGTAAGTTAATGGGAAAATTTTTACAGCTGGCTAAAGCCTCTAGAATAACTTTGGCCAAATTGAGGTTACTTTACAATGATGATAACTGCAGTCTACAAATTTTCAACTGTATCACTAGATTTTTATTTTAACATTTTTATTAGATTCCTTATTATTATTCCTCCTTTTGGGCCCATTTGGTGAAACAAATGTCTAACATGTTTAAGTCTTGACAAATGTGGGAGTCCAGGTGTACTAATAAGAGATTTTCATTTCCAGCTTTGAAAGTTGCAAGGCACGTTTGGTTATTAATAGATAAGCAGCTATCTTTTAATGCCATACCACCCGATAAACTGACGTATGGTAGATGGAAAAACAGTGAAGATTTTCATTGGGTTGTTTGGACTACACAAGCATCAACATTCTAAATCAATTAAGTTTTAATTAAGTTTTTGGGGGACTGTATCATGAATCTGACTTACTTGCAAAATTAGCTTTGTGTGTATATATACTGTATATATATATATATATATATATATATATATATATATATATATGTGTGTGTGTGTGTGTGTGTGTGTGTGTGTGTGTGTGTGTGTGTGTGTGTGTGTATGTATATATATATATATATATATATATATATATATATATATATATATATATATATTCATTCATAGATTTTCACGGGTATAGGTATGCTGGTCTTGTTGTATTCGGGTCTTTTCCCGTGTAAGATTGAGATTGTCTTGGCAACATTTCAGCGAGGTCTCATTCGCCATCTTCAGGCTGGGTGAAGATGGTGAGTGAGACCTCGCTGAAACGTTGCCAAGACAATCTCAATCTTACATGGGAAAAGACCCGAATACAACAAGACCAGCATTTGAAACATGCAATATGGTCCACACATAGCAACCAACCATTTTGGAAATGTTATTCTGTGTCATTCTTGAGGTGGTTAACAAACTAAAATAAGATACACTCCTCCATGTGTGCATCTCACTCCCATCCTTCCCATCTTTGTCAATTTTAAACCACTTTTACTGTTACTATTTATTGTTTTAGTGCTTCATATAATTGTCTTAATCGAGTGTAAGCTGTCTAGAATCTCCTAGATGAGTGAGATAAGTGGCATATAAGTTTAATAAATAAATAAATAAACTTCCAGCATGCCTTCAATTTTAGAATTTTTATCAAATGTAATTCTTAAAGAGAAACACACAGTTCACTTTTATAAGTAAAATTAGTGTATTAACTGTATATTGAATTGTGGGATGAAGAATTGGAATATCTAGTTTTGGAAATCAATGAATCCAGGTATTAAGGAATACAGTATGAAACAGACATGGAAGTAATTCATCCAATAATATTATTTTGAGCTTATCAAATCCTCTCAGATAGCATATCAATATTGATAAAAATAAATAAATTATTCTGTAGAATGGCATATAATGTTCTAATAATGTGATGCTGTCGGTAATAGCCTTATTTTAATTTCAAAACACTACATAAATCAATAGAATTCTAGGAGAAAATATTATAGTTAAGATCTTAACGTGATTTTTGCATGATATTGCTAAACATGGAATTTGTTGTTTCATAAACACTTTGCTGCATCAAACCTAGAATATGACAAACAAGATAAATGTATGTAACTAGAAATGAATTTATTTTAAGGAATGGGTATATAATATGAGTTTGTTTCTTTTTGAAAAGTCTCTACAGCTAAAAATGAAAAGATGCTGTGATATGTTTCTATACAGCCTAGATTTAATGTTAACCTTCAATTAGTACTATGTTGTTATCTATATTTATTATATGGATCTTTTTCTATTACTTAGGGTTCCCCCCCCCCCTAATTTTTAGTTTATATTAATCACAATTATATAGCTACTTTTTCCTTCATCATGTATAATCATTGTACAACTTTGAGTTGGTGTTGAAGGTTCTTTTTGTTTGTTTAGGAAAAGTAAATATTGTAATAAACGTTAACGTTATTTTAAGAAGAGATTAGCATATTTTAAATATGTTCTGGAACTCTTCGTAATCAAGAGGATCAAACAATTCCTCAATGTGGCTGTTCATTAAGTTAGATCTCATTAGCTTCCAGTTATCTGTTTGTATTATTGTGTAGCAGCTGCTGTATAAAGTACAAAATCCCTCAATGGTAAGCAACCTCCGACATTGCACAGGATACAAATATGTTGCCAATGTAAATGTCTTCATTGGCTTCGATAGCAAAAGCTAATGTTCAACATTTGGGAAGATGTCTAGTTCCAGGAAAGTAAATTACAAAATTCAGTGTTTCTTTCCTCCAAATTCTCTATCCACAAATAGGATGAGAATTTGAGGAAAACAACCCACAGCTAACCCACTGAGAACCACACATATCGCTGATTATCACAGTATTTTACTGTTCTTACTGCATATTCTTGCCACCAAATGCTAACAAAAAAGTAGTAGCTTTTTAAATATAATGCTCTTATTCCCTAATTTTAATTTTTATCTGATTAACCATTAAAACTAATTAAAATACCTCTCAAATCTAAATAAAACAAATCCAGAATAAAGTGAGACAATATCATTTAAATTTTCCAGCAATGGCCAGAAGTTAGTATCACTGATCAACTTTTATCAGCTGGTAAATTTCTAGTGCTCTTGTCATACAATTACAGTACAATGACAAAAAGACAAATCACGTTTCCATTATTATTTGGTTCCATACAGCAAAAATCTATCACCAGAGCAATTTGAGGTTGCATCTCTATATTGCCCTTCAAGAAATTACATGAAATTTTTATCATCCTTTTAAAGACTCAGGCAATCATTTTCATAAGCACAACTAGGAAAAAGCAAATCCATGCCTTTTTTTTTTTGTTACAATTTGAACAGGACATCCAAATGATTAAAAAAAATATTCATCTTTATTGCACAAAGTGTGAAAAGGATTTTTTACTTAAAGCTATGTATGACTCATATGTTGTATGAGAGGTCCTTGGTGCTCTCTGAGCTTGGTTGTTTTTTTACAGACATTTTGTTATTCAAATTAGTACCATCATCAGTGTTAGCATCTAGCATTAGACCTAAGCCAGGGGTGTCAAATTTGCATCGTCACAGCAAAGTTGATGTATCACAACTTTTTCCCTTTCACAAAATTGGGCATGGGTGTGGTCGCAAGTTTGACAACCCTGGCATATGCAAACAAAAAGACCCAGCAACCCCAGAAGGAAAAACAGGCATCATCTACAACATACAATGTAAGAACTGCAACAACCACTATGTAGGACATAGGCAGAAGACTCACAACATATCCATGAACACCAACTGGCAGTCAGAAAGCATGATAAAAATCCTTTAATTTCACAACATGTAGGGGGAATAGTAAAAGGATTTAAATTGTCATATGAATTTAGATGATTACATTATAATTATGATTTGATCTGATTTATGAGCAAGAATCAACAATGTTCTGATGTTATTAGTGATGTATTGCAGAAATCAAAGCATGAAATTTAATATCATATTGCAAGCCTCTTATAATTAGAACTAAATAGTGGATTTACAGTCACTCTAGTGGGAATAGGGGAAATAGGGGAAAATATAAATCTCACAGCATAAGAAATTTTGGTATCATATAACAAACTATATACAGAAGATAGAGGATAATCTCACTTTGAAACAAGCTAGCCTGTCAGTAATTTTTGAAACCCCTTGAGATCTATCTCTTGTAGATAAATTTTTGGTGTAAACAGTGGCTCATGCTCTTGTCATCTCTTAGTTGGAACTACACCTGGAAGCTACAGGTGTCATGAATGTAATTGTCCACCTACTGATTGTACTATGAATGTAATAAAGTAACCCCTACTGTAAATTGTAGGAATGACACTTACTGCCAATAGACTTCTGGACTTAGCACAAGAGGCCGTTTTTACCTTTAAAATCTATTATATCTTGAGTCTTTGCTACATTCATAGTACAATCCATTCTAGACATAATCTACCCATCTATTATATGTTAAGCAGCATGGAACTTTGCTGATCCCCATTCCTTGACAGATAGGCCTGCTTTTGTAGCAAGCTTCTCAGTCTGGAACAGCTTATGTTTCAAATTAGAGTGGCCCTCACCAGAGCTGGTAGTCAGCCAGTTCGGACCAGCTCACCCAAACCAGTAGCGGAAATCGTGAATGGGCCCGACCACTTGTCCCGGCCTTATGCTGTCCTATTTAGGCCATTTTTTTGAGACCAGAAGCATGTACAGAAGGTGCTGTTGCGAGCAAAGTGCATGGGCAGAAGGAACGTGTGTGAAGCGGGTGCTCATGAACCAGTGGTAACAAAATGTGAAACCCACTGCTGGCCCTCACCCTGTTAATGTTCAGGAAGGCTCTGTGCTCTTTCCATAGAATCTTTGATGAAGACAGTCCAATTAGGTAAGCAGTAGTATAATAGGCTTCTGAAATATTTTTCTCTGTTTAACTGATTAGTACTGCATGTTTACCATCATGTATTGCCTTGAGCTTAAATTATAGCATCATACAAATAGCTGTATAAATAAATACTCACTTAGAAGCGTATTGAAAGAGTTGTCAACAGATCTGTCTGTTCTTGATGCTTTGCATACCCAGTAAAAGTTCTTATTTCAACACAGTTGTATTTGTATAATCATTGGAATGACGAGATCATGGATTATTGGGAAACAATGTGATCCTTCATTTCAAAACTATGGAACTTTAATGCCTCTGAATATATCAGTCTGAATAGAATTATGTTAGCGTAGCAGAGACCTGTTCCAGATGACCAGGCTCTTTGGTTTGATCTAGGATTAATTTACCCTGTGTTGACTAGCTGCAGATCTGTTATGCCATCAAGATATATTATCTACACATTTGTAGGTTTACAGCTCAGATAATTACTAGCCATCCACTATTTTTTTGACTTACAAGTAAGCATAGGGAAATGACAGCCAATCAGTGTTTCCTTGCTGTGCCCTCAAGCTGGTCAATTTTCATTAGTATCTTGCATGTCTACTTAAGTTTCACCATGAATTTTTAAAATTCCTTCTTTTTCCTTCCCTTCTATTCCCTCCCCTTCCCTTCCCAACTCACAGGGCCCTACATTTTAAATATATTTTAAATAGTCAAAGTTTGTCCAGTATTTTTCAAACACTGTTGTTCACAGTTTGAAGTGATGTAAGAAGAGGGCATTTCTTAAAATAATTAATACGTATACTGAAACTCAATCATCTTGGTAGCAAAGCTTCCTTACCTTCCCCCATCCCTGCATCTTGTAACCCTGGCATGCCAGCAATTCTGCAATATTTCCAACCCAGCATAATTAGGTTAATTCTTGTTGTGTAATGACAGGAGTACTGATAACCCCTTGAAGCCAGCAATATGTTGCCATTTGTGAAGCAACATTCTCTGGGCTTTAATTAGATTTTTGCAATCACAGATGCAATAGCATTGGCACACAAAGATACCTGGTAGCTGTTTGTCTGGTTATGACACATTGTGTTTATCAGAGGATTTGTACAGCCCATTACTGAGACTGCACCTTTTCTAGAAGTCCTTCGCAGGAACAAATTACTGGACAAAAAAAGCTAGGAGGTTACTTGAATAAATCTATTTGGATTGCCTGATGTCAGACCATGTGCTGAAGATACAGTATATATATATATATAGTCACTCAGGATATACTCTGCCCTGAACAGTTGCACATAAAAGAGATTTCTTTTTAATGGCTACAGTCTTCTTCCTGTCTGAGAAGTTATGCTTGGAAAAATATCTATATACCCATATTTTTCAGAAAATAAGACACACCAGAGTATAAGACACACCTTAGTTTTTATGGAGGAAAATAGGAAAAAAAGTCTGCCTACCAGGTATCCATCTGGCTAGCATCCTTAGTCTGGTCATCTTCAGCACATACTTTTGCTGGTTTTGAGCCCGCGCGCAAGCACTTTTTATCCCTGGTTGGGGATAAAAAACAGCTTCTAAACCACAGCTGATTGTCGGAGAGAGAACCAATGAGAAAAGCAGGGGAAGCCTGGAAGATTGCTTCACTCATTAGCACCTCATTAGGGCTGAAAAAGCAATATTCAGAGTATAAAATGCACCCAAATTTTCAGCCTCTTTTGGGGGGGGGGAAAGTGTGTCTTATACTCTGAAAAATATGGTATTTATTAGAAAAAACAGGAGGACTCCTTTGTATTTCATTAGTCTAGCTGGATCGTTTAAGGTTTTTTAAAATTATTTTTAAAGCAATTCCAAAATGACCATCAGTAATAAATACATATTTTTGTAAGCTACCCAGAGTCACTGAAAGTAAGTGGGTAGCCATATAAATTTTCTAAATCATTAAATAAAATAAACCTAGGTTGTCACAGATAATACCTTTTGACAGTGAACCTATCTGAACATTTCATATTTTTAAAATAATGAGGTGGGTTTTTTTTTCTTTCAAATAAAATACAGGTGTCTGAGAAAAATCTGCTTTGCACTTACTTTGATCTAAGGAAGGCAAAATATATGGTACTTTGTTTTTATATTTGCTATTATTTCTATACATTGATATTGTATAGTTGTGAATAATTGTTATTTTTATTTATGTTATTATGCACAAAATATTTTATCTACTAACATAACAGCTAAAATAAATACATCCAGACTGTAATTCAATATAATGCTCAGTTCAGACTGAGTTGGGCTTGAGCCCTGCAGAATGGTAATTGCAACCTTAGATAGGCTTTTCTCCACCTTTTTCATAACTAACTATATCAGACAAAGTATTCATTAAAAATGCTTATCTCCTAGTTAAAATACCAAAGATAATAGTGTTCAAATACTCTTGAAACTGGAAACTTGAATTTTAAAACTTTAGATTTTAGAGTGCTTTTTTGCTTCTTTTAAAAAAATTGAAAAAGTAAGCATAGCTTCTTTGGCAAATCCTACTAGTATCTGAGATTACTAACATTTTAAAGTTTGGCTAGACATATCATATTTTTCGGAGTATAAGATGCACCAGGTTTTTGAAGAGGCAAATTAAAAAAAAGTTTTTGCACTCTACAGACCTCCCCAAAACGCCCCATTTTTCACGAAATTGGGCCCATTTTGTAAAAAGAAAAGGGCATGCATAGCCTTTAGGAGACTTGCTCTTGGGGGCTGGGGGCTGGGAGGGCATTTTCATTTTTCGTAAAAACAGGGCCATTTTTTGTCCAAAAAAAGGGCATGCATAGCCTTTAGGAGGGTTATAGAGTGCTCCTGGGAGCTGGGGGAGCAAAAAACGGCCTGTTTTTTCCTCATTGCCCTCCCCAGCCCCCAAGAGCACTCTGGAAGCCTCCTAAAGACTATGCACAGCCATTTTTGCAAAGGTGGTGGGTTTCAGGAGGCCAAAAATGCTGTATTCAGTGTATAAGATGCACCCAGATTTTTGAGACAAAAAGGTGCGTCTTATTCTCTGAAATATATGGTTAATTTCATGGTGATATAACAGCATGGTTCCCAACTTCCAAAAAGAAAATCAGGTAGAGGAACAGACAACCTAACCCAAACATGAAAATAAATGTATTAATGGCATAAACATTTTGCAATTCAGATTGGCAATTATTGCCCCACGGCCCAGTTGACACCCATAAAGTATGTATTGTGTTTTCATGTCAGAAATTTTGCGCATATTTCCTTCTTCATTAGCAGATTGTTGCTAAACCGTAGTGGCAACATTTCTTAGTAGGTGAACAGTTCTAAGGTAATTTTTCTATTTTAATACATACATCTTCCAACCCATATGCAGTTTATATCTAGCTATGGCCCAGTTGTAAATGAGCTGGTGACGACATCATAGGAGACACTGCCACCAGACTACATGATCCAACATCTAGCTCTGGATATTTATGAAATCTATAATTAGATCCTCAATCGCTGATCTGCATGTCACTAAGACAATGTCACTTATTCTGTAGGAATCTGATATAATTTGGATGTATATTTATTTCCCAAAACATGAGATTTTCCAAATGGGAACACTTCAACATATACCTTCTAGTTAAATGAACAAAATAAAACACACAAGTGACTTTTCCATGTCGATGTCAATCCCTTATAATATTAATTGCTGTCTGCCTTGGTTTACACTATCTGCCATTAACACCAATTTGTACAACACCTACTTGCACACTAGTGCAAACTGCCATCATATGCAAGCATAACTGCACACCTTGCACTGTGCTAAGGCAGAGATGGAATAAGACTAATACATTTGGAAGAAATAGCGCAAGTAATTTAGTCCAACCCTAGGAAATCCCTAACTAGAACCCCTGTAACAGATTACAGACATGACATTGCTCGACTAAATAACAGGTACCATTTTCAAAGTTGTGAAAACTTCCTTTCCCAAGTCACATGAGGTTTACCCTTTTATAACTTAATCATAATGGTTGGATTAACTTTAGAATCTCATTTGTAGTCTATGTTTCTATCTCAAAACTCAGTAATCCTGAAAATCTGAAGCATAACTAGCTAAACAAGTGCAATGATTGTTTCCAGAGCGGTTGCATAAAAGCATTGCAACACTGAATTGCTGTGCTGTCTTACACATCCTGTGGTTTATACAGAACGATATTCTGAGAGGTAGTCTCTCTGAAACTTGTGGTTAACAAGGCTGCCTCAAGGTATTTTGATACCTGCAGGGAAGAACATGGCTATGTTTCCTTCTGGTGTTGCATCTGAATCTTTCTTTGACAATAACATGAGATCAACTACAACACTGAAGTACTGTACAACTGTAATGTTATATCAACTGAGGATGTATACTCACATAAGGAGCACCCATAGGTTTCGTGGTTGTCAATTTGTCTTCAGATTACTTGCCTGAAATAAGCACCTCAATTTGCTTAAATAGTAAAGCTAGCACTAATGATTAGCTCCTGTTGCCTCAAAGCTATACAACTCTGATATTTTGCCTGACATTTCCTGTTTCCACTTATCTTTTGTTTCTCCCCCC
Organism: Natrix helvetica; assembly: GCF_964273705.1. Taxonomy (NCBI): domain Eukaryota; kingdom Metazoa; phylum Chordata; class Lepidosauria; order Squamata; family Natricidae; genus Natrix; species Natrix helvetica. The sequence continues at coordinate 32,638,148 of NC_138558.1, read as the reverse complement.
AAAATAAAGATAGTATCTATGGAATTTCTTTCCTGTTTATTGCCCAATGTCTTCTCCATACCCTACGTAGCTTTCCTGAGCCTCTAACTTTGTTGTATTCCCAACAGTTTTTCAATTGACAGAGTCACCTGCTTACGCCTTTTATAGAACAATTCTTTGATTCAAATAAATCTGTCTGGATCGTACTTATGCCCATCCCACAAATTATATATGGCTGATTACTAATGACATGAAGGAATAATAAGCTAAAAATTATACCATGTTTTTCTTTTACTAAAAAAAAGATTCAATTAATCCTAAACAGATCTATGTTTGAAGTAAGATTGCCTATTCTAAATGCTATGTTAAATGATGCTGAAAAATTTAGTTCTGAAAATAATACTGTAGTCAATTTTAAAATAATTATCTCAAATTCTAAGAGATTAAAACTCAAATGCTAGCCTGCAGATGGAATAGTATCATAGATGACACTATTCTAAAGATAAAGCTTTCTAACTAATACTCAAGCAGATAATTAATATAGATTATTATAATCTGCTTTGACTATTAAACGGGACAAGGAAAATTTCTGTAATATAATATGGGTACATGAAGAAAATAATGATGAAATTTCACAAAAATTTCCCTGATGTTTAGTCACACTTATATTGAACTGAAATTACAATATAATTATTTTACTGGAAATAAAAGACAGCTTAATCTGGAGCCAAACGTATTCATGTCAGAAGAATCATTGTGTTTAGTTTCATGTATACTAACTTTTCAATTAAATTTCCATTCCATTTCATGAAAATGATATTATGCCATCTACTACCTACAGTATAAGGCTACAGTGACTTGTATTGGATTATAATACATAAACTAAGATGTTGAAGATGGCAGGATGTACTGTGATGAATGTCAAACCAAGAAAGGAATGCAAATAATAGGGTTGGTAGTTGTACTCTCTGTCTGTCTCTCTGTGTCATAAAAAAAAATCTAGTTCATGGAACTTGAACTCATTATTTCAAAATTATACTTTATACAGAATAGACAGGAAAGGAAAAAGGTGAAAGTCATGCCTTTCAAAGTGATTATAAGGTAAATAGGCACCTTTTACATTTACATGAACATAAGAGCTTTAGAGAGCATTTCTAGGATTAAGATATGCCACTGTTGATTACATCAAGATAAAAAAAAATCACAATAAAAGCCTATTATATCTGCACCACTTATTTTGTACAGTGGCTTAATGCATGTATTTTTTTTAATGAAGTTGAATAATACAAAAAGAAAATCCAAGATAGTCAAAGTGTTTCTTAATGAAGGACGCTTCTGTCTTGCTAAGGAATAAAATGACAAAAATATAGTTTTACCACAATTCATGGATAGCTGGACAGTGTTGAGCTTCAGGGCTTAGGGACTATGGTTTGGTAGCACATTTTCTGATATTTCACCAGAAACTGTGGCTCACATTTTCAAACAGCCTCTAAAAATGTCAGCCACAGTTACTGGCAAAATACCAGGAAATCTGTTTTCTAGACCACAGTCATTACACCCTGAAGCTTAACACTTGCTCATCAGATACCGGCTTTGAAAGCCTATACCAATAATTCATGGATAACATATGACAGCAAGCAAGAAAATGGCCTTTTATTAAACTTGCCCTTTTAATAAAGCAATTGTGTGTTTGAAAATAATACATAATCCTGCTTCTCAAGTAGTAATTTTGTGTCGTCATAGTTGAAAGGAATATTTACAATTTGAGCTGAATGAATTTGCCTTTATGTATCTTTGTTGGTTTCTTTTTCCTGCTCTTTTTGTGTGCAGTATGTTAGTTTTGTTGTTGTTTTCCTGGATTTTATAATTTTAAAAAATAGGTTAACTATCTTTTAGGTTGAAGAAGTGTTTATTGCTACAAGCAATTAGCTTTAAGGAATGGCCTTGGACTATAGCAAAGAAGCAAAACTTTTCTTGTACGTTTACTTAACACAAACCTCAAAACTTTAATTACTAAAAACAAATTATAGATCAGTTCATATCTCAGAATTCTTATTCTGTAGGTTTTGTATGTGTACAAATGTGTGTTAAGCATTGTCTTGACTAATCATGTATTAAAGCTATACATTTTTAAGCAGGATTTATTTACAATACTGTTAGTACTGTATATTTTTCCATCTGAAATGTTTTCGTCCTCACTACCATTAACCCATAGTCCCATTTTTTCAAAAACCTTATTGGACTATTACAAACATCACTTAATTCTCCTCATGATGTTGCCAAAAGCAAACCATTTTATCTTGTCATAAGCAAGGTTGACACTCTATCTCTGTGAAGGAATGTCTCTTCACAGCAGGCATTACTTTCCAAAGAAGCTAGTCGCACAATTCATATTCCAAAACAAACAAATTAAAAAACAACAATCATAAAGGCGAACCAACTTTCCCAAGGCCAATTGTTATCATTTATATTGCAAAGTAAATAAAGCACTGAACACCTCAACACTTTCCATTTTGTAAGTACAAATATATATCAAGACTATTCAATACAAGTGAAGAAAGTTAGAATAAAAGCATCAATACTTTTTTGTCTTTATAGCATCCATGGGCTGCCACCCTATAGCCTTGTTCCAAGTGATCAATGCCCTTTTGGGCAGAGAAGACTTGTAGATTCATATACAAGGCTGCACAAGGGAATTTTCAGAGCATCTATTAAACAAAGTTGCTGAAATTCATTCCGAATTTCATATCTCTTTGATCCAGGACCTATTGAGATGCCTGGACATATGGACATCTTGTCCTACTATCTGGGGAATGGCTTTAACTTATTGATCCTGGGGAAGTGGACATTATTGTGAGCTTCAGCACTTGTTCTTTAGACCCATGCACCTAGCTGGCTAAGGCTTGGGCTAAGGCTGCCTAAGGGGCGAAATATGGGTAGGTTCTAGCAATCTTTGAGAAAGGAGATTATCCCATTACATCTTTGGGAGGTGTTGGTTCATCCACTCCTCAAGAAGCCACCACTGGATATACCATCATACCTGACCATTTTTGTCCAGTTTCCAATTTTACTTTTTAAAGGAAGACACTTCAGTTTCACAAGACCCTGGATGAAGCATATTCCCCAAATTTTGCATACTGGCCAGGAGGAAGAGGAGTTAGTTCTATACAACAGCAGGCAAGCATGCATGTCCCAGCTCCATTTGCACAAGCTTCCTGCTGCTCATGCAAGTGGCAATGCATGTGCACTCGCCTGACATTTCCATAGTCCAATTCCAAAGGGCTCAAGTATGGGCTGTGGCCTGGGATTGGGCACCCCTGATCTATACCCCTTTCTATTAAGGTTCAGCATTGGACTTGGTACAGAAGAGCATTGGTCACACTTTTGGATGATCTCTGACAGAAGTGGGATAGGGGAAGCGCATCCATCCTGGCTTGCCATGACATCTTGACAGCTTTCAATACCACCAGCCCATATCTTTCTGGATCAGCTTCAGTTGGTGCAAAATGCAGCAGTACTGGCAGTTATATGTTCTTCTAGAATGACACGCACTCTACCTCTGCTCCTAAGGTGCATTGGTTATCAATTTGTTTCCGTGCCTTTTTTGTTTTTTGTTTTTAAGGCCTTATGATATGATTTTTCTGAGGGACCACCTCTCCCCAATTAAATCTATCCATCTCATCAGGTCCAGCAGGAGAATCATGCTCCAGGTGCCATCTGCTAAGGTGTTTCATCCGATGGGACCCAGGAGGCAAGCCTAATTTCTTAATTTAACCCTTTTGCAATCTTGTTTTTACTCATGTTACTTAACTGATTTGACTGGTTTTTATATTGTTTTAATTGTTGATGTATTGTATCTCACCCAGAGTCACCTTGTGTGAAATGTGCAGCCATATAAATTTGATAGCTAATTAATTAATAAAAGTAGGCATATTCAAATTACTCTTTAAAGCATCATGAGAGCTAGGGATTTAACTAGATGCATTAGACTCTGGTGTTCAACATTTTCGAAAGAGTTGGAATTTACTGTATTAATAATATATAAATTAAAGTAATATATTTCTCAATATTCTTAAAACTGGAAATATATTCACTATTTTGCTTTGTGTTTCCATTTCTCATTTACTTCAGATGTTAAGTCTTTCGGGCATTAATTGATATAAATAGGAAGCAGACAATATATTAATTAAATATGACAGTCAGATTATTTAAACCTTTTTTTTAAAAAAATGCAAAAGATTATGGAGGCCAGTCTGATATTTTGCTTTTCTGAAATGACTAATGACATGAAGCCCTGGCAACAAATCTGCAGCATCCTGACTTTCAAGAACAGAAGGAATAAATGAAGTGAGAAGTACACTGCAGTAAGTCTAATAGACAAACTGACTAATCTAAGACCCCTCAAGGTTATAACAAAGCAATTCATTCTTTGGATTTCTACAGGCACTAGACATGATTTATCAACCCAAGAGCAGGCTTACAAATACTATACATCTCAATAATACATTACTTTCACAGTGTAACTTTTTAAACAATGATAAATTGACAGAACGGCCTTAAATTTATTCAACAAGCAGAAACAGATCATTTGCAAACTTCTGAAAGGTCCATTTCATATGTAAATAAAGAATTCTGCTCTATATTTCTTTAACAGAGTTCTTAGCATAGCCATATCTATGTTTCTGGTCATTCTGACTGTTGCCCTCAAGTGTTGCTGTTTTCATTTATCAAGTGTTGTTTCAATTCATTTATTGCATGTTTTTCATTTGGAGCCAAAAACTTTAGAAGCAGTTCCAGATACCAAATATGTAAATTAATTTGTTAGGATGTCCATATTTATAGCCTAGCATCACATTTTAATTTACCTAGATTTTTTTAAATGCTTTAAAATATATAGAAGATAGATGTTTTCCTAGGTTGGGATTTAATGTCCTAATTATATCTCTTGATGGTTTATATACAGATAATACAACCACAACTGAGTCCAAAATTCCCATTGCTAGACAAGACAGTTGTTAAGTGAAATCACATGAGCCCAGGGCATTGCAACTGTCATAAATACCTGACCATAGGGATGCTACAACAGTCATAAAGTGTAAAAAGATGTCATAAGTCACTTTTTCAATACTGTTGTAACTTTAAACCAGGGGTGGGTTCCTGCCAGTTCTAACCGGTTCGGTAAAAGATGTTCCACAAATCTACCGTGCCAGTTAGAACCTGTTCCAGTTGTGGAAGGAAGGAAGGAAGGAAGGGGCTTCTTCAGAGGATCTGAGGCAAGAGCAGCGTTGAAGCCCTCTCTGAAGCAGCTGGAAAAGGTACGTGTAGGTCAGAGGGAGGGGGAGGAATTCAAACTTCATCCTCCTGGTGCTATGCGGGGCTTTGGCCAAAGGCTGGAGGGAAGGACCCTGGCTTGCTTGTGCTTAAGAAGAAAAAGAAAGAAGGAAACTTCTTTTGCAAAGGAGAAAAACAAATGCTGTCACTTTAAATTGGAACTGAGCATGCCTGGCTGTGGAATTCTGGAAGTTGAAGTCCACAAGTTTTAATAACTTTAAATTGAAAAGGTGCAGTAAAGAACAAATTGATTATATGGTTATATGGGTATGTTATATCGTTGTATGTTTTTGAAGTTTTGGGGTTTGTGCAATATGAGCATTGTGTTTCTAAAAGGGTTTGGATGATTCCCTGCATGTGAATGGAGCCAAACTTTCTCTAGGGTCATTATCTCATTATCTCTATCAGCCAGGCATGTGGAATGAGCCTCAGGCAGGTTTCTTTGTTAGCAGAAAGAAAACAGCACAGCAATTTAGGGCTAGAAGTCTACTAGGAGGTCATCTAGTCCAACCCCCTGCTGCAGCAGGAAACCTTACATTGTATGGATTATTTTGGTGCTTCTAACAGAGAGGAAAACTGCCAGAAAGGAGAAATAGTTTACTAGGACAAGGCTGCCATGCAGAGGAAGGTAGAGATAGTCCTTGACTTGTGACTACAATTGAGCCCAAAATTTTGGTTACTAAGCAAGAGCTTTGTTAAGTGAGCTTCACCACATTTTACCCAATCCATGACATCTCATGGTGAGTGACATCAAGTTGGCTACTCCTACCCGGTCACGTGACTGCCAAGCCACTCCCACAAAACAGGCCACACCTACAGAATAGGTTCCAAAAAAATTGAAACCCACCACTGCTTTAAAAGGTCACTAAATGAATGCTTGTAAGTCAAGAATGTACTTCATTCTTATTGGATTAAGGTTGTTGTTTTATGCCTTTGACTGAACTCTTAGTAAGTGCCTGAAAAAGTCCATGCAGTTTTCAGAAGTGGCTTGCCAGTTCTTTCTTTTGAGGGTTAAGAGAGAATGACTGACCCAAAGTCACCCAGCTGTCTCCTGTCTAAGGCTGGACCAGAAGCCATAATCTCAAAGTCTCTAGCCTGGTGCCTTTAACTGCTGGATCAAAATGGCTATCAGTTATTATTCTACAATTTATTTAATTAAATTATTCTTATTCTTTTCCATCGTCTTGTTTCTAATTAAATGGTTGCTTAATTATCCTTTACCATATGAGCAATAATGTCAGTGTTTGCTCCAAACCAAAGGATGAAAAAAAGAATATTGTCGTCTGGGATGGGGGTGGGAGGCTTGAAAAGATGTTCTTTGAAAACATGACCCACCCCAATAATAAGCCCAACCCTAACTTTGGGGGGATGTGCCTACCCAACCCCAAAAATAAGGCCGGGGGGATGGGGGTGGCCAGCATGCATGGCAGTGAAGGAGTGGAGAGGCAACTGTCCAGCTGCAGCTGAAGCCCACTAGTCTCTTGGGGCAGTGCAAATATTGCTTTTGCCCTTCTCTTTCTGGGCACAGTGTTTCTGCTTGTTGGGCTGCTTCCCTGAAGCCAGCAATTCCACATCCAGTTGCTTTGCTTTTTCCCTCTTCTTGGGAGGTGAATGGGAGGCTTTTTGGCGAACAGGAAGAAAATGGAAAGGGGAATTTTCCTGCCTATCATCCATTCCTCAAGCTCAGCACAGACTGAAAGCTATGCTGTGTATTATTTTGTACTCTTTTGTAAATCTTAAGATTTCCTGACAAAAGTATCCCCTGCTGCTCTTGGATTTCCATTCAACTATATAATACTTCAGCCTACATCGCAAGACCTCAACTTTCTGGGATCAGACACACAGTTAATATTTCTGAAGGATCAGCCAATAATTAAAATTGATATTTGGGTGGGATTTTTTTTTCTATTTCTTTTCCAATTTTGAGGTAATGGAGCAGGATTTTGCTACAGTTTTGAACCAGGTAAAATACATTTAGGGATCTTAAAAATTCATGTTGGCCCACCTCAAAGTTGTATGAAAACATTTTGCTAATTTTCAACCATCATACCAATGTGTTGAACTTCAGGGGTTGCAAAAAGCAGAGGGAAGGACAGCCTGTAGCTCTGCAATTGCAAGTTGCCAAACTTGAACTTATATGTGTCCAAGAATACATAACATTACTACATTGCCCTCGTAGTAAAGTTCCATCACAATTCCAAATTCTTTAGATGGTTCCCCAATTAGATTTAAACATCAGACATTCATGGTGGATGGAGGCATATAAATATTCACTATAGCCCCAACACTACACCAAATTAAGAGATTGTAGAGTCATAAAAAGGGAGTCCTTACTGAAAAATCCTTATGTATCCAATGGAAAATTTACAAACAATGCTAAAAGACTAGCAAAACATCCTCACAGGACTTAGATTGTTAACATATTAAGTCTGCACATAAATGGTTTAATTGTGTGCTGCCATTTAAAGCATCAACGGTTTACATGAATGTTGTCCACAGGGTCCTTCCGTATTTAAATTGGGTCTTAGTAGAATGAAATCACAAAACAACTTGGCTGACTTATATCCAAGATATAACATCTGTTATAAAATCTTCATTAAGAATATTAACTCTCCCTTAGGGCCTTAGCACTGAAATGATCTCATATTACCGAAAGGAAGATTTACAGATCTACTTGCTTATTAACCCAGGACAAGTCAAATCAAAACTAGCAAAGTTTGAAGCAATAACACGTTTGGACTTTGCAAAACAAAAACAATCTGACCATCATGAAAAATAAGATTAAACAGAATATAGGATTTGAATATTATCCTTTTCCCACTTTTTAACCAGCAATATAAATTTTAAAAGTTTAAGAATTTTGCTAAAAGTTAAGAAGAGGTGGGTACATGCCTTTCAGGATTTTCCACTTCTTCAGTAACAAAATTGAGGTAAAACCTATAAAAATAAAGCTGCTGTTAATGCCATCATTCCTATAACAATTTGTATATATTACTTGAATAGCTTGTCTTAATGTGTGCTTAGAATAAATGTGGTATAGGAGGAGAAGCATAACCAGATGTATGGCATAGGGCCAACTACAAAATTGGAAGTAAGGCTCCAGTATGGTGCCTGTTTTATATTACATCAAAATATTTTCTCACAATATAAATGTTAGTAAAAGTGATTAGCAGTTCTATCCATAGTTTTTAAAACCCTGTCTTTGAAAGAGTTAAACTGTATAGCACTTAGTGTCTTGGACTGACATTGATATGATTTAGATTGTAGCCCGCTTTTTTTGAAGCCCACTGGGGACTTTGGGTAAGTTTACCAAGGCAGGTAGTCCCAACTACCTCACAAGGTTCTTTCTGTGGTGAAAAATAGGAGGGGGTAATTTTCTATGTGCCATCTTAAGCTCCTGAACAAAAGACAAGATATAATTCTAGCAAACAAACCAAAAGCTGCAAGTAATCTTGAAATAGCAGAAAGTACTAAACTAATCTGCTATCAATAAAGGAGAATATTTGTAGATCAGGGTTGAAATTAGGGGTCCTTGATGCTCTCTGACTTTGCTTGTTCTCTTGCAGACACCCGTTTATATTCTGATGTTTTGCCTGTCTGTGTGAGGAGGGGGAGGGGAATCTTAGGGACTCTTTGGTTTGGCTGTTTACAAATGGCTCTTTGCCAGTTTATTGATTGGGTGTTGCTTACTTGATTGCTAGTCTGAAGTTGAGCTAACTCCAAGGTCAACTTCGGACCAACAATCAAGTAAGCAATACCCCAATCAAGAAACTGCCAAAGAGACATTAGTAAACAGCCCAACCAAAGAATCTCTAAGACTTCCTCCCTCCACCCTGACACAGACAAGGAAGATACCAGAATATAAACTGACAGCAAACAGCACTCCTTAGTAGCACTAATGATGTTACATGAAAGCTATATATGATTTCTTGCCTAAATCAAAAGAGCTTGATTTATAAATAAACAAAGGTGTTTAGTAGTGGCAGGATTCTAATAGCATTCTATAAACTCAAACCATAGAAGCCACCTTATGATGCAGTATAATTGAGAATCCAGAGTAGCAAAACAAATTCAAATGAAACCAGTATAATCTTATCTATTGTACTGAAAGCCTGATAGCACTTTTTCCCTTGGTTCCTCCTATTGAACCAGGGAAATTAAACACTGTCATATATAGCGACAGTTTTCTGGAACTTTTCTTGTGCACCCTGAAATTCAGATAACTCTGGAATCTGTCTCTGAAACTCATGTTTTTGGAGTTCACATATGAAAAGTTTCACTAGTACAGGATCTCTTTCCACCCCATGTTTACCTTCAAAGAGACACTAAAAGAAAACTTCAGGCAATGTCTCTGTGGGTTAGATTTATTTCACAAGAAGATTCTTAATCAAAAGCCATTCAGTAAATCAGCAGTATAACTTACCAACCAGAGTAAGCATACATTCCAGAATAAAAAGCTAGAGGCAATCCTTTGACACTGGTTGCATTTCCAAAAAATGCATCTTTAAAGTGTTCAGTTTTTCCTGGGGAAGGAAAAAAAACCCAAACATACCAAGGTTGATTTCAATTTCATTAAGGTTAAAATATTACCAACATCAACAATCCAGAGATAAATCCATATACAGTCATTTTTTTCAGTTCAGTTTTATCTACTCCAATCATTTAGATAAATCAAAATAGTTTCTTTGTTCCTGCATGCCAGGTGGCAATATCACTGATAGCATCTTCCATTATGAATGCATTCAGAACACAATCTGCATTTTAAGACTAATTTAAATTTCAGAAAAAACTGAAACAATAGCCTACATTTTAAAATATATATATTTCTTATTTCCCCATGACATTTTTGTAAGATTTTGGAGAACTTATTGCAATTTGTGGCCCAAGAATTGTAGCCCAATTTTTGTATCAACATCTTAAGAGGTTCTTGAATGATGCAACAGTGTTGCTGAAATTAAAACTTTAACTTTTTTACTTCTGATAAACTTACCAGTTAGGAAGTTACTCTTAACTGTATCCCTTTAAGGTTTCCCAATTTTACCATGGGGCCATCCTTGAAATACCATTTTTTTAAAAATTCAAGAACACAGACTTAGCATAAACTCACCACTACCTTTTTAAAAGTGTAGGTATGTGTGCACATATAGAGATAATATACACACCATGCTATAATATTTTGGCACTTATTTCTTTGCTTTTCTGTGTTTATTAAAAATCTAGAGCAAGTAAATATTTTAATATTTAAATATGGTAAATAAAATTTGATTCATAATTGGATTTCCACTATTAAATACCTGACTATGAGAAAATATGGTTTAAACAGTTACTCATCACCTAATTTCAGATTCTGGTTCATTAATTGGCCTTAGCTTGGAGAAATTACAGTTCTTATGTTGGAAACTGTGACTTAATCCAAACTGTACTTGGTTCCCCTTCAGACATACAGAAAGAGAAAGGGGAAGCAGGGAACCAAAATCCTTATCATATAACTGATTTAGATCATGAAAAAATGTTTTTATAGTGAAGAAATAATGTTGGAATAATTGTAATAAAATATTATTTTTGTAGTAAATCCACACTATTAGAGATTTTATATTATGACTAGCAGCTGCTACAAGCATAATATTACTGTAGCCAACAGCAGTCTAAAGGAATAGAACTCACTTATCTTCTTAAAGAATTTTAAACACTCTACTTAAGAAACATTTTAAGAGTGAACAACAATTAGTGGGAGTGGTGCTTTATACAAGAATGTTTCCAATAAAAAGGAAGGCTACAAAGTTGTATTACAAATACACTACATTATTCTATATAAAACACATAGCATAGAAGCTTGAGTCTTCCATCATTACAAGAATCTTTGAGACCCTATTTGCTTGTTTTTGATTTTGCTGCAAGAAACAATCTTTTGGTTCAACATTTAAAAATGATAGATGGAGACTCAGTATGATCTCATAGCCAGATGCTGCGGTGTAAGTTTTACTTCCAGTTATTTACCTGACAGTATGGAACTTAAATTGAACAAGCAGAGACTAATTAAAAGATTTTTGCTGGCATAAGCACTCTTCGGTAGGGGCAAGAACGGGAAGGAGGGAGATGAAAGCACATAAAATAGCATTTACTTTTCAGTTCATACCTCTAATTAGCTGCATAACTCCAGGGACTATAATTATCAAAATTGCTAGAAGCTTGCAAAAGGTTAGGAAAATCTGAAGGCGGGCACTCCAGCTGACACTCATACTATTCAGGACCATTACAACTGCTGGAGAAAAAGAAAAAGAAAAGTTAAAAGGAAGTATTTCTCATCCATCCAAAAGCACTATAAAAGCTCTGTTAGACAGAACCTCTTCCACCATGCATCCTGGGCATTAGTGGAAGAACTCACATTACCCTTACTAACCTTTAATGAGCAGTGTTCTTATAGCTTATTTTTAAGAAACTTTACAAAGTATCATCAACTAAAAATCTCCATCTTCCAAAGCATCAATCATTGTATTGTTAGCCTTCCAATAAATACAATTAAGCTTGGTCCTCATTGTAGAACTAGTTTTGATAATAAATGGCTTGCTGTAATTCAAATTTTACTTATAAAGAAAAATATTTGTAGCTCAAATGAAGAGTCCTTGGTGCTCTCTGAGCTTGCTTATTTTCTTGTAGACATTTCATTACTCAAACTAAGTAATGACTAGCACTGATGATGTTACCTACTTTGGGTAATTAAACTTTGACATGTATTTATATATTAATGTTCAGGATTACTATATACAATAGTTCTTTAGTTGTGGACTTTACAAAATTGTAAATTCATGCTACGTCTCTGCACACTCCTAAACAACTGTCTGCAGGTGTTGGTGTTTTTTGTAAAGAAATGGAAAATGGATAATGTAAAAACTCTCCTAACTCTTTCAAGTAGAACCAGTTATTTGAATTATAGTATTACAATAGTACAGTACCATGCCCGACCTCTCTGTAAGAAATCACATGAAAGAGAGCTATCAGTGCTGCAAAGTATTTTTGAGTCCAGAGTATTTCCTTTGAAGAAAGCTGTGCTCCAACTCAAGAAGCTTTTGCTTGATCCAACTGCCTTGATAATTATTTTGGAAAGGTTGCACAAAAAGTGGCAATTTTATAAGAAGAAACAGATTGGGTCTTTGGAAGACAGGATTCAACCTGAGCTATAAAGGTAGACCTCAACTTATGACCACAATTGAGCCCAACATTTATGTTGTTAAGTGAGACATTTGTTAAGTCAGTTTTGCCCCATTTTACAATCTTGCTTGCCACAATTGCTAAGTGAATTACTGCAGTTGTTAAGTTAGTAACACAGTTGTTAAATAAATCTGGCTCCCCCATTGACTTTGCTTATCAAAAGTTTGCAAAAGGTGACCACATGACCCCGGGACAGTGCAACCATCATATATACGAGTCATTTGCCAAGCATCTGAATTTTGATCATGTGACCATGGGGATGCTGCAATAGTCAGAAATGTGAAAAACAGTCATCAGTCACTTTTTTTAGTGCTATTGTAACTTAGAACAGTCACTAAGTGAACTGTTATAAGTCAAGGACTACCTGTAGTATGGAAACTGCATTGGTGATGCTTGAATATGACTTTTCAAGGGTTAAGAATTGCAGAGTGCAATCCTCATGGTCTTCTTTAGCGTCTCAGGTAGGTTTGATATGAAACACAGCATCCATCAAAACTACCATTAAAAGACTGGTGCCAAAAGTGTTTTTTCCCCAGTTCCTATTCCTGAAAGATTGATTCCAATCAATGGTGGAGGGAGAGTAGATCTCTACTGTATCTGGACACCTCTAAACTGTTGAGTCCCTCCATGATATTTTCTCCATCTACTTCTGTTTCACATTGTCATGAAGCTGCTAAAGGAGGTCATTGCTGATCAGGAGGTTTGTTATCATTAATAGGTTGATAATACCCAATTATGCATCTTGTATTTTGGTCCAATAGGTAATGATGAAGAATAAATTTCAAATGAACCCTTACAAGGAAGAATGGCTTTAGATTGGTGGTTGAAATGATTCCTTCTTTGGGGGAATTTCCATCTTTCATTCTGAATGGAGCTCAACTTCCCTACTCTAGAGTAGTTAATTATTTGGAAATTTCCATGACTCACAAGATGCTGCTTGAAGAAGAGACGGGACAGAGGGTGTTAAGCAGTTGCACAAAGAGTGTGTACTTTTTAATGCATAGATATTAATTTTAATATACAATATAGATAATACATATAGTAGATTGCGAGAGTACTCTTACATTCCTGTACAAAAGGTGGAATACACATCTAATAAATAAATAAACAGAGTTTGGGTGTATCATTTTTAGCAGCCTATACAGTTTTGCTTGCAAAAAATACAAAGGTACATAGTATATTAGCATTCATAGTTTTCTGCAGTTTTTATCCTTCAGTTTCTATATTCAAGGTCCAGTAGGAACCATAAAAGGCATGGAACTTTTCTTAATCCTCCTAGTGTTCACTGGCCAGCATATAAAGAGAACTAAGTACAAAATTAAATAAATAAAACACATACTGTATATTGTTTTCTTGCGGCATCAGATTTCTAATTCTCTTAGTAGCTAGGCCCTCTAAGAATCAAAAATCAGACAGAGACCAATGGACACACATATGGATCCTCTATAAATTATATCCCAAATAAACTGATCTGGGAGACACAATATATCTTACATATTTTCCTTAGAATTATTATATACAGAAATATTAGATGGCATATATGGCCAGAGATGTTGTTATTATTGTCGTTCAACATGTTGCAAAATTTATAAAATAAATACAGGTTAATATTTTATAGCAACTTCTTATACATTTTTGCCGTGCAGCAGTTCTAAAGAGCTTCATTAACCTCAGTTGTGCTCACAAACCACATGATATATGCCTAGGGTGGCATACCCCATTATTAAAGCTTCATGACTGCATCTCTTTCTGCAAGTGAAAAGGCCACCTTTTCCCTAGTAAAACAATCATTTGCAGGATCCTTATAAAAGAGAGTGTTAAATGCTCTATTAATTAATAGAGGCAGTAAAGCTTTCCACAAAACAACCTAAATGTTTCACAATAGTAAGGGATATTAGCTGCATTTCTGCTGTCCATGGAGATCATTTAAATGACAATCAAACCACTATTCCTTCTTGTCTCAATCAGAGCAAGTCTCCAAATAACTCACATTGCAATATTCTTAGAACAAAGAAGTGGAATTTATAGTAGAATAGGGACCAGTAGCTTTTGTGTCCATATCCCAAGTAAATTGAGATGAAAGATTTACTAAGACAGTACAAGACAGTACAGGACAGAACAGGACAGACTGGATAGGATAAGACAACCTTTATTGTCATCAAAAATGAAATTCTGTTTCCTGTTCTCAAAAGAAACTATATATTTACACATATACATACATAACACTTATATACACATGCTACATAGACACATAGACACATACACACACACACACACCAGGGGTGGGTTCCAACAGTCACTACTGCCGATTCGCTCATGGGCACACCGTGCATGTGCACTGCACGCACATGCACAGTGCAATAAAAATTGTTCTGCGCATGCGCGGAAACAAAAAACAAGATGGTGCTGCCAGGAGAACTGGTTTGGGTGCGTGGCAGGCCTGGGTTGCTGCCGGTTCCAGTGACCCAGGCCGCCAAACCACTACCAGTTCGGCTGAACTCATAACTGACACACACACATTTTAATACATAGCGGAAAGAGGAAACTTGAGAGTTCACAAGGTTGATGCTATATGGAACAAAACTGTGACTGAATGTTCTGCTTTGGATACCATGAAGCTTCCTCCCAGAAGGTAAGAAGGAAAGCAGGTTGTGAAGCTGATGTGTAGTATCCCAGGCAATCCTACGGACCCTGCTCAAGCATTGCTTTTATGCTACGTCCTGGATAAAAGGAAGTGAACTGCAAGTGATCTTTTCTGCCATCTTCATCATCCTGCACCGACTACTTGCATCTACCCGAGGCCACTATATCTAGTCTTTAAAACTAATCTCCACATGACCACAAAGAATTAGTATCTATTATATTTTTCTGCCATCATCCAGTAGTTCTCCATATTTTGGAATATATTTCTGGTTTAAACCAGAGATATATGGTATTTTGGTCATAGATACCATTACCTAGAAAAGTTGATTTTTAATACTGAAATGCATTAAGTCGGAGTATAAACATGTGATCTATAATAAATGTTTTCTATTCTCAAGTCATAAATGTATTTGTTAGATAACTATTAGAATTAATTAAGCACCGAAAAACAATTGTTGCAAAATGTTTAACATTCCTTCAAGGTTATAGGAAAATATGAATAAAATACGATAAAGGAGAGATTACTAAATGCAGAATATATACACCATGGCTATAATGGTATATAGTCTGTATCCTGCTCCTCAAGAACTTTTGTAGAACTCAAAGCCGTCTTCTCAACTGATGTTTTTTTGGGGGTAGAACCTAAGATTAAATTAAATTTAGTAGTTTCAAAACAGAGTAGAATGGATGACTGGAATTAGAAAACTGTCCATAAGGAAAAAGCGGAAGAATTAAGGAGACCTAATGAGTATGTGTTTCATTAATGTTTTCTTTTCAGGGTTACATTTAGGTAAAGCAGGGATAACACCCTAGCCAGAAATGTTTTTGTTTTATTTTAATACCTAGCCACCAGCATTTTTCCATTTTAATAGCAAAAAATCCACTGCCAACATCTCATCATTGGCACGGGATCTGGATCCATTAATATTTCTGTTTTCTGTAATTTCAGTTATAGACTACTATCCAGTTACATGATTGGATGATGTTTCCATATAATTACTGTTTTCTTGTGGAACACTCAAGGCAGGATAAAATATTCAATCATGAACATTTAGTGATCTGCCAAAATGATGCACCTTATCTGTCTTCTAAGGTGAAAATACAACCTCTGATGGAATACACCCCTTAGCCTGGAGCAAAGCAAGAAAAGTCTGTCTCCCAAATGCCCAATATATGGGCCTCTGAAAGCAAAAATATCACAGTATTCAAAATGGCAGATATGGTCTATGAATCTGATAAACAAGCACTAAAACACTACAAGATTAAAAATTGAATTCCAATACTTTGCAACTTTCAACATCTTAAATTTTTGAGAATGCTAGCTATTACAGGTTCCAGCTTTTTCCTTATATTATAACTTCAATTTGTTGTGTTTTTCATTCTTTAATTTGTAATGTGTTTATCTGATTCACTGTTATCTCACTGAAATATCTAATCCAAGGTGTACTAGTGTTTTAGTTCTGAAAAACTGAACTTCAAAAGGAGAATGGCTTTCCCATTTCTCCTTAACAGAGAGTCTAGTTGGGTGTAGTTTTATAACAGCAGTCTTTCCTTTTGAACATACACCTACATAGAGTTACTCATATATTGCTTAATTTTAAAATTTTTGCTGTTACGATAATTTCCAATGACTTATTCTTATATTATTATTATTATTATTATTATTATTATTATTATTATTATTATTATTATTATTATTATTATTATTATTATTATTATTATTATTATTATTATTATGAAAACTATATGTAGATATAAAACTAATACAAACTATAATGAGGAAAGGTAAAAAGAAAAAGTAAAGGTGAAAAGAAAAGAAAAACAACTTTCTCCTTTGTCCTAGCAAGTATAAACAATTTTAACAAAGTATTACCATATCTTTAAATACAACAAACAATCCCTTCATCCCATATCTCACTTCATTCTCTACAAGCAAATTTTTAAAATCTCATCTTTGATTCTAATCAGCAAAAGTCTCTTAAGGGTTACCAGAAATAACAACACATCAACTGTAAACGTGGTCTAATAAACCCACTTGAATTCCTTCCTTTTATAGTTATGTTTCATTTTCTATTTTTAAAGCACCCCCCCCAAATACATCAACATTCAATACAATCTATTGAAATCCAATAGAAGTTACCACACATCATTCTATTCTATTAGAGTTCACATTTTAATTTGCTGCTAATAAAATAGTCATGGTAACTCTCACAATATGAAACATTAAGTTGACTAGCACTGAATAAAGTTTGCTTCCGATATTTGATTCCAAGGTTGATTGAATTACCTTTATGAATCAAAATGGAAAATTAGAACAAATAATTGCATTGAATGCCTTTGAATCAAATGATTCGGATGCTTCTGAGCATGTACAGAAAGATCTTTTCCAAATTAATTTGGATATCCCAAATCAAACCAATTTTTCAACCTGATTCAAACTGTCAAGTTGGATAGATTCTCTGCAATGCAATTGATTTCCATATCCCACCATTAAATAACGAATTGATTTTAATGATCTGTTACTTATCATCTGCCTAGTCCCGTGGTGGTGAACCTATGGCATGTGTGCCACAGGTGGCACACGGAGCCCTCTCTGCGGGCACGTGAGCCATCGCCCAGCTTAACTCCACCATGCATGTGTGCATGCCTCCCACCAGCCAGCTGATTTTTAGATCGCTGCCATGCATACGGGAGACATTCATGCATGCATGGGAAGCAGGGGTTCATGCACTGATGCACAGTGGGGGGGCAGGGGGATCGTGTGACACCCCTCGTGGCCCATTTTTGGTCCCAGGAAGCTTTAGGGAGGCTTGCTATGCCCAAAATGGGGCATAGGGGGTCATGCGCATGTGTGAGGGAGCATGGGGTGGTCATGCACATGCACGGAAGTGGGTGGAGCACAGGGGGGGTCATGCATGCATCTGCAGGGGGCAGGGCACATTGCATTATGGGTGTGAGCACGATTTTGGCACGCAATGAGAAAAAGGTTAGCCATCACTGGCCTAATCCCTTATCTATCAAAATTCAGTACTTACTGATTCCTACAGCTGTAATGAGTTTAATAGCGAGGTCAGGGATTTCACATCGTACAAAAAGTGGTTCCAATATGTACTGTCCAAATGCCAGAGAGATTACTGCTGTGGCAGCAGGTCTGGAAGAAAAAGAAAGAGGTTATTTTTCTAAGGAATGCCAAAACTACTAATTTTGTGCATATGTTAAATATAAATATGCATCAAACAATATGGATAGCAAATTTCCAGAATGCATTTATATCCATAGTGGATCCTAAATAATAACTTGATAGCTCAACCATTACCACAAAAGCTTAAAAAGCTTAAAAAACAGAAAAATTAAACCTTGTACAGTATTCATTTTTAAAAGAAAATTAAGAGAAATATCAAACAGCAAGTCAAGTTAGAACAATTAAAAGTTAACTCACACTGATCTGATCTTCTGTCATTGAGAATTATTACTATTGTCAGTAGTTAGTAGATAAAGTTAATGTTTTTTTATTTTACAATCTCTGAATCTTACTACTGATTATCAGGTTGGATCTTTAGAAAATTAAGCTAAGAACCTCTGTTAAATTTTAGCCTTACCGTATAAGAACGGTACTAATTGCTTTACGACAGAAGTTAGTGTTCTATCTTGCGGAGAACACAGGTGGACAAATGGAGGCGAGCCAGGACTTAACAGAATGCTAACAATTTATTGCTAACAGGTTGCCAACGCGGCAATTCACAATACACGCGCTTCGCTAACAGGCAACAGCTGAGCTCTGCTCTGACAGCCTTTATATATGCCGCTGTCCGAGCAGTCAGCCAATCAGCGCTTAGCACAGCGCCCCCTAGTGCAGCGGACCAGAGGGAAAACTATATACATAACACTCCTTCACACTTAGAAGGCGCATGCGTAATCTTGCAAATACCTTGGGCGGCGACGGACCCGCCCTGATCTCCGCAGAGTGACGTCTGCTTCAGAGTTAGTGGCCGCGGCTTCCAACGGCCCGGGCCTTATCCCAACTGATTCAGCCACCGCTGGAAGTTCACAGGGAAGACAAGGTAGGTCCCTTGGTCTCCTTGCTCTATTTTGAGGTGGCTCTGGGGTGGTAGGCCTGGAAGTAGGTGTTTGTGTGTTTTCGGAATTTTGGCCTGGTTGTTCCCCAGTTGTGTCTGCCTCCCCTTGCCGATTTCGCAATTGATTTATATGGCGTCTCCATATTCGGCCGTCCTCTAGTTCTACTAAGTACGAACAGGGACCCGTGATTCTTCTAATGATTCCCTTTACCCAAAGTGGGTGGCCGGTGTAATTCCGGGCATATACAGTAGCGTTTACAGAGAAACCCTTTAATTGACAGTGTGAGTCAAGAGGTTTTGCTGGGGCATATTCAGGGTGAAGCCTGTCCAGTGTTGTTCTGATGCGCCGACCCATTAATAACTCAGCGGGGCTTTTATTAGTTGTGGCACATGGGGTGGCATGTTGCCAAAAGAGATAAGTGTCTATGTCCTCCTGCCAGTTGAGTGGACCGAACCTAGCCAGCGCTTCTTTAGCAGATCTGACAGCGCGTTCCGCTAGGCCATTGGCCGCCGGATTGAAGGGTGCCACAAATGCATGTCGGATTCCCAATTGGTCAAAGAATTTTTTGAGTAGGGCAGCAGTAAATTGGGGACCATTATCAGATACCACCAGATCCGGTAACCCATGGGTAGCAAAAACCCTTCTGAGAACCTTAATAATGGCAGGGGCAGTAGTACTAGACAATAAAGCAATTTCTACCCACTTAGAATAAGCATCAACAATAACAATAAAAACCTGGCCCTTTACTGGGCCCGCCAAGTCCATGTGGATTCTGGACCACGGAGCTCTGGGTTGCTCCCAGTTTTGTATGGGAGCTCTGGGACCCGCAGGTCGGGACTCCTGGCACTTTTCACAGCCAGAGACCCACCGTGCAATGTCCTGGTCCATGCCCGGCCACCAAGCATAGCTGCGGCCGAGTGATTTCATTCTGACGATGCCGGGGTGGCCTTCATGAAGCGTAGTCAGCACCGCGTCTTGGAGCGAAACAGGAACGACCACTCGGCTTCCCCACAGGAGGCAACCTTGCTGGGTAGAGAGTTCGTGTTGTCTGGTTGCAAAAGGTTGCCATTCAGTGCCCAGAGGTTTGGCTGGCCAACCACGCTCAGTCCAAGCCAGCACCCTGGAGAGCAGCTTGTCTCGCCGCGTGTGTGAGGCCACGTCAACTGCTGTGATGGGCGACTGCATTTCGTCGATCAGGAGCACGTCGGAGGCAGGAGCAGGATCCTGGACAGCAATAGGTAGAGGGCATCTGCTTAACGCGTCAGCATGGGAGATGTGCTTCCCAGGTCGATGGAGCAGGGTGTAGTCATAGGCTGCCAGGAACACCGTCCATCTCGTGAATCGTGGAGACAAGATCTGGGGCGTTTGCTTGTCCCCTGCGATGATGCCCAACAGGGGCTTGTGATCCGTCACTATTTGGAAATGACGGCCATACAGATAGGAATGAAAACGCTTCACCCCAGCTACTATAGCCAAAGCTTCACGATCGAGCTGGCTATAGTTTCGTTCGGGCGAAGACAAGGTGCGGGAGAAAAATGCGACCGGCACTTCTAAACCAGACTGCAGACGGTGGCTTAAAACCGCTCCGACCCCGTAGGGTGATGCGTCACAAGTCAGAGTCACCGGGAGGGATTCGCTGTATTGGTGCAAAACAGTCTCAGAGGTTAAAAACTTTTTGATATTAGCAAAAGCAGCGGCCTCTTTCTTTCCCCAAAACCATTTTGCGGAACGGTCTAGCAATCGATGGAGGGGCTCCACAATAGACGCTTTATGAGGCAGAAAAATATTGTAAAAATTGAGCAGCCCTAAGAAAGCTTGGAGTTCGGCTTTGTTTGTTGGTGAGGGGGCTTGGCTGATTGCCTGCACCTTAGCAGGCGTAGGACGGATTCCTTTCTTATCGATTAAGAAACCTAAAAACTCAACTTGTGGAACCGCGATTTGGCACTTGGTAGTTTTTAGTTTTAACCCAGCACCGCGGAAACGCTGAAGTACGGTTCGTAGACGGGCCATAAGGTGCGCCAGCGAACGGGCTGATACCAGGACGTCGTCAAAATAAGGCACGACACCTGGTATCCCTTGCAAAAGCCTTTCCATTAGGTTCTGAAATAACCCTGGCGCTACGCTGACCCCAAACTGCAATCAGTGGCACTTAAAAGCGCCTCTATGCGTAACTATAGTCTGGGCTTCAGCAGTTGCCTCATCCACAGGCAACTGCTGATATGCCTGAGCCAGATCGAGTTTAGCAAATATTGTTCCCTGTCCCAGTGAGTGCAATAAATGTTGCACTACTGGTAAGGGGTATGCACTCTGCTGTAATGCGCGATTAAGTGTGCATTTAAAGTCCCCACATATGCGCACAGACCCATCATGCTTCACTGGTATGACAATGGGAGTCTCCCAGCGGGCATGGTCAATAGGTTCTAACACCCCCTGAGCTATTAACTTATCTATTTCAGCGTCCACTTTAGATTTTAACGCGAACGGCACCCTGCGCGGCTTGAGCCGCCGTGGTGGCACTTGGGGGTCTAAATTGAAAGATATGGGTGTGCCAGTATATTTTCCTAAACCTTCCCCGAAAACTTCGGGAAATTCCTTAATCAGTGCATCAAGGTGTGGAGTGGTCTGAATCTGATCTATACCAGTTATGGCTAGACCTAAAGCTTCAAACCATTCCAACCCTAATAAACTTGGCCTGGGGCCCTTGACTACAATGAGGGGAAGCCTCTTGTGAAACTGTTTAAATGATACCTTACAGTAAAACTTTCCTAGTACTGGAATGGAATTCCCTTGGAAGTCCCTCAGCTTCAATGGGCACGGGGATAGACGTGCCTGTGAAATACCTGGCACAATTTCCTGATTCCTGCCCATGAGATGATAGACACGGCTGAGCCAGTATCTATCTCCATCTGGTACATGGTTTACCCTCTATCCTGACATTGAGGAATATTTTCCCCCTGGGTGCATGGATGATCTGATCTACAGCAGACTCATCCCTGTCATCATTGACTGTGAAACAAGAATCTTGTTTCCTAGACCCAGCATTCCTGCTAAAATTAGAGGGCTTCTTGAAACTTTGGTTAGGGCTGGGAGAATTCCCTTCTAACGCGCTTGCACAAGGCGCCGCTGCCCTACAAACTCTTGCCAAATAGCCCCTTCTCCCGCAATGGAGACAGGCAACGTTCTTAAAACGGCAGTCTGCCCTATCATGCTTACCCCCACACCCAGGGCAATTTGCACGGAATGCAGCCTTACCCTGGCGCCCTTTTTGTTGCTCCCCACGCAGACGATGTACTTCATCGTTTCCGACAGCTCCGGCGTCCTCGAGAGTGTCTTCATGGTGAACCTCGGTAGTCTTTTCAACAGGTAGAGGGTTTGAGAATCTCTGGAGTTCGTTTGTGGACTTATTTGACATTTCTACAGCCCTGGCTTCATCAAGGGCTGTTTGCAAATCAAGTTCAGGTTTGGCCAGTAGATGGCGTTGTATGCGGAGGTCCCTAACACCTCCCACAATCTGATCTGTTAAAACCTCATCTAGGTCTCTAAATCTACAATGTATAGCTGCGGCTCGTAACGCAGCCACGTAATCATTTATGGATTCTCCTTCTCGCTGGACCCTACGGTAAAAGGCAAATCTTCGTGTAGTGCGGGAAAGCGATGGGGCATAATGATTCTTTAATTTGGTCATTAACACGTCCCAGGTTATGTCGTGGACAGAGTGTGGGGCAACTAAGGTTTCAGCCAAATTAAACATCTCAGTACTACACAAATTTAAAAAACAAGCCTTTTTTCGCTGCTCAGTTAAATCTGTGAAGCCGTTGGCTTCTAAAAAACATTCAAAACGCGAAATATATGAGACCCAAGTCTCTGTGGCCGCGTTGAAGGCGGCAAAAGTATTCATGGATGCCATCTCTGAGGTAACTTTTTCTGTAGATTTTCAGCCAATGTAGTCTGCGAGGACAATGACTCACTCGACCTCTCGTCGAGTGATTCCCCTGAGGGAATTCAGCTCTTGGTGACTCAGCTCGTGGTTAGTGACTCACAGCTCTGCCTGGGCTCCTCCAGAGGATCCCACCTTCGTCGCCAAATGTTCTATCTTGCGGAGAACACAGGTGGACAAATGGAGGCGAGCCAGGACTTAACAGAATGCTAACAATTTATTGCTAACAGGTTGCCAACGCGGCAATTCACAATACACGCGCTTCGCTAACAGGCAACAGCTGAGCTCTGCTCTGACAGCCTTTATATATGCCGCTGTCCGAGCAGTCAGCCAATCAGCGCTTAGCACAGCGCCCCCTAGTGCAGCGGACCAGAGGGAAAACTATATACATAACAGTTAGAAATATATTTTATATAGATTTTTCTTTTGGCAGAGGAGAAAATTACCCTGTGGTAGTTATTGGTTTGAACAAGCATTTTTCTTCAATCACACTAATCGCCATAATTTAAAAATGATTTTCCATTATTTGTTTTAAATCCCAGATTTGGGTCAGTGCTAATTGATTCAGTACTCCCAGAAATTTCCAGGAGAGTAAGAAATCAAAACATTCATCGTGACTTAGCATTTTGAATGACTGTGGTCATGTTCAATATCCAAATTTTTGTTGCTAGCTGAATTACATTGGGTGTATTTAGCAATATGATAAATAGAAAAGAGGTATCTAGAGTGAGGCCTGAAGAGGAAGTTATAAAGCATTTTAGTTTCACAGAAATGAAATCCTTTCATAAGGTGAACCTGTCATATGTACACTAAATAAAGGAATCAGGGGACTGAACTTTCTAAGCATAAACTGATTAGCAATTTAGTTCCATTTGTATGTTGTATTTTTTACAAAACCAGAACACAGTAAACAATGAGCATTTTAGTATTAAAAAGTCTACAGGTAATTTTTTTTAATAAGTTCAGGAAGGATCCAGACAAACAACTCTTCTTCAGGTAACATGTCAAGTCATCTTCTGCTTATCCCTCAAAAATACAGAACAGAATACCTTTTTCCATTCTACAAAAAATCATCTGCAATGTCAGTTGAAACTTTATTACTTCAACAATGGTAGTAAATTAGTGTCTCCACCACACATAAAGACAGATTGCATGGTAATACACAAAAGGAAACCCCTCCCCCTACTATAAGTAATCTCCAGAAAACAAGAAGTCATTTAAAAGTATCTGCAGCTCAGAATGATCCGTTCATTTCTGCCTATATAATTCTTCCTGATAATAAAATCAATGCTGATGCTTGGTTTGTCCAGCTACAAGATCCCATCAACTGGTCCTCAACTATCATAATTAGGTCTGGAATTTCTGTTGTTAAGCAAGGCAGTTGTTGAGTGAGTCAATCCTAATTTTTGTCATGGTTGTTAAGCGAACCATTCCCATTGCCATTTGTCACATGATTGGTAAGTGAATTCAGCTTCCTTCATTTACTTCGCTTGTCAGAAGCTGATTGGGAAGGCTGCAAATGTTGATCACCTCACACAAGAATGCTGAATTTGCCAGGCACTCAAATTTTGATCATGTGACCATGGGGCTACTGCGACACTCATGTATGAGAACCAATTGTAAGTCCCTTTTTTTAGTACTGTTGTTATGTATTAAATATATATAGTTGTGTTAAGTCCTGCTAAAGTGAAACTAACCTTTAGATGACTCTAACTGTTATCTCCAACTGTTTTGGAGGGAAACTTTGAGCATTCATATTTGGGCGGGGATTTTCATGTATTATGATTGATTAAGGCTCTGTAGGACCAGAGTATAAATTAAAGGCAATAGCCTGCTGTTCCTGAGTTTCAGTTTGAGTCAATAAATGCTGTTGTATCTATGCTGGTCTGGTTCTTGCCTACTGAATCCCACTACACAACAGTTGCCAAATGACTGGTTCTAGGTTAAGTACTACACTACCTGTATTCAATCTCCAGAAGTCTATAGCTTACCTTTCCAATTTATTTTCATCAGAAAAATAAGGACATTAATGTAAACTATATAAAAATAAAAACTTCTGTTTAACTACAAATTATCTATGCAGCTTAACTTGGACCATACCCAAATGTTCAGTGCTTGAAATGTATCAAATCAATTGAAACTAAAATGTCTAAGACAATCTTTCATCTTTCTAATTGTGTTGCCAGTGTTATTTTGTGAGTCTAAGTAAGTCTTCTGAAGGTAAAGGTAACTGGATTTCTACCACTGAATATTGGCTAAACTTGAATTTAACCCTTTTGGGCTTGGGGCCACGTTGTATTGCCAGCTTCATATCAGTTTTTTGGAGTCTCCTTTTGAAAACTAGGCTCCAAGTGTATGGAATTGCTATTGGAACACTGTTGGCTTTTGGTTTAGAGAGTATCACAGCCAATATTTAGGCAACAAATTAAGAACATGAACTGATCATTCATTGGATATGTTACTGGTTCCAAATCATTAGGTTCTGAACAGAATTTACTGTTCTTGGAAGCCAGCATGTTATTTATTTAATACAGCAGTGCCAAAATATAGGTGGGCTTTTACTTTAGCTCTGCTTTGTCTTCAGAGACAAAGATGCGAAGGAAAACTTAAGAAAAACCAATAGATTGTGTCCACTGTTATCGTATTTATAACTGTTTTTTGATTTTCAAAGCACATAAGGAGTAAAATGACAAGAAAACAAAAGTTATGTTTACTTACCGTATGATGAGTAATTCTACCCAAACTCTTACAAAGGCAGGAAGTGGACCGAAAGCTTCAAGGATATATGTGTAATGCCCACCAGATTTCTTAATACTTGTGCCTAATTCTGCATAGCAGAGAGCACCTATAAAAAATAGAGTTAATTTTAAACTATTGTTTTGGAAAGGTTTATCAAAAAGTTTCAAAATCAGAGGACAGATGTTCATTTGTTATCAATAAGCAGATTTATATTTCACTGGTGTCTGAAATAATCATGTAATAAACTGACAATTATTTACATTTCTTTTTCCTCCAGGAAACTATCAGTCATTAATATAAAGTCAGTTCAGGTGAGCATATAGGGAAATGTCAGTAGGAAGTTGAGCTACTGTTTTTCTTTTCTACAATAGAAGAAAATACATGAGATATACCACATGGGGTTTCAATTGAACTTCCTCTCCAAGAAGTTCAGTGTTGGGAAGCCTTAAGATAGAATCCTCTTATCTTCCAAAGAACCCAGAATGGCTTGCTATAGTCACCCTGATTTTTAAAATTATTATGGTTGGTTTCATAGTCACCCAGATATTTAGCCTGGATTTCACACATTATCCACCCATCAAGTCTTCACAGAAGACTTTCTTTTTTTCAATAAGTGTTGTATCAATCATTGCAAACAACAAATTATTGTTATCAATTCACAACAATGTGAAGTCATGGCTGCTAGTTCTTTAGCTGTAGTGGCCTTCATAAGCATCAAATTCTTCCTAAGAACCTAGGATGTCATAATGCAAGACATATATTATATAACTTTTGAACAGACAAATGTCAATTTTGTGAATGCAATGATTTTTTTAAATGTCATGGAAGATTTTCTGCTATGAGACCAATTCATTGTTATTATTATACCATATCATAAAACGTATGATTATGCATACCTTTTGATACCACCATACAATATTGTGAGTTTTCCAGTAGAATTGTAGTCAAAGATTTACATGTTCATTTGATGTATTAGACACCTATCCCTAGACAGTATATAATTAGCTCTGACTATTGATCCTCAGTGTAAAAACTCCATTGTTATCCAAGACAAAAAGTTACATTGTTCATACAATCAGTTATGCATGTTTTAAACTATTAAACTCTGCATGTTTGAAACTCTACTTTAAAATTCTTAACAATTTAATTATCCTTCATTTCTTTTCAACAGAGGGTACAAAATATTTCCATAGAAGGAACAATGTAAAAACATTTTTCAATAAGTATTTGTCATTTTACATTGGCTAAGATATCAATAACCGACAACCATTCCAAAATTATTGCAGAATTTTGCTGGCTATTCATATGTACATATTTTAATGTTGTAGCCTTGTATTTTTCTATTCAAACATCATTCTATCGTAGCCCATTTTGGGACAGTAATTTCCTCTCTCAGAAGTTTTGTTATGGAAATATAGCAGAGGATCCCGCATGTGCGCCATCTTGAACTCTTCCACAAAGGTAAGAAATAAATGAATAAAATCTAAAGTCCATTTTCTTTACATTTAATCAAATCAGTACATTTCTAGGCCTCTTTTCTAAATCATTCTCAATAGAAATTATAAGACAAACCTAGAGATGTTTATCAATAATTCAAAATAAATATTTGCCTGATTCCCCTAAGAAAATGTTCAATTCTCTAAAATAAACAGCTGCAGAACTATCTTCATATTACTTTTTAGTAGGCATGATTGGATTAATAGTTTAATTTTGTTTAATTTAATAATTAAAGTCTTAAAACCCCATAAGGAACAAAAATGGAAAAGGGGGAGCAGTGTTAAACATACTGAATAGTAGGAGGAAGGATTTACTGCTGAACTCATTTTCAGTGAATTTATCAGAAAACATTTGTGCATTGCAAATTTTCAGAAGAATAAAAATTATTATGTTTCTTTAGTCATTCCCTAATAAAAACAAGCAGCATAAGTGAAACAATGCCATTGTAAGAAGTTCAAAATATGGATCTGTTTTATGGATAATCCCTGGATTTTCCATGTTAGTTAACCAATATGGGTATTTCCAAAATTATGGAATATACTGTTTGTATTTTTCCTACCTGAACCAGTCACACTACCTGGGCATCATAGAATAAGACATCTGGAATTTATAAGAACTTCAAGGGGAATCAACATTAACTTCTTCAGCCTAGCTGTTTTCCATAACTTCAACTCCTAGAATGTTTGATAACCATATCTAAAAATTCTGAAAATCTGAAATCTAGATACCCAGGAAGAATTAGATTGAAGGAAGCAACCATAAATTATTCTTGGTGTGTCAATTCTACTTCTGACCCAGTTTGTATATGTAAAGCAACTTGTTTATCAAGGGTGGATTAAGCCTCACCTCTGCTCTTTAACATGCAGAATATTTTGACAGAGAGCAACATTCATTCCATTTCTTGGCTGGATATTTGATACTCAATCTAGTTTATCCACTGTTCCTAATGCTAGAAAAAAGTAGCATGGACTATAATAATTACTCTAGTCATATGGATTATCCTCTTCTTAGCTGATTAAGGAGATCAATGAATTCATTGTTTGGACAGTTTAAGAAGGAGAAATAATTCTAATATCAATGATACATTGTGCTCCCAATATAATTATTAACATTTAGAGCAATCCAAATCTTTAAGCAATGCCACATTGTACATTGCAAATTATTGCAATGCATATTATTAGTGCTGCTCCCCAAAATTACACTCGTGCATAGAACTACTGAGAAGAAATTTACATTGCTCAATAATGAAATTGCATACTACTAAATATTAAATTTAAAAACTCTAGAACTTTAAGTCACAGCAATTGCCAACATTACAAGAATGCGTGCACACATTACAAGACTGCTTCTGAGCATGCAGTAGGGATTTTACTTTTATCAAATAATCTTCCCTATCAGTGAAGTAAGAAACTCCAGTTCAGTATCTACAACTCCAGGAAAAGTTTAGTCTCATTTAATTTTTAAAAAAAGCAATTTAAGTCTATATTGCTATATGTTGGAGACCAGCAGATAATTCAGTTAAAATTTACTCCATTAATAATTATCTTTATAAAACACTGAGCTAGGTATTTGAGAACTTATTTGCCTCAAGTTTTCAAGACTGAGAAGATCATCTCTAGCTGGAGCATTCTGCAAGCCTGCTGCAACTTGTTTTTAGAGTGTGTACATAAACAACACAAATAACATATTTTATGATTTAGGAAACACCTTTCTTTATCTATTTTTGGGAGCCCCATCTATTTTAAAAGTAAACACTTAAATCCATTCAGTACAAAAGGCACATTACCCAAACTTTTGAACTTCAGGATGTGTGCGTATCTGTGTGGATAGATAGATGGATGGAGAGATAGATAGATAGCATCACCAGTACAGCTAGCCACCCCAAGGATCAATTAAAAACTTTCAAAACTTACCAAAGAGTGAAAGAATGCCACAGACAGTCCAGATAATCAAGGACAGTCCCACCGTGCCAGTGTTCTGGAGAATTCCTTTTGGAGATATGAAGATTCCAGCTCCAATTATAGTGCCAATTATAATGGATATTCCTCTCAGCAAAGTTATTTTCTTCTTCAGCACTACTTTGTCTCCTGGTTCTACCTTGATGTCATTTGTTGAAGGCAACTTAGGCTGTCCCTGAGGGCAGCTTCCATTCGAACATGACGAGACCGGAGACTTCCTAAACATGCTTTAGAGCAGCTCACACAATTTACAAAGATTAAAACAAAAAACTTCTCTGTTCTTTTTTTCCTTCTCTTTGCCTTTTCCTAGCTAAAAACTATTGCACGTGCTCCCTTACTGTCTCTAGCTTTTAAACCTGCTTGTGCCAACAGGTATAAAGAGCTCCTCGGGTGTCTTTTAACTTTTCAGCAATATCAAACTGCTACTGAAAAACACCTGCTTTTTCTCCCAGCTACTTTGGTGCTGTTCTGTCATTGGAAGCCAGCTCCACTTCAGTATGGTATTGTGTTTAAGCTTCCTTGTCATACCAAGTTAGCTTTGCTGAATGATGATGCAAATTCCACAGGTTTGCATCAGCCATACGAGCTAGTACTAAGCATTACTCAGCACTTTGTCGTTTTTTCATAGTAGCAGGATGTTGCACAACTAACTCAAACTCTTACAGAAAATACTCAAAGATACGAACACGCACTCCTCCCCCCCCCCCGCTAAACCAAATCTTACTTAAAAGATTGTATTACTGGCGTATTTCCAAATATTTAAATGCACTCCTAATGTGAAAAAAACATATGTTTCAAAGAACAAAGTCCTGAAGTGGGAAAAGCAAAGCAAATATAAGGTGTGACGTCTTATTACTAGTGCAGCTAGCTTTTCCTTCATTATAAAAAAGATTCTAAGTTTGTATTGGTTTTATATAGATCATGCTTTTTTTCCTTAAAGATTTTATATATTAATAGAAAACAAATACATGGCCACCTCTTTTCTTCTTTGGGTTGCCTATCAACTCACAAATCCAGATGGTTTGATTGTTTACTTGATTACTCTTCGATGAAAACATTCCTTCAAACAAAGCAATATGTTTATTGGAAGCTAAAGCCTGATTTCCAAAGATATATATTGCAGAACTCAACAAAGGTCATTGTCATGTTGTTGCCATCTTTTTTTAAAATAAATTAAATTTGCTTGTATTTCCTGCCTTGTATGTTTTTTATGCACCTCATAAATCCTAAGTATATTAAAAGGTGGCAAGATCATGCTGGTTGATCCTGACTCTGATATCTATGACAGTCGTAGATATTATAAAATAAGTGCTACGAGTTTTCCTACATGATCAGGAATTCTGTATAATTCATTTGAGTGTCTGATCAAATGAAAAAAAAAATCGGTAGTGATTGCTCAATTCAGTATTTCAGAGGTAGAGTGCTATGGCCTCTAAAATAGTTGGCATCAAACTATATAAATTCTCTGAACCATGCTGAGAGTTGCAACTCACTGACATAAAAAATGCCATAGATTTCATTCCACTTACTTTTGAATGATGCAGTGCAGTTTTCTACATCAAAATGCCATTCTGCCATGTTTGGACTGTAACACTAAATTCCCACATAATGTAAGACAAGTGTCAGTCTTCCAGTTAACAAACACAACAGAATCAAAACTCCAAGGCAGGCATATTCCTCAAAGTATAGATTTATTAGGCATGTTATATTGGCACATCTGGGGAAAACCCGACTCCGAAGGGTTTTCCCACCCAAATCAAACCTCAAAGTTCTTTCCTCTAGGTCACGTGTCCGTCACATGGCCCAATCAGGTCTCAGCCACCATCTGGGCTGGCTTTGGTCCATGCCTCTCCAACACCTGGTAGAACATCCTTGGCTCCCAAGGGAAAGAATGTTGTTTTGGCTACCCATCCCCAGCTATCTCTATCTCCCCTCTTATGTCCTCACAGTTCCAACTGGGCTTGCTGCTGCAGCCCTGACGATGCTCCCAAAATAGTTTCAGCTCAAAATGGCTTCAGGGCTGACAACAAAGTCTGTTGAAAGAGTCTCAAAAATGTTTCAACACATCAGAAAGTAACAAACTGCGAAAGACTGTTACACAGATCAATATGACGCAATGATATGAATGCTTTAAATTGGCACTGAAGTTTTTATTGACATTATTAGGTAAGTTGTTTTACAGCCTGTTCCAAGTTTAGAGTGATTCCCAGTGACTCAAGTTTTCTTTCCCACCCCGCAAATTGCCAGTTACCTATCTCTATAGCCTAGAACCGTGATGGCGAACCTGTGGCACGCAGAGCCATATCGGTGGACCAGCTGATTTTCGGGCCTTCTGAGCCCACCAGAAGTCAGGAAACAGGCTGTTTTCGGCCTCTGGTGGGGCCGAAAACAGGACCAGAATGGACCTTCTGGTGTGACCAGAAGTTGGAAAATGGGTCATTTTCATCCTCCAGGAAGCCTCCGGGGTGGGGGGCTCTGAGTCTGGGGAGAGTGAAAAACGGACCTTCCAGTTTGACTGTTAGCAAAGTTAGCAAATGGGCTGTTTTCAGCTTCCAGGGGGTGGGGAAAGCCTTTTTTGCCCTCCCCAAGCTCCTAGAAAGGGTCTGGAAGCTGGGGAGGGCGAAAAATGGGTCCACTGTGCCATCTCGTGCCAAAAGTGGAGGGAGGGGTCACGGTCGCATGCATGGGGGCAAGCACATAGAATTATGGGTGTGGGCATGTGCATGCATGACCCCCTCATTTCCCCCCCACATTTGGCATGCGATGACAAAAAGGTTAGCCATCATTGGCCTACAATAAACAGAGCAGGGAAATGAACCCTTCAACAGATATTGTATTGAAAATAATCATATCTATAAAATATTCATCTAGAGCATAAAAGAATATGGTTTCTTTTGCACAGTAATCCTAAATCAGACACCTGTAGAATGAAATCAGAGATTTTGCAGCTATGCAGTGCTTTGGGCTGGTGCCTCCCATGCTAATCCTGTTTAGGAGCATTCACTGCTTCTTCCTTATATGTACTTAACTTGCCTCTCAGGATCAACCTGGAACATTATGTATTAATAATTAAAGAAAAGGCAAATACTCTTCCTACTGAGTGTTGACAAAAGTTCTTTCTCAGTACTTCTCCTTTTATGAAACTATCATAATATGGGGGGATGACAGACTTGATATGATTATTGTAAGACTTTATTAATTAAGAAATTGTTTAATTAGTCTTAGCAATCAGCTATAAGGAAATGTATTTTTACTTTAGTAGACTATATCACTGAGAGGGGGGGACTAGATGGACGTAATTAGCATTTTATATATTGGGGACTTTGATAGATAGAGTTAATGAATAAGTGCTTTTGCATTAAAGGTTAAATTTACTTTTCTTTAACCTGCCAACCTGAGGTGGCTGGGTTTGGTGCTTATTCTGGGATTATGTGATTATTGTTATTGGCAAAATACTATTTATATAACTGAAGTCAGATTTCACCACCTGTCTTCCATAACTGTTTCTACCAGAAGTAGTTCTAGGATTTCTTTGTCGGGATCTTAATTTAGCTAATTTACATCAAAATCACTGTCTGAAAACCTATCATGACCATGTCCATGCTGTCTTACATATATGGGTCCATGAGAAATAAAATGATTGCCACTATAAAATTTGGCTAGATTCCATTCATTTGGGCAAAGTCAAATAAGAATTGGCAGAATAGCAAGAGTAACCAATCCTGAACAAAATCCAAAACAAAATTTGTAAGAGACTTCTTTTTCCCAAAAAGGAAATATCAAGAGGTATGAATAAAAACCAAAAACCTGTATTTCATACATGAGAAAAAGCAATGGAAAGTAAAAGCTTGATCCAGATTCACTGATCTGGGAAGAATGATATGCAAGTTGTTATACCAGTTATGATGTAACTTTGCAGAAAAACTATAAGCATTAAACAATGGTAGAAAAAGTATAAATCAACTATATTTCAGGGTATTTTCAAATAATCCCCAACAATCCAGTAGATTTTTTCAAAGGATTCAGAATTATATTCCCTTTTTGCCTTTTTCTCTTTCTCAGTTACTTTTTTTAAAGTGTGAAATTATTTTTTGCATGAAAAATGTAAAGTGAAAGCAGCTGAGGAAAGCCACCGCCATTTAAATAAAGTGAATGAAAATTCAAATAGTTGTCTCAAAAACAAAAAGGGGAAATGGAGCTTAATGCACCTACTTAAAATTTAAACATAAAATTGAGAATAAATGATGCAAATGTGATAACATTACTTATAAAAATCCTTCCAGTAAGGCTTAACTCCCAATTGAATGCAAAATATTAAAGGTTTTTACAGATTCATATTTTTAAAAATGAATATATTTTCCTTCTATTTTAGCCTAAAACATTTTTACTTAAATATGCAGAAGAATATTAATATTTCAATACAAATTTATGAAATATTCACAATTGTCCAAAAATGACATTAAACCGTCTGATAACTGATAGTGAAAATAGGTGGGTTTTCTTGAAAAATAATGTGTCCTGAAATATAGTATCAGACATCTAATTGGTACATAATATGTGGCTGTCCAATTTTAACATGCTTGGATCAATAGATTTAATAGCGGCCTTTAAAAAAAAAACCAACTATCTGAGAAACTATCTCATTAAAAGCTTATAAGGTGTTTCCAAGATTGACAATCGGACAGAATAGTATGAATCAGATACAGTAAATGAGTAGGCTTGGTCCAATGAATGTGGTAATTTAAAGCTCATAATTAATTGGCGTGCCAGTACAAGAATATATAATCATTCTTAGTGATTTATAAGAATTTTTACAGTTTTATATTATGCAAAAAAGCTCAAATTAAAACAAATTAAAATTCAGAACAGCCTAACTGTAGGTTTTAGGGAGAATAAATTTTTATTTTCAGGGGAGAATTAAAATTTAAGGAAAGTTGTTTTATAAAACTTTTCATGACAGAAAGTTGTTTTATAGTACTTTTCGGGACAGTATTGCTTAAAAAGTAGCCAAGTTTTCCCAGCACAGCGAGCCAGAAATGTTAACCAGAATTCATGGCAAACAAATAGGATACTGCTGGTCTCCAAAACTTAAATTTTGCTTTTGTTCGAAAAATTGGAGGGAATTTTTAAAAAATCATCTTGTCATTTTGAGAATACCCTATTTTACTCTGACAATAAACTCATGAGATAAATTTCATTGAGAAATAGTAACTAAATACTTGGTCAACCAGTGAATTAGCATTATGCCCGTTGGGCTTTAAACTTGCTCTGAATTTTATAAATTTGTTTCTAACAGAAAACCTGTTTCTAATCTATGCACCCTTTTCAGTCTCAGATTTTTCTTTGTTGTATTTATGAAAGCTATGCATAAATATGATTTGGAACTTGGTAGCACAATACCTGTCTGCAATTTTAGTGATACTTCTATCCTATTTAGACAAGGGATATAAGTCTATTCAAATAATCAATATTTTTCTAATGGCATATTATCTATACAAGATGAACCAGGGTTAGAAGAAAACTTTCAGGTAACAAATATGCTGATTTAAATCTGCATTCCAAACACAGAATCCAAAATGAAACTTAGATATAAGACATTTTATTCAATATGATTTCTTTTGCATAATGTATACATGAGAAAATTGTTTTACTTTTTATTTTAAGTTTTACCTAAAGGAGTACAAAAGAAGAAAACAAATATAGAAAGACAAGAAAACAAACAACTATAAAAAAAACTAACAACCTTACGAAAAGTACAAAAGAAGCCAATCAAATGTATTAAAGATAATTATTTTTTAAAAAAAATAAAAAATAAGTTTTCCCCTTTAGGCTGGCACTGTGAATACACATATTTCATCTCTCCCCCCCCTCTTCTCTCTCCTGATTAACTTCTATAGTATTGAATTGAATTATATCCAAACATTCAGGAACTGCTTTAATTTCAGCTGCATGAAGGCAGAGAAAGATTATTCTAGTAATTTGTTAAAAGAGATCCTGGCTTGAGAACAAATATTAAAGTAATCCACAAGATCTGGCTGAGCTTAAATGTGATTTAAAACTGATTCAAGAAAAAAATGGCTCATTTTGAGAATCAGCTAAATGGCCCTAGGTCAGTTATTCAAGCCAGTAGTAATATTTAAATAAACAAATTACTTACTTAGAGTCACAATTGTATAGGAAAAATCTACATATGATGGGCATTGAAAACCTTCCAAGTCAATCAAAACTGACTGAATTTATGGAGGATTTTTTTGGGAAAAAAACCTCCTTCCTTTTGGAACAGATTTTCCTGTCAAAATTGGAGATGTGATTATAATTCCTTTAATGTGAAGTCTGGAACTACTTCTAATATTATAGTTCAGTTATTTCATGTTATCACAAGAAGTGAGATTTTATGTATATATTGCCAGGAAACAGTCAAGTCTCATTTGAACAGAAGTTCTAGTCAATGTAAGATCAATTTTACTGAAGTTTCCAAAAAGTGAAAGCTGTTTACAAAAGCATGAAGTCCCACCAGATCAATACAACTTCAACATTTCATGTGTTTCCCAACGACCTTCTGTGTTAATCATCAAGACCAGTTTCACAAGATCAGTTGTCCTTTGAATGAAGAGACTTTTATCTTACCTTTAAAATCTGCTGATGAACAAGCCTGATTATGTTTCATTCCATGGGATCTGTTGCAGGAAAGTTTGGATTTGTTTACAGCTCCTCTGCAAAAGCATTCTTTTAAAAGTCTGTATGCTTGCATTTTTTCCCTGAATTCTTTTTTGTTTGTGTTATAGTTAATTTCAAATCGAATGTCTGGGCAAATTGCCAATACTGCCATCTATTTTTAATACAAAGTGTCCCAAGCCATTGCTATATCTGTGCCTTTATTAAGATTGTTATCAAAAACTTATTTTAACTTTTTCCCACAATTTTCCACCACTGCTTCTTTCTGCAACTATATTTCATTTAATCTTCATCTGAAAGATCTGCTTTTCCTTTTAACACTGAATTGATGTTGAAAAACAACTTTGGCAGTATCTATATTTTGTGAACAACAGTAGCCAAATTGTAAAACATGATCTGGGTCTTTCTTAAAAATAAATATATTTTATGCATCACTTTATATGTCTCCATGCATCTACAAGCTCCAGTTTGTCTATCCCCGGGATGGTGAACCTATGGCATGCGTGCCACAAGTGGCACGCGGAGCCATTAGTCAGGGCACGCAAGGCGCTGGCCAGCTGAGTTCACCTTTTCAAAAGCTATTTTTCGCCTTGCCCAGGCTCCATTGGCTTTATAGGAGCCTGGGGAGGGCGAAAAGAGCCTCCCCACCCCCCCCCCAGAGGCTTCAGGGACCGTCCCTGAAGCCTTCGGAGGGTCGTTTTAAGCGTTCCAAAGGCTTCAGGGACCGTCCGAGGCTTCCCTGATGCCTTCGGAGCACTTAAAACGACCCTCCGAGCAACCCAGAAGTCACTTCCGGTTTGCTCGGAGGGTGGTTTTAAGCGCTCCAAAGGCTTAAGGGAAGCCTCTGGACAGTCCCTGAAGCCTCCGGGGGGTCGGGGGAGGCTCTTTTCGCCCTCCCCAGGCTCCTATAAAACCCCTGGAGCATGGGGAGGGCAAAAAAAACCATGTAAAAATGGGGGGGTCGCGCGTTGCATTATGGGTGCGGCACGCCCGCACTCGATCCCCCTGCGCTCCCCCCACTTGTGGCACGCGAGCCAAAAAAGGTTCGCCATCACTGGTCTATCCTGTCAAATAACAAACACACTTTGTTTGGTCATTACCTTGAGGACAAATTAATCCATTCCAATCTGACATTAAGCACCAATTTTCCTATGGTGACCATTAATTTGTCCATAAATCCTTTGTAAAAAGTTACATTAATCTCATTTGGAACATATATTCTCAGTATCAAAGGAGACCCAGGCAGTTCAAATGTGAATAAAAAATTATTGTAAGCTTAAGCTCTGTACAAGAATCTAAACTACTAACGGTCAAGGAAAATTAGTGGGAGTTAAGAGTAAAAAGAAATTCAAGGTGGGTTGGACTTAAATCTCTTGTAAGTGTGGAGGGATTCATGACGGATGACATGTTTGACCCCTCCTTCAGGCTCAGCCTAATCACCTCCTATATAAAGCACTTCCACCCTGACATATCTACCATAATCATCATTTCAGTTGCAATTTGGGATTTATATACAAAACAATTACATTTTTTTTCTTTTTAACTCACATACTTTTTAACAGTGATCAAAAAGATTGGAAGCTGCTTCTTTATAATCTATTCTCTTTTATATTTATATTTTCTTTTTTAGTTATGCAATATTGCTCCTTATTTTGCTTGTTTCTTTTCTAATTCTATTCTAAAAATATTCATCTTGTTTTATCTTGTTAAAAAATGTCACCAATAAAGTTATATTAAAAATGCCTAACACCTGTCAGTAGCAGTGTCAATTGTTCATTTTACTATATAAATTCATTTCTTCCCGGCTACAATTTCAGCTAAATTCTATCTACTTCTCCCATTAACTGTACTGCTGGTTTTCTATTTTTTTCTTCACTGTAGCTCTATACAGAGAATAGTGATGGGAAACATACAGAATGTAAATCATAAAATATGCTAGTTTGTTTCCCTTTTTTCTAAATCAATCTAACATAATTTTGGAAATCTAATTTTATCATTAAATGTTTTTAAACTATAATTTTAATTCAATTAATTATGCAAGTCAAGATAATAATAATCATCATCATCCTAAGCATAATCATAATAATAATCATGCCCCATTCCCCCAAAAATAAGATGTAGCATGTTTTTACACATGCACCTAATATAAGCCCTACCCCCCCCAAAAAAACCCTACTTAAGCGCCTGTGCAGTTGGCGCCCTTCCCATTACATCTGGTTGCTCATGGTGCCACTGACACAAGGTGAACTCTTCTCATTTGCTCTTTTTCATATCCTGAGGTCAGCCCATGGGGATTCAGAAAGCAGAAAGATCGACAAATACTCTAGATAAGGACTACTGGAAGTATATCTGTAAGGATTTCATTATCTTTCTACTTCTAAATCACTCAGGGTCATTTAGATAGTGAAATAGGAAGTGTATCAATTTGATCAATCCATAAAAATATTTTAGTAGAGTATAATAGCAGAATATTGAAATGCTGACAAAGTTTCCCTATGCTCTCTCTTATACTAAATGGATTAAAGGCAGGGTCATCTTCATTTTTGCTCTCACCCCTTCTTCCTTCCTGGTCTAAATTGCCATTTACTTATCGTGTTCTTGAATGCTTTCTTCAAGTAACTTCACACTTCTCTATATATAATACATTTCTGAGAATAAAACAGTATTTTCTATTTTATACAATATGGCTTCTGTTATTGCATTAATTATAGAAAAAATATTCCATTTATTACTATCTCTTCCTTTACTATGTGATAAGATAAACTACGTTCTGCACTTACTGTCATTTTCTTTAAGGGGGTGAAAAAAATATCTTTAACCTAACATGTCAAAACCAAAACTATGGAAGTCCCAAAGGTGCTTCTTTCAGAATGCAATTGGACAACCCTGACCTGGATGATTGAGAATCTCCAGAGGCAAAACTATGGAAGAACCATTATAGCAGGGGTGTCCAAACTTGGGAACTTTAAGACTTGTGGACTTCAACTCCCAGAATTCCCCAGCCAGCCATGCTGGCTGGGGAATTCTGGGAGTTGAAGTCCACAAATCTTAAAGTTCCCAAGTTTGGACACCCCTGCATTATAGGAATATTATGGAACATGTATTGTCATCCAAATATCTGGAAGGAAATGAACCCCAATCCATACGCTTTTAAAGTTGGGGGTTCATAAATTCATTTTTTTCTCTTTCTTATCATCTTATTTTCATGGATTTAAGGTGGCTTCCATGAAAGAAAGTAGCCACTTATTTCGAGTTTGATAGCAATCACAGGATTTAGTGTAATCACCAACAAAACAGCAAAGTTCAACTGCAAAGCCAGCAAAACGAGTTCCTCAGATAAATTGCTATATTCTGGAAGCATCAGGATGTATTGATTAAGCTCCAGAGTATTTCACTTCAGTGGGATGGAACTGGGGGCAAAAAACAATTCTTAACTGAAGAATCCAAAGTTTTCCCAATATAGC
Organism: Natrix helvetica; assembly: GCF_964273705.1. Taxonomy (NCBI): domain Eukaryota; kingdom Metazoa; phylum Chordata; class Lepidosauria; order Squamata; family Natricidae; genus Natrix; species Natrix helvetica. The sequence goes on along the minus strand of NC_138558.1, from coordinate 32,598,639 downwards.
ACAAAGTTATTCCTTTATCAAGAAGTATATCTTTCTGACCATAAAAACACACCTTCCTGAAAACTACAGCAGAAAACAGATATGACACTTGGTCAATTTTTATTTTTCAGAATTGCAGGCCAGTCACAAAGTCATCCTTGCTTTGATTCATAAAGCTACAGATTATCTGATGCTTGCAAAAATTATCAGTGCCTAAAACATTAAATATTGAGACTGTCACTAATTTGATGACCTTTTGGTTGCAACAATAGCTAACCTAATTTTCAAACATTATCTGCTTCTTCCACATTTTTTCCTTTTTGTAGCACTTTGCTTTATGAAGTATCTAGAGACAGCAAAACAGGCATACTTTTTGGTGTTAAGAATGTTGTCTTGCTATGGATTTTGATATTATTTCTCTCCTTGCCACTTGTTTCTCTCTTTGCCCTATTTAACTATATTTTGATTCACCTTGCAAGGTCTTTTGTTATTAAAGTATACAATCTAAAGAATAGTAAAATCTAAGCTTCCTAAAAAGATATTTTCAGAACTAAATAGTAATGTAATATTTACTTAACCTAATAGTATTTAGTCATGAGTCTCTCCAGCACAAAGGATCATGTAATTTTACTCTACTGTTTGCTTTCAACTGTACACAATCTTGTTAGCCTAGCTATTCAAATTTAATTATAGGACAAAAGCTTGACAAATTCCCTTGCAGTCATTCATTGAGTCATATGTTTCTAAAATTAATGGGTAATCCAGATGGAATTCCAATTTCCAAGGAAATTAAAGCCTTCGCTAGAAAATTCATCTGTCAGCTTATGAAGGAAATGCAAGATCAGCAAATCAATAATACTGAACTTTTCAAATGAGCTCAGTGACAAATAAATAACAACATTGACAGGCACATTTATATGTCAGGACAATTCAAAACAGGCTACATGGTAGCATTGGATTTTTTAAATACTTACAGTTAATGAACAGAAAAATAAACCAATGACTTACTATTATGTGATTTTGGAAATGTCAGATCCTTAAAACGAGATATAATGTAATCCAATACAGGCACAATTATTTACAGAGATAAATAGTAGCCATTCCAATAAGGACCATCACCTTTAAAATATTACAGCATTAATCATTAAGTGGTGAATGTAAAAATAGTACTGACCACTGAAAATATTTGGATAATATCTAAGCAATGGGTATTGTATAAGTTATATTTTCCCAATGTAGTAGTTATATTATGACTTTGGCTTTCAATTTCCATCATTTCCAGTTAACATGGCTGGGAATTCTGAACATTAAAATCCAACTTGTTTGTAAAACATTAGTTTGTGATAATCTCCTATATGCACTACAGATGCCATTAGCTGTTTAATTCTGTATTGATAAAGTAGGTTTTGTCTGTGTAAATATAATAGTTAAATTATATATAACCAATTGTAAATAATAAAGTAGAAAGGCAAGCTGCTATGCCATTTCTACATGTTGTTAGAGTCTATCCAGCCCCTTCATGACTGTTATTTCTGTTATATAACAAAACACTGTACAGTATAAGTTTTTGAAATTTAAGTAAGAAATTCTGGTATAATAGTAATAAAGTAGTAATTTAAATATCTAATTTGATGGGCTTATTAAAACATGTTTATTATAAAAGAATTCGAGAAGAATTATCTGCCACTGTCACTTTCTTCTGTCTGTTTTCTTAGGAACTAAGAATTGGATAAAGAAAGGGAAATAGAAATAAATTCAAATACATGTCATAAGAGACTGTTACTGGTATTTTAGGATTAAGGAAGTTATGTTGCCCAGAATTACTTTCAGTGAAATGGGTGTCATATAAATTTGATAGATAGGAACATAAATTTAAAAGTAATAGAATAAGAATAAAGAGAAGCACAAAAAAAAGAAATTGTTACTGTGTAGAAATAAAGTATTATATTGTTATCTTCTTTTTCCTCTCAGGATCACATCAAAGCAAACTGTAAAAATAAGTAAACAGATCAAAAAATGGACAGTTAATGACACTTTTAAATAACCATCTGTGTCTCAATACTTTCCTCATACTCACATTCAAAGCTAGCGAGTGAAAAGAATTCAAAAGTTTGCCTTGGAGATGGAGATATGGTAATAGGAATTTATTTAAGACATATTGACATAATAATATAGACAATTTATCATCAACTCTCTATTTCTTGTCTTGTTTGGCCTTCTTACCTTTTTCTTCGCAATTTTTAAAGGCATCTCCCCATATTCCTTCTGGGCTCCAAAACTCTTTAACAGGAAAAAAGTAACGAGTTGCTTTGTATAGCAAGATTCACACAACCATACTTCACAGCCAGATGGAGAGTCAAAAGGCCATTGTAAGTTATTTTTTAGCAAAATCTTTCCAGCACAGTTCAAATGTCAGGGATAGATTCTGCCAGGTCTAATTAATTGATGTTGCAACTTCTTTCTTTATAAGATATTCTAAGTAATTGCTTACAAGTACTATTTTTAAAGCAAAATAAATAAATAAAAAGACCAGTTGGCCAGGGCTTAGAAAAATGTATTTTTCCATTTTACTTTTCTTAAACAACATTATCTTCAAAATGAGGAATAATCAGAATTTTGATTTGCTTCTTGCATCTTCTATCATATCTGAATAGTACCTACACTCCATGCCAAAATAATTGATGCATATATTGCATGCATAAAGCACTGGAATATCCACAAGTTTGTTTTAAAGGAATGTACGGTATTTAAAGTTAACATATATGCATAACAAATGTTTTTAGTATTTTAATTATAATACATTTTTTTTAATTGGAAGCTGCCCAGAGTCATTGAATGATGTAAGCAGCTATAGAAACTGAATAAAGATAGAAAGATGAGAGAGAGAGAGAGGGAGAGGAGAGAGAGAGAGAGAGAGAGAGAGAGAGAGAGAGAGAGAGAGAGAGAGAGAGAGAGATGATAGCTAGGTAGGAAGGCAGGCAGGCAGGCAGACAAATGGTAAACTGTTGCAGTAAAGCTGCAAAACAAGAAAGAATGGCATAAATTTCCAGAAGTTGCCAAAAGAAGGAAGTGATTCTGGTGCTAGCAATCTGGTTTCATAGGTCCATAATTGGGCAAAGTCAGAAGCAAAGAAAATTGGTTGGTGAGAAATTCTAAAGGAAGGTGGAGATGTAAGATAGTGATAAGCAGCTTATTTTTTAAGCTGCTTGAGCCAATAAGGAAATGAGAATTGGAGTCTGGGACATTGCAGTAAAGCAAGAAATATGAACTGAAGTTAGAAAAGGTATAAAAAAAAGTGTGGACCTTTGGCTACACAGTCACACAGAAACAGGAACACCCGTGCGCGCACACACATGGGGGAGGAGAAGGAATAGAGCAAAACAAGTTTAGCCTTCACAACAATTGTAATGCAAAACAGGAACAGGGAAGAGCTTTGACCATAAATCCAGCCTATGGAAATAAAAGAGGTGAGGTAAAAAAAGGAAAATATATCAATTCATTCATTCATTTAACAAGAGAACAGCTTGGCTTTTCTCCTTGCATCACTTTGCTCAGCTGAGATTTCACTCCTTGTAGCTAACAAAGGCAGAGTCCCAGCTGGGGGGATGCAAAGGCTTAGAAGGTTTATTATTTATTTTATTTATTTATTATTCATATTTATAGACCGCCCCCTCTCCCGAAAGGGACTCGGGGCGGTGTACAGTCATTAAAATGCGTTATAAAATACATACATAAAACAGTTAAATAATTAAATACGTAGGTGAAGGAGGTTGTAAGACTGTATATAGAATAATAAATATAGTACATTAAAAGCTGATTGATTGACATATTTGGCCAACATGTGGGAAAAAAGATGTTGGCCAATTTTAACAGCTAGAAAACCCTCCAGTGGATCATTGAGGAACATTAGGCTTAGAGAACTGAAAAGAAAGAAAGCTGATGGAGATCTGATCCAAAAAAGGAATCATATAGGCAGAAAACTGCCTGCATGAGATTTTTTGCAGAGGCAGTTATGACAATGAAATTCATTGTCAAAGAAGGGAGGCAAATAAATTTGTTTAAATATGTTTTGTTTTGTTTTGTTTCACAGAATAACAGAATTAGAGGTCTTCTAGTTCCCATCCCCAGCTCAAGCAGGAAACTGTGAATATTTCAGACAAAGTGTTGATCAATTTCTTCTTAAAAATGTGAACTGTTGAAGCACCCACAACTTTTGGAGGCAATTCATTCCACTAATGGATTGTTCTAACTGTCAGGAAATTTCTCCTTAGTTTTAGGTTGGTTTCCTTTGTCCTTGTCCTGCCTTCAAGTGTTTTGGAAAATAGGTTGATCCCCTCTTCTTTGTGGCAGCCATTTAGATATTTTTTTTAAAGAATTGTATTGGTTTTTTAAACATTTATAGGGAAGGGTAGGTGGAGATACAAAAAAATTTGACAGCTACATCGTGCTGAAAGTAGAAATCTCTCCAAATCTCACAACTTTTACAGAAAGAAAAACAAAAGATAAAAGATAAGCAAAAGCAGCATCTTATTATACATTGTATCAACCATATGTTCAATCATCTCTTTTACCACTTTCTAATATATCAACAATTACAATAATATTTCAAATACATTTATTTTTCACTATTGCTCCTTCCCCCTTGTCCCCTGGCAGAGCCGCAGCCCCTCCCTCCCTCATATCTTGTATATTATCATCTTTTTCACTACCTCTTATAGTTTCATCCTCTAGGAGGGAAACTGTGTTTTTTCATGAAGGCTTCTGCCTCCACAACTGAATTAATTCTAATTCTATTTCCCTCCCAGAAAACCAACATTCCTTCTGGCAATAACCATCTAAAGCAAATTCCTTTATTATATAATTTCTTTGATAAGGAAGAATACTTCCTCCTCTTTTCTCTTATTTTTTTCAGAATTTGTTTAAGAATGGCAATTTCTTTATCTTTATATTTTAATGGTCCTTGCCCCTTTGGGCTCCCAAAACCTCATCCCTTGTGGTCTTCCTAAGAAATTTAACATGGACTTCCCTTGGAACATTATGTGTTCTGGCATATTCTGAATTGATTCTATAAACCAGGTCCATATCCCACCACAACTGTTCTTTATCTCTCTTAATGTATTCTGCTAAGATTGTACACATAATATCCTTAAGGTCTTCATCTTCTGTCTCAGGTAGGTTCTGGAATCTGAGAAAAAAGAACATTCTTTCAAGTTCTATCTTTACCATGAAGTTTTCCAGGTCTCTATTCCCCTTCTGAGTTGCCTTCACCTCCTCCCTCAGCCCAACCACCCTCCTCCAATACTCCAACTCTCTGCTTATTTTTTATTGTTTGCTGCTGTGCATCTCTGAGCTGCTCTTTAAAATCTGTCAGTTCTTTTTTTCAGTTCTTCCTGTCCCTTCATAATAGCCTGAAACATTTGGGCAACTGATAAGTCCTTTGTGCTCTCTCCAGTCACTTCTTATTGTAAGGATGATAAAGTTTTTGTCCATTGGGTCGTTGGGCTAGATGCAGAGGAGGCAGGCGCCGAGGCTGCCTTCCCCGGCGGTGGTTTTCTGGGCCCCATTTGTTAAGCTCAGGGATAAGTATAAATCCTTATGCAGAAGAAATGGCATCTGTGGAGTGCGCAGTTGGATGATACCGAGGAGGCAGACAAGCCCAGAAGTAAATGTTAATCCTCAGTCACAGTTCCAAGACAGAAGAAGAGAGTCAAATAATCCAAATCCTGAAAGACCATAAAACGGGAGGCTCCAGAAGTCCTTTGGGAGGTAATAGTAATATAAAGCCAGAAATTTCTTCAAAGGTAGTTTCAAAAGGCTAGTTTCATTTATTAGAGCAAAGAAGAAGGGAGTGGCCCATCTTGGCTCCGCCTCTCACAGGGAACCAGGGGGCAAAGCATTCAAAGTTTTCATAAGGCTTTTGAAACAGCTCAGGAATCACTTCTTGCAATTTTGATGTAAATCTTTCTCATAGTTAGTACAAGTGGGTAATTCAACGTTTTACTCTCTCACTCCATTCCAAGTTCGAGAGATAGTTCAAATGCCGCTTTAACTGAGGGGGGTAAAAAAAAACCTCCAATCTTGCAACTTCAAATAGATTGAATCAACAACTTGCGAATAGCTGTTGCTGATCCATTAAATGGTGTTAAAAGAGATTAGGGCAAACCTCTCACCTCCAGCACTTCACTGCAACTTCTGATTGATTATTTCCTTCTGGAATCCATTCGGTGAAGGCGCAGGAAGCCAACAGCTACGCCATGTGTCCCCCTTCGCTCCCCGGCTCCTGGGATGAGACTGGAAACTGAAAGAGCTGCCGCCGATTCTGGGGGCTACAGCAAGCCGCCCTACAGTAGGTGGTCCCTCCAAGACCCCCTGTGCTCCCTAAAGGAGCCCACCAAAGAGACGAGCAGCGGATGGCAATGTCCGTCACTTCCGGGAACCGGAAGTGATCTCCAGCAGCCATTTAGATATTGAAACACTGCTATCATGTCAGCCCTTGTCCTTCTTTTCATTAAACTAAACATATTCAATTTCTGCGACTGTTCTTCATATGTTTTAGCCTGTGGTTTAGCAAAGTGGTTTGCTGTGGATTTCTTCATATTGTTCAACATCAAATTCTTGTTTCTCCAAAATCATGTTAACATATATATTGATTTCAAATCAAATTAAGGCTATAGCCAAACAAGACCAGATCATTTGAGTTAAAGAACTTCAAATTCTTACACTCTTGATCTAAAAAAATCTGATATTTATCCCTTTTTATGAGAAGTCCATAAAACACATAATCATATTTTCTGTAAAATCAATCTATAAAAGTAGTATAGCATACCATAGCTGGACCACAAAATTTGCCAACATTTCAGAGGTATTATAGATTTACTTTGCAAGTGGGTCTAAAGAGGAGATAATGAACAGATCATTGTCATTGTAATCTACACATTTTAATAAGTGAAAACTGGTCATTGAAACCTTCTTACATCTTATCACTTTCCTATTATGTCTGCCCACATTTATTTTAATGCTATTTTAAATTCAAGCACCTATATTTGTAGTAATTTTTTCTACATTTTATCTTTTCTTTTTCTCTATACATTAAGCTTTGGAATGGTAAATGATCCAAAAATCCAGAAATTAGGATGGGACCAAATTTAACAATTTGAGGATCGTATCAATAGATTGGCTCCATTTTTAGTAGCTTCAGCCTTTTCCCAGCACTAGTAACAGTTTACACAGAAAATCAGTTCTTCATATTTATTCTTAAAGAGGAGATATGGTACCTTCCTAATTTTGGCCTGGCACCACAGCACCATCTAAAGGATCTGATAAATTGATTCAATATTGCTTTTTCACAAAAGAGGGAATTCAGATTTTGCTTTCCAGAAGACCTTTTCCCTTATAATTATATAAAGAGAGGATCAGTGAAAACCAGACTGCAAATATAATAATGCCATTAAAGATTGTTAGGAAGGCAAGTTTAATGCCTAAATAATTTCTTATTTCCAATTTGAAACAAAAGTATGTTGGAAAAGTCTAATAGGACAGGAAGTGTATTGCTCATCAGTAAAACAGAGAAATGCATCCAGCCAAAAAGAATGAATGGAAGATTTTTCAAAGGTTTTTTTGCAAAGATTTTTTTTAATACCAAATATAAGTATATGATCTTCAAAATACTTCTACCAGTTTAAAGCCCTAAGTATTAGGAAATGGATGCTATGTAAAGGCAATACTTCTCCCTAGCATTTCTTAGTATTAAATTCATGCTTCCCAGGGGGAATGAGCACCACTGTATAAGGTTAATTTAAATTTTCATGCCCTTATATAAACCATTGTATGTCAGCCATTTAAAGAGCCTTGGGAATCTGGTGGAAAGAGATGAAGTCCTACTGTAGGTTTAAGAGAAGAGGCCAATTTGAAGCAAAGACAATACTAAGCAGTAATTCTTCCCGAGGGAGATATAACGTAAGCAGCATTGTTCACACACTTTAATAATGATTTTTAAAAGGGCTTTCTTATTTAAATTCCTCTAGCATAATTTGCTTGTTTCCAAAAACTAGTGTGGTTTATAAGAAAATCCCCATGGATCTATGAATCCATAAAAAAAGGAGAAAGAAATATGGGCAATAAAAGTCTATATAAGCAAAATTGAGTGGGAACAAGCAGCAGTTATAAACTACACAAGTAATTTGTCATGATCCTTCCTCAGTATATACTATAAATTGTGATGGGGGCACAAATATATCACATGTATAAATTGAATTTTTGAAACAGGACAGCCAGGGTCTTTCTTCTAATTCTCACTAGATGCAGCCCAAATTGCAATTCTGGCAGATCCCATTATAGCAATGAGATGTGGCCTCTCTAAGAAGACAAGTCCGTGGCTTTGTAATAACTCTTATAACCCTCATTACCATATGATAGAAAACCAATGTTCATGGATATGCGTGACACAGGCTAAATGTGTGTTTGTGCAAATGTTTTTTTTAAAAGTTTGAAAAGGGATGTTGAAGTAATATTTAATCCCAGTGTTTAATTTACTAGGTGTGGGCATACACTGACAGTGAAAGGGAGCAAGCTTACTCGGTAAAGAGCTGTCTTATCGGGGAAATGGGTGGCATATAAATTTAATAAGTAAAAATAAACTTTCAGTTGACAATCAAATATTTCAATATTTCAGAATGATAAAACAGTGACTTAAAATATTGGAGCATAGGTAAGAAAGATCTATAATTTAGGTCTAATTTTCTACTTGAGAGGAAAATCCCTACCTGGGTAGAAGCAAAATGGAAAAGCAGAGATTAAAAATACAAATGTCCAGAATCTGGAGGGTATTATCAAGAACTGATAATAAAACGCTCAGCAGAACCTCACACAATTAAATTACACACCATATTCAGATAGGTAAGGAGTGGGACTCTGACGAGAGGTGCCAGGTGGAGATTAGTGGCAGACAGCATGAAAATGAGCCCTTCAAGCGCCAACTGCTTTTATTGGTTATATCAAAAGCAGCTCCTCCCATTCCTATTTATTTGATACATCCTTGATGACGGATTTCTTAATCCCGAGAGGTGGAGGAAGCGGAGACTTAGGGGGTTTTTAGTGAAATGTTTTTTAAATTCTTTTAGGGGTTTAGGGGTTGGGGGGGGTGGGCCAGATCAGGAGCGATGACGGAGCCAGGTCACCAGGCGAGGTCTTGAGCAGAAGGAGCAGAGAGGAGGAGGGGGGAGAGGATATCATTCCCATACAGGGCTTCGTGATTCCAACAGTCGTAGGGAGGGGCAGATGCGAGGACAGACTAACAACCCGTAGTCGGTTGGGAGACCGTGGGTGCTGGTTACACCCGGTCGCTTGTACCAACCCCCGCGTTCTAGGTGGTCAGGATCTGCAGGCCCAGGGCCTGAGGCTGTTGTTATGCAATGCGAGGTCCGTTGTCAATAAGGCCCCCCTCATTCACGATCTGATTTTGGAGGGGGAGCCGGACCTCGCGGGAATAACGGAAACCTGGTTGGGCCACGAGGGAGGGTTACCCCTCGTGGAAATGTGCCCACCAGGTTACCAAGCATTTCACCAGCCCCGGGCCCGGGGAAGGGGCGGTGGGGTAGCAGTGATCATCCGGGAGGATTTAGAGCCGAGGGAGTCCACTGTGCTACAGACGTCCGGATGTGAATCCCTGGTTGTGAAATGGGGCCCTAGGAGGCAGATGGGTTTGCTGATAGTATACCTGGCTCCCCGCCATACATCAGCGACCCTGCCTGAGCTCCTCGAGCTGATCTCATCGGTGGCGGTTGAGACCCCCAAACTTTTAGTGATGGGGGATTTTAACCTGCCGTCGGTGGGAGAAGCATCAGAGGGGGCTCGGGAGTTCATGGCTTCCATGATAGCCATGGACCTAACTCAAATGATTCAGGGCCCGACACACGAGGGAGGTCACACCTTGGACCTTGTCTTTGTCTCTCGCCAGTGGTTGAGTGATCTGGGAGGAGTGAATTTAACCATCACTCCTCTGTCATGGTCAGATCACTCACTCCTCCGTCTTGACTTCCCTGGTGCTACTCCTCGCCGCGGGGAGGCGGAACCGGAGAACACTAGATGGTTCCGCCCCAGGCGCTTGATGGAACCAGACAGGTTCCAGACGGAGCTTGGGCCACCTCCTGCAGCCCTGACCCGCCCCCGGGTAGAGGACCTGGTGACCGCGTGGAATAATGCGACTACCGGGGCCTTGAACCGGGTGGCGCCTTTGCGGCCTCTCCGGCGGCAACGATCCACCCTGGCCCCTTGGTTTACCGAGGAGCTAAGGGTGATGAAGCGCCGCAAGAGATGCCTAGAGAGTCGTTGGAGATCCTCCCGAACCGAACTTGACCGAGCACAGGTACGAGCCCATTTAAGGACGTACCTAGTGGCATTGAGAACGGCCAAACGTCAATATTGTGCCGCTCTCATTGCATCCGCAGAGAACCGCCCTGCCGCCCTGTTTCGGGTGTCCCGCTCCCTTCTGTTTCAGAGGCCACGGGAGGCCCCTTTACAGGGCAGGGCAGAGGAGTTTGGGAAATACCTGCAGGATAAAGTCGCTCAAATCCGGAAGGATTGGGTCCCCTTCAGTGGCCCAGTCGAGACGCCAGTGGCGAGTCTTGAGAAACCTTTTTGGGAGGAGTTTGACTTGGTTGTCATCGAGGATTTGGACAGATTGCGTGGGCGACTGCGACCTACCACATGTTTGTTGGACCCGTGTCCCTCCTGGCTTGTACTGGCATCCTGGGAGGTTACACGCGACTGGCTCCTGGACCTAGTGAACGCTTCGTTGGGTGAGGGGTCTCTCCCGGCCGCCTTGAAAGAGGCGGTGGTGAGAACCTTGCTCAAGAAGCCTTCCCTGGACCCTATGGAGCTGGTCAATTATCGTCCTGTCTCCAACCTTCCCTTTTTGGCGAAGGTTGTGGAGAGTGTGGTGGCTTCTCAGTTTCCATGACATCTGGAGGAGAATGATTATCTAGACCCGCGCCAGTCCGGCTTTCGCCCTGGGCACAGCACTGAGACGGCCTTGGTCGCGTTGGTAGACGATCTCTGGAGGGCCAGAGATAGGGGCTGTTCCTCTATCCTGGTCCTATTAGACCTCTCGGCGGCTTTTGATACCATCGACCATGGTATCCTGTTGCACCGACTGGAGGGGTTGGGGATCCGGGGCACCGTCTTGCGGTGGTTCGGCTCCTACCTCTCCGGCAGGACGCAACGTGTGTTGGCAGGAGAGCAGAGGTCGACCCTAAGCCCCCTCATCTGTGGGGTGCCACAGGGGTCGGTCCTCTCGCCACTCCTGTTCAACACATACATGAAGCCGCTGGGTGAGATCATCCGTGGTTTTGGGGTGGGATACCACCTGTACGCTGATGATACTCAGCTGTACATTTCCACCCCGAACCACCCCAACGAGGCCGTCAAAGTGATGTCCCGGTGTGTGGAAGCCGTACGGGTCTGGATGGATGACAACCGACTCAGGCTCAACCCTTCCAAGACGGAGTGGCTGTGGGTCCCGGCTCCCCGGTTCAACCAGATAATTCCATCTCTGGCCATTGGGGGCATTCAACTTGCCCCCGTGGAGCGGGCGCGCAATTTGGGCGTCCTCCTGGATGCCAAGCTGTCCATGGATGAACATGTGACAGCTGTGGCCAGGGGGGCGTTCCATCAGGTTCGCCTGGTGCGCCAATTGCGCCCCCTATTGGACCGGGACACTCTACGCACAGTCACCCATGCGCTGGTGACGTCTCGCCTGGACTACTGTAACGCTCTCTACATGGGGCTTCCCTTGAAATGCACTCGGAGACTACAGTTGGTCCAGAATGCGGCCGCGCGGGTGATTATGGGGAGCACCAGGTACTCCCACGTGACACCACACCTGCGCGAGCTGCACTGGCTTCCTGTGGTCTATCGAGTGCGTTTCAAGGTTTTGATTACGATCTTTAAAGCGCTCCATGGCTCAGGACCTAGTTACCTCCGGGACCGTATTCTGCCCCATACATCCCTACGACCTATTCGCTCGCACAGAGAGGGACTTCTCCAGGTGCCGTCCACTAGACAATGTCATGGGGCGGCGCCTAGGAGCAGAGCCTTCTCTGTGGCGGGCCCAGCCCTGTGGAATGACCTCCCCCCGGATATTAGGACCACTACAGACCTCCGCTCCTTCCGTGTTAAGCTCAAGACCCACCTTTTTCAAATATCTGGCCTGGCCCAACCATAACTTCGTTACGCTCCTGAGGGGTTTTTAATTCAGCAATTTTATTTAGGGGATTTTAAACTGTGTTTTAACTGTGTTTTTAGCTGTGTTTATTGTCTTTCACTTGCAGGTCTACTCTCCTCCATGCACAAATGTAATTGTCCTTGTTTTTTCGTATGTATGTGTGTCCTATGTGTATTTTATCTTTTTGACTGTACGCCGCCCCGAGTCCTTCGGGAGAGGGTTGCGGCTAATCAAATAAAATTTGATTTGATTTGATTGATTTGACATCCTCAAATTGGTGAATAATATGCTAGGACTTTTCTTTTACCGAGACATCTAGGATCCTTTCAAAGGAGAGCTACCAAATTGTTTCATTCTTCAGTTTCCCCAAAAATAAAAGTTTCAGTTTTATGGTTATGGTAGATTTTTTTTTTAGGAGATCCCTTTTAGTTGAATTCTTTTGCTGTACTAGTTTTGATTATAGATTTTTTTTAAAATTAATGACCCATTAGGATGAGTACTGTTGGGAATCTGAATTCAATTCTCCTTTTTCTAATATGCCCAAGTCTCTTTGTCCATTTTTAAGAATCTTTTAACTCCAAATACACACAATCATATGAATTGTTCCATTTTTATTCTCTATATATAATTTAAGAATTGCAAGTGTATCAGTGCGAACAGAACACCACTGTTCTCCACATCAGTTCCCATCAGGATACATCAGGACACAATATAAACAAGAAAAGGTACATAATTATTCCACATTCCACCTGCAATTCTATTGTATTTATTGAAAAATGACAGTGACAGTTACCTCTCAGTAACAATTCAGAGAAATCCAGTGTGACCCTTGCAATCAATCTTTTTTTTTTCTTGAAGAGACAATTCCTGCAGCAAATCCTGGCATGCCATCTTTTTGATTATGAAGCACTTTGCTTTCTTCAGGCATCCTTTTCTTACTGGCATCTGATCTCAGATACCTATTGAAGTATATTTCACAGCACTAAAACACTCCATTGTGCTTGAATATGGAATGCAGATGCAACATAGACAACTGATGCCAGCAGCAATTTCATCAAAGCAAAATAATTATACCTACCTGTTCTGACCCCCTCCTCTTGTATACCAAGACACTCCGACACAAAGTCTCTTCAAAGATGTTTATTGACATACAGGTTTCACCTTGGCAGCAATCCAGACTGCCAAGGTCAAGATAGCACTCTGGGCAGCAATCCAGCTACAGCGACACCCCTTGGCAGCAATCCAGCTACCAAGCTCCAGATAATCACCTTAGCAGCCAAGGTCCAGGGAACAGATTGACAGTAATCCAGGTAAAATCTTTAGCAGCAATCCAGCCTGCCAAAGTACGACACAGATCTGAGCTTCTCCAACTCCAATGATCAGTTGATTCCTGCAAAGGGTGTGTCCACAAGCAGTCCCTTTATAGTCTGGAGAGGAGTCTAATGATCAGCAGCTGAGAGCCATTATCTCCGGTAATTGCTCAATTGCTCCTTACGCCGGGTAGCACGTCGGTAACGAGCATCTAATAGCTCACTGCTGTCTGACTCACTGTCCTGTGACTCCTCTCCACTGCTCCAAGGCATGACATCAGGAGCCCCCTTCCTTTGGCTTTCACCACTGCTCCATGCCTCAGGCGCCCCCTGGTGGCCAACCAGCCTCTCTGCGCCCTGCTCAGCGTCGGAACCCTGTCCAGGGTCCCCCACCTCCTCTTGAGCCGACTCAGAGGACACCTCGCTGTCGGAGTCTGGTGGCAGCGGCACCGGCACCGGCTGGGCCACAACACTATCCCTCACCGCAGGGCCCTTCCCCCGGGCCTGACGCTCGGGATGCGGTCGGGAGGGAAAACGTCCATGATAGGCCCGCACCAAAGCTGGAGCATGCACAGCCATCGCATCGGTCCAGGTCCCACCGTCCGAGTCCTCGTCCGCCCAGTCGACCAAATACTGGAACCGACCCTTGAGCCATCTCGAGTCACGGATCCGGGTCACTCTGTGCGATGGCCGTGCGTGCACGTCAGGCGACGACGGCAGGGGCGAAGAGGGACGTCGGAGAGGACAATCCGACCGCTCAGGGATCAGGAGCGAGCGATGGAACACCGGGTGTACTCGCATCGAGCGCGGGAGGGTCAGGCGATAGGCCACCGGATTGATAACGGCCTCCACAGGGAACGGCCCCAGATACCGGTGGTCCAACTTCCTCGTAGGCCGGTGGGACGGAAGATGCCGCGTGGACAACCACACGCGATCACCCACGGCCAATTCCGGCACAGCACGGCGAGACCTGTCCGCCACCCGCTTGTAATCCTCCTTCGCCTGATTCACGTAGCGGCGCACCATCTGGTGAACCGCCTGAAGCTCAGAGAGGAAATCCTGCGCTGCGGGGACCGGAGAGTCCACGGGGGTGAGAGGGAAAAAACGAGGGTGGTACCCGACGTTCGCCATGAAAGGCGTCGTCCGTGTGGAGGAGTGCTGCGAGTTGTTGAACGCAAACTCCGCCACGGCGAGGTACTCCGCCCAATTGTTCTGCTGCTGGTTCACGAAGCAGCGCAGATATTGTTCCAGAATCCCAATCACCTTCTCCGTCCCTCCATCGGTTTCGGGATGGTGCGCCGAGGACAGACAAACTTGAACGTCAAGAGCGGCCATCAGCCCTTTCCAGAACTGGGCCGTGAATTGTGTACCACGATCGGAGACGACCCGGTCAGGTAGGCCATGCAGCCGGAACACGTGCTGGATGAACATGCGGGCGGTGGCGCGGGCTGTCGGCAATCTCCGGCAGGGGATGAAATGCGCCATCTTGGTGAGCATGTCCACCACCACTAGGACCGTAGTGAAACCGGACGACGGAGGCAGTTCCGTCAAGAAGTCCATGGACACGGCTCCCCAGGGTCTGTCCGGGGTCGGCAATGGCTGTAGCAAGCCTGGAGGAGCTCCCGTCGCTGATTTGGCCTGTCGACACTGCACACATGATGTGACGTACGTCTGCACGTCGTGTCGCAGGCGAGGCCACCAAAACGTACGGGAAACCAGGTGCAAAGTTTTGAACAGGCCAAAGTGTCCCGCTGCCGGAGTGTCATGACATTGGGAGAGAACCAATCCACGGAGCGGTCCTGCAGGCACGTAGAGCCGATCCCGATACCTCAAAAGGTCCTCGTCAAAGGTCCACGGGGATGTCGGCCCTACCTCTGCCCGCCGTTGTTCCACCCACTCGTCGTTTCGCTGCGCATTCCGTATCAACGACCGTAAATCCACGGGTTCCTGGATTGCAGCGAAGGACTCGACGGGTAGGACCGTCCGGGGGGGCAGGGAGTCAGCAGGGTCTGAGTACTCCGGCTTTCTAGATAGGGCATCCGCCCTCTGGTTCAAGGCACTGGGGATATACGTGACCTTGAAGTGGAACCGGGCAAAAAACAGAGACCACCGGATCTGGCGCTGATTGAGCTTCCGGGCTGTTGTCAAAAACTCCAGATTACGATGGTCTGTCCGGACTTCGACCTGATGCCTGGCCCCCTCCAGGTGATGTCGCCAGGCTTCGAACGCCGCCTTGATAGCCAGCAACTCCTTCTCCCAGATGGTATAATTGCGCTCGGAAGGATTGAGTTTCCGAGAGTAATAGGCGCAAGGGAAAAGGGTGCCATCAGGGGCGTGAGCCTGCAATAACACCGCCCCCACCGCGATGTCGGACGCATCCGCCTCGACTACAAAGGGGCGATGGGGATCAGGGTGTTTCAAGATCGGCTCCTTTGTAAAAGCGCGCTTCAAGGCCACGAACGCTTGTTGTTCCGTGGACCCCCAGTGAAACGGCACTTTCTTTTGCAGGAGCCGAGTGAGGGGCGCGGTCAAGAAAGCAAAGCCGGGGATGAAGGACCGATAGTAGTTGGCAAACCCGAGGAGTCTCTGAACGTCTTTCATCCGTCGAGGAGATTGCCAACTTCGTAATGCCTCCACCTTGCCTGGCTCCATCGCAATTCCTTCAGGGGAAATACAGTGCCCCAGGAACTCGATGGTGGTCTGCCAGAACTGACACTTCTCCAGCTTGGCAAACAAGCGATGCTTTCGAAGGCGCTGCAAGACCTGACGCAAGTGCTGTTGATGATCCTTCCGGGACGTAGAGTAGATCAAGATGTCGTCCAGGTAGATGACGACAAACTGATCCAAAAGGTCCCGAAAGATATCGTTCATAAAATGTTGGAAGACAGCTGGGGCATTGGTCAACCCGAACGGCATGACCGTATACTCAAAATGTCCGTATCGGGTGCCAAAGGCTGTCTTCCATTCGTCCCCCGCCCTGACTCGAACCAGATTGTAAGCTCCACGTAAGTCCAGTTTGGTAAACACCACGGCCTCCCGGAGCCGCTCCAACAACTCGGGAATCAGAGGCAACGGGTAGCGATTACGGATCGTGATGGCGTTCAAGCGCCGGTAATCGCAACAAAGTCTTAGATCCCCGGTCTTCTTTTTGACGAACAAAACCGGGGCAGACAAGGGCGAAGACGAAGGCCGGATAAAACCCCGGGCAAGGTTCTTGTCAAGGAAGTCCCGCAATGCGGCCAACTCCGGTTCAGACATGGAGTATAGGCGGCCCGTCGGGAGTTTCGCATCAGGTACCAGGTCAATGGGACAGTCGTAAGGCCGGTGCGGTGGCAGTTGATCCACCTCCTGCTCGCTAAACACGTCCGCGAACTCCGCTAAATCCGGCGGCACTGTCACCTCGGCCGAACTGGGCACCTGAGCCGCGCAAACATGACGGGTATGGTCCACGCATTGTAAGGACGGGAACGAAATGCGGTTCTGCGACCAGTAGATCTGGGGATCGTGCGCCCGCAGCCAAGCCAAGCCCAACACCACGGGGAAATGCAGACCCGAAGCCACGTAAAATTGAATGGCCTCCTCATGCTCCCCGAGGATCAGGCACAAAGGCTGCGTGGCGTTCTTGATGGGCCCAGACAGAAGCACCCGGCCGTCAATGGTCTCCACTCGCATCGGAGGGTCTACCGGGCACAGAGGGACGTGATATTTAGTGACAAACGCTGCATCCATAAAATTCGTGGTAGCCCCGGAATCGACCAAGGCATGGGCTGGTATTCCCTGCGGACTACCCGACAAGAGAATGTGCGCTGCAAGAATCAGATGTCGTGGAGGCCCCTCCGCCTCTGTTCCGGCCTGTGCCCGACCCGAAGTCTCCCTCAGATTGGGCCCCGCCCGTTTCCCGACACGTTGCTGAGGGGAGGCCACAGTCCGCACAGCCCCCCTACCCTTTTTGGGGCAAACCAAAGCCAAGTGTCCAAAATCCCCACAGTAGAAACACAACCCCCCTGCACGCCGTCTGTCCATCTCCGTGCGCAACAAGCGGGGTTTGGCGGCACCCAACTCCATGGGCTCCTCCCGTGCAACTGCAGTCTCGTGAGGGACCGGCACCCTACTGGTCTCCTGGGACACGCGGCGAGGCCTCCGCCTCTGCAGCCGGGCGTCTATCCGGAGGCACAAATGAACCAACGCGTCGAACGTTGGAGGCCTGTCCACCCTCACAAGCTCGTCCTGCAGGCCATCTGATAGGCCGTCCTGGAAAGTGTCCATAAGGGCTGGCTCATTCCAAGCAGAGTCCTGACTAAGCAGCCGGAATTCGCTGACATAATCCTGCAAAGAACCACGCCCCTGGTGCAACTCTTTCAGGAGTCTGGTGGCTGTTTCCCCCTTAATGGGATCTTCAAACATCAGCCGGAGATGGTTACAAAAACCCTGAAAATCGTCCAGCAGGGGGCTCGGTTGGGAGAGCAATGGAGTGGCCCACCTCGCTGCTGTGCCTGAGAGCAAGCTGATGATAAATCCCACCTTCGTCCGGTCAGTGGGAAAGTCCTCCGCTCTCAAGCTGATAAACAGCTGGCATTGGCCCAGGAACGCTGCAAACATTGCTTGTTTGCCATCAAACTTGTCTGGTGTAGCCACTGGACATTTCCTCCTTGGCTGGAGGGGGTTTGCAAGCCCCTGGAGCTGAGAGACCTGACCAGCCAGCAAAGCAATCAGTTGAGCCAACTGGGCCATCTCAGCTTGTAGTTGCTCCATTGCAACTTAATGGAGTTTTGTTTGGGGCAGGAATCAATCTGTTCTGACCCCCTCCTCTTGTATACCAAGACACTCCGACACAAAGTCTCTTCAAAGATGTTTATTGACATACAGGTTTCACCTTGGCAGCAATCCAGACTGCCAAGGTCAAGATAGCACTCTGGGCAGCAATCCAGCTACAGCGACACCCCTTGGCAGCAATCCAGCTACCAAGCTCCAGATAATCACCTTAGCAGCCAAGGTCCAGGGAACAGATTGACAGTAATCCAGGTAAAATCTTTAGCAGCAATCCAGCCTGCCAAAGTACGACACAGATCTGAGCTTCTCCAACTCCAATGATCAGTTGATTCCTGCAAAGGGTGTGTCCACAAGCAGTCCCTTTATAGTCTGGAGAGGAGTCTAATGATCAGCAGCTGAGAGCCATTATCTCCGGTAATTGCTCAATTGCTCCTTACGCCGGGTAGCACGTCGGTAACGAGCATCTAATAGCTCACTGCTGTCTGACTCACTGTCCTGTGACTCCTCTCCACTGCTCCAAGGCATGACATCAGGAGCCCCCTTCCTTTGGCTTTCACCACTGCTCCATGCCTCAGGCGCCCCCTGGTGGCCAACCAGCCTCTCTGCGCCCTGCTCAGCGTCGGAACCCTGTCCAGGGTCCCCCACCTCCTCTTGAGCCGACTCAGAGGACACCTCGCTGTCGGAGTCTGGTGGCAGCGGCACCGGCACCGGCTGGGCCACAACACCTACCTATCTACATTCAGTGCATGTTTTGCAAAGCCATAAACTAAGCCGTAGAATACAAAAAGGTATTCAAAATCTATAACTAATGTACAAGTAGACACTTTTCAACTAATTATATCAATAGTTTAAGGGTATCTAATTTCATAATTGTTTTATGGTCACAAAATTGAACAAAATAACTTAAAAATAAAACGTTCCAACATAGTATTGAAAACAGAAAAGAAAAAATATTTTAACCATTCCAGACCAAACTTTTTGTTTAAGAAATCATATCAAACTTTAATCAAAACATATAGAAGTCCAGATGAAACCTAACCTCTAATTAAGCCATAATAAATTATTAAAAAGTAAAGTAAAACATGACATTTTTTCCATTTTAATGTATTTTAACACAATTCTTTATTGCTTTGAATTTTTGCTTAAAGGACAATTGCTTAAATTAGATATCAGATAGCAAACATCTGACCTTAGATAACAATTATATGCAAATTATATGTCATTCTGGCACAATTTCAGAATTCAGATTGTACTGAAGTTTGAAAAAGCAGTGGGAATTAAAACTCATTATTTAAACTGGCAAATTTTAATTCCTTGGTGTTAATATCAGAGTAATTTCTTTATATTATAGCATTTTCAACTATAGTTCTGAATTTATCAGTAATTGAAATTCTTCAGTACTGTGTTTTAGGGTGAGATTCAACAAACAACATAAATTCATCTATTATGTCAAATTATTAAAATTAAGAACAAGACCAGCTAACCGTACAGTATATTTAAGTCCATATCCAGTTAAAAGAAAACTCATGTCTACAGAAATGTTGCTTTTGGGACATTAATGCTTTGCAGTCTCAGGAATCAACAGACTCACACACTCCTTGTTATCCCCTGTTTATTTCTAGAATATGTATATTATAATGTTTGGCATATATTTGAACCGACATATCAAATCACAATTATAAATTATACTTTACCTGATTTGCATTGATATTAATGGATTGGTTTAACCCCAATGAGACACCATTCACCTTATGAAGCAGAAGCTTCATCAGTTATTGAAATTGAAATTGTCTGAGGAAGGAATTAGAGTAGGCAATCCATCCATCTAGGAATCAGTAATTCATGGTAGATCCACTCTATTTAACTGATGTTGGGTCATATTTCAGTCTAACAAATTGTTTTACCAACTATTATTCAATAGGTGGTATGATCATTAAGGTAAAAAAAATAATAACCTCAATTCCATCTCTGGGGCATTGAAAATGTTTGTTGCTGTAATTCAGAGGCATAAGCACCCATTTTTAAAATAAAATAATTGTCATTCTATTTATGGCTTTGGATTTTTAAAACAACAACAATTATTTACCATTTTAAAAAACCCTGAAATTCTGGGACGGAATGTTCCTGAAAGCACAGCTTTTGCTCCTAAGCATCACAGCCTCTCTACCCATCTGTGTTCCACTCTTAACTCTATTATCTTTCTCATTCTTGAGAGGAAGCACATGTTGGATTGTTGTGTTATTTGTTCTTTTTCAAAGAATAAATAGGCCCACTAGAAGCCTCACAAACTCTTGGAAATATAAGCAAATGTTCTGTAAAACTGTCCAGTCTTTGATGCAATCCAAGACAATTAACCAGAGAGAAAGATGATAGGAGATGAACAGATCTCATCCCGACTGTATTAGCAACCATATTTTTGGTGAGACCTGGTAAGAGTTTAACTATGGTAAAAAAAAATTGGGAGAAAATGGAAAACATTGTGTTAAAATGGAACTGATGACAAACATTTTAACTGTCACAATTATCATCTTTGTATAAAATAAAGAAAACATAATAAAGGTGTGACCCAAAAAAAAACACCAATTACTGGCAATTTTCATACCACACATGATGATAAGCTCTTAGTTACTCATAGTATTCATCTTGTTCATTTGGGACTGGACCCCTCAGATTTAACTTCAAAAAGATCTGTGCCAGAAGTGTTTTGATACTTTTTTCCTACTAAGTATTAATTATTATTAAGTGAATTTAAATATCAGTAAAACTCTAATCAACATTCAAAGGGTTTTATTAATTATTATTGTTAATGAATTTTGCTTTAAACTTTGCTGGATGAGATTTCTTGGAAATCTAAATAAATGAAGGAGGAGATCATGTTAAGGTTTTCAAACTAATTTTAGAAAGAAAGCAATGTCTGGCAAGAGTTTTCACATAAGCTTACTACTCCAGGCAACGTGAAAATGCCATCAGCATACAGCCATGTGACTGGCGAATGAATGACCAAACCTATAGTGAGGGCATAATTTTAACCAACAAACCTTAATGTGCTGAATGTGCTGTAAATGCCTGTTGGTGCTTTGCTTCCAGGAATTTAAGGATTTGGATTACAATATAATTGTCCCAACATGCTTTACTGACCTACTTTACAGATTTCCTTAAGCAAGCCTTGGGAGATTGGTGATCTCTCTTGTATGTTTTAACATTAATTCATCTTGGCAAGCCCAAAATAAGAAAGAAAGTATGAAAGTCACACCATGGACATATTTTTGAAACTACATTTCTTTTTAGGATAGGAAAACTGAAAGCTTCACTACAGTAATAAAATCAGATTTGAAAGGGAAGGTTTTTTAAATGTGTTTATTTTGTCAAGTTTGGAAAATGCTAGTTATATACGTGTGTGTGTTTCTAAAAACCTGGTAAACAAATTGCTTTGGCAATAGAATTTGGTGTGACCACTTTTACATTCTTAATACCGTTATCTAGAAACCTATGTTCATATTTACAAACCGTCTGGTACCTTGAAATATGAGTGGCAAATAAATAAATAAATACCTGCCAAATCCCATATGCATGTGTCTTATTAGCTATAGTTGTAATTAACCCAGAATTTAGAAAGTGCTGGATAATGCACATCCCAGAAATGTAGATTTACCAAAAGAGAAGTAGCTTAATCAGAATTTTCCAGAATTAGTAGAGAACCGTCTATTGGTCTAAGGAAGTGTTAACTACTGGTATGTACTGGTTATAGAAAAAAATATGGCAACATAATAAGCCTTTTCTATTTGCTATATAACGTGAAAAAAATAATCTAGAAAAACCAATGTTATTTTTAATTGTTCCCCATTATACGAAACATGTCAGAATAGTCATGAACTGGAATAGGACATAGCAACAGGTCTGCCATTGGGGACTGACTGGAATAGGGCATAGCAACAAGGTCAGCCAATGAATAAGCATAGCAACTGTCAGCCAATGCGGTCTGTTTATAAACTGAAACAGTATTTGCTGGAGACAGCAAGGTGCCTGGGCATAGTTCAGCTTAACTTAACTACCTTGTCTTTATTAAACTCTGAACTGAAACCAATCTCTCCTCTGCCTATGTTTTGCCTGTAACTACTACCACATTGGAAGAATCTGCTGTTGGTATTGTACATTTACTCATGTATTATTATGTATATAAAGAAGTTAATGAATCCTGCTGAATCAGTTATACGTATGTGCTTTCTGGATGTGATTTCTGCAACAAACTCTGATAAAACATATAGCTTCAGTCTAAAAACATTCCTTCAAGCTAGACCAGGGGTGTCCAAACTTGGCAACTTTAAGACTTGTGGACTTCAAGCTCTGCTGGCTGGGGAATTCTGGGAGTTGAAGTCCACAAGTCTTAAAGTTGCCAAGTTTAGACACCCCTGAGCTAGACAGTTATAACATTCTATTGTTCAGATTAAATTTATGGCAGTTGTTCAATTTTAATTGCTATTTTTCATATACTCGATCATTATTTTTTGTGACCTGAAGGGCATTTTTATTAGGAATATCAATATATGCTTTTTGATTTCTTGTAAGCCTCTGCTTATGTCTTCAGTGACAGTATCTAGGCACCTTGATTTCAGTTGGCCTCTTTTTCAATTACCTTCAGTTTTTCCAGAAAATCTAAATCTCATGCAGTGATGTTTACATTCATATTATGTGACCCAAATATTTAAATTTTAGCTTCATTATTACTGTTTTCAGTGAATAGTCTGGTTTCACATCATCTAATATTGAATTATTTATTATTTTGTGATCCAAGATATTGTCAAAAAAATTCTTCATTCTATAATATAAAATTTATATGATCTTAGAGACCCAATTTGGTGTAATGATTAAGGCGTTGGCCTAGAAACCAGGAGACTATGAGTTCTAGTCTCACCTTAGGCACAAAACCCAGTTGCTTGATCTTGGACACATTACTCTCTCTCAATCAAAATCAACTCACAGAATCAGAGGTGTGAGCAAGGAGAACGGAGTATTACAAATGTTCTCTGCCATCAATTATTTATAAAAAATAAAAGCAATAAAAAATTAAATAAATATATACAATAGCAATAGCACTTAGGTTTATATACTATTTCATGGTGCTTTCTGAGCAATTTACAGTGTCAGCATATTGCCCCCAACAATCTGGGTCTTGATCTTACCGAGCTCAAAAGGATGGAAAACCCAGTCAATCTTAAGTCAGGCAGGATCAAACTCCTGGCTGTGGGTAGATTTTGCCTGCAATGCTGCATTTTAACCACTGTGCCACCACAGCTCCTACAAAATTAAAGCATCACAATACAAATATATGCAGGCACAACCACTGCCTTAAAATAAAGTGCCACTCTTACTCTGCCTTACCTTTCTTGGTAATGATAATAAACTATATGTAAAGATAAAGGTTCCCCTCACACATATGTGCTAGTCATTTCCTACTCTAAGGTGCTCATCTCTGTTTTGAAGCCAACGAGCCAGTGCTGTCTAAAGACGTCTCCATGATCATGTGGTTGGCATGACTAAATGTTGAAGGCACACGGAGCCCTGTTACCTTCCCACCAAAGGAGGTTCCTATTTTTTTCTACTTGCATTTTTACATGCTTTCAAATTGCTAGGTTGGCAGAAGCTGGGACAAGTAATGGGAGCTCCCTCTGTTATGCAGAGCTGGGGATTCGAACTGCCAAACTGCCGACCTTTCAATCGACAAACTCAGCATCTTAGCCACTGAGCCACCGCATCCCTATAATAAACTATATATTTTAATAAAAGTTCAATAGGGAAAAGGGAGACTTCAAAGAAAATAGCTATTAAAATTATATTTCTGACAGTATTGAATAATACATTATGTGAGCTTTCAACATGCTATGAAAAGATCATAGCCACTGTGTTTCTTCAGCGCTGTGTTTGTGGATAAAGGAAGATACATAAGTGATTAGAGTGCATAGTAAGCAATGACTCCTTTGAAGGGTGTTCTTTTTTCCACAAAATATTCAGTGAGTTGGTATTAATCTGCAGTCTGTCTCACCAGAGAAATACTCAATTGTACTTCAAAAGTATACTTCAGAAGAAGTTACCTGGAAGTCACTTTCATAGTGGGCAGAAGATTAATAGAGGCAACAACAGTCATTTCTTTCTGCCATCTAGAAATGGTGCTTACAGCTCGTAGTAACGAGGCAATTGGGCAGTGTGGATAGCACTGTATGTAGATCTATATTTAGATTTCTTTCTCCATGAAATATTTGGATGGAGAAAAAGCAATTTGACAGATCTAAAAGGCACATTAGTTGTTCTCCAATCGCAGCGTACTGCCTACAATTGATATAATGTACTTCTCATCCTTATTCTGCTCTGAGTGTTACCAGCATTTTCCAATTGTTTCTCTTTGCAGTCATAATTTAAAGCTTCATATTTCCAAAACCATATGCCACTCTGTATTTTGTTAGACTTCTTAACAACAGAGAAATCTATGATATCAGCTATTTCATAGTCATTTTACACTAAAAAAAAGGTGGGAAGACTAATATTATTTATTTGTTTAGATTTATTAGGCGTTCAACTCCTAAGTACATATGTGTGTTATGCCTAAGAACAGGAGTGTCAAACTGAAGGCCCGCAGGCTGGATCCAGCCCATGGGGTGCTTAGATCTGATTCACGGGGCCACCCTGAAAACAGTGAAGGACTGTCCCACAGTGACTCTGCCAGCAAAAATGGAGCTCGGGGTCCGTTTTTTGCTGCAGCAGCATCCTGCAGCCCACTGCCAGCAAAAACAGGCTCCGTTTTTCCTGGCAGAAGGCTAGCAAAACAAACTAAAAGCCAAACAAAATAAAAGGATAAATGTTTACCCTTTTGCATTTGACCATCCAAGGGACAGGAAAGGAGAAAGGGAAAGAAGAAAGAAATAGAAAAAGAAGGAAAGGTGGGAAGAGAGCAAGGAAGGAAAGAAGAAGGAAAGGGAAAGGAAGAAGAAAAGAGAATGAAGAGGGAAGGAAAAAAAGGAAGGAAGGAAGGAAGGCAAGAAGTATGGATGCCCCCACTCTTGCCCAGGCTACCACAGGTGCCCGATCAGGCCATGTCCACACCAGATATGCCCACTCCAGGCTCCCAAGGTCAAACACCACCCTGATGCAGCCTACAGTGAAATTGACACCTCTGCCTAAGAAGGTAATCACATCCAGTAGAAATGACTTTTATAAGATTGTGACCTGGTTAATGCATGGAAACAGCTGTGCTCCAAACTTAAAATATGCTCAAAATTAATGTGAAAATAAGGGCCTTAGGATTCTAGCTCCGTTTGTAACACTGATTCATTTGTACTTCCTTTCATCCATAATGAAACATAATATTCAACATTTATGACTTTGGGGAAAGGAGAGCTAATAGCACAACTTCTTGAGGATGGGATATTTTCAGATCCTGACATGTGGAAATGTGTGAGTATAGTGTCACATTTGGTTGAAGGATTACTTGAACTCAGACATAAGTATCTATCTCATTTTTTTCCCGCTAAGAAAAACTCATGAAAGATTTCAGAGTAGACTCTGGGGAAGCATTGAGAAAAACAAGTCAATCAGAATTTTGAGGTTATTATTCTGATGCTGTTTCCAAGCAAATCACTTTTAAAAAATCCTTAACAATAATCAGGCTTTTTAAAATACATTAATGACAAAAATACTATGAAGCACAGACATAGCAGTTGTCAAATCAGAACTGTTTTCTGAAGAAAAGAAAAGTTAATGTTGTTCTCTTTTATTTATAAGTATCTCCTAAGCACACATGCCTACACACATTTTATAAATGCTCCCTGTACTACTGGATTTTCCTTATTTGAAATTCTAGTTTAAGCCAAAGTTCCAACTCTGCTCAATAACTCAGGGACCTGCCTCTAGGCATAATTATACCAACTTTGTGCATTCCATACTTTGCCAAGTGACAGTAGCTGTAAATTATCAGGAGGGGGGAATAATCAACAACATTTTTAAGGTTCACTGAAACAGATTATAAGTTTATCCATTGACATTTTCCTTCTGGAGAACCAGAGCAAGAGGTCAAAATCATGACTGACTAACAAGGCAAAGCTCAGGGAATAAAGGTTACACAGAGGGTAACATCATGTCAATGCTAACACCAGCTGTTAATAATGCAACAGGAAAAAAAAATATAGCCAGGTACAATATATGAATAGAAACTAGGCCAGGAAGAATGAAGTTGAACAAAGATTATTTACAGAGTAACTACAGACATATATTTTCATGTTATAAAAGACAGAAAATTGATTAAATATCAGTCTAGTGCTTCACAGTGTCATGTACAAATATTTCATAGATAATTTTTAAATCATGGATGCCAAAGGTTAAATGGAATCCAGCACAAGTCCAAAAGCTCAGAGGACAAAACCTTTGATCCTAGTGACCGACCCAGAATAGATCCTGCTGCATTAAATGGAAGGATTCAGAATCCATTGCTAGAAGCATCATTATTTTCTTTATATAGAGTCATGAACAACTCTGCATGCTAGACTCTAATGAAGCCTGATCTGTGAGCAGGGATTAAAATTTTAGCATGGTCTCCTTCTAGAACTTTCTATGGAACTTCACTGAATTTTTAAGGTCTGTAATCACCTAAGTAAAGAAGGGCTTTGTGCCTTATTATCTACATACTACTAAAATTATAATTGTGTTTATCTGTTTTTTCTGTTTGTACCCTCAACGCATTATATCACAATAATTTTTGAACTGAGGTACCTAAAATCCAGGTACTTAAAGAATGCGTAAAAAATCCAGAAAGCATTACTCCTCTAGAATTGAAAATTCTGTGGTGTTAACCAGTTTTATTTGCAAACTTGCGCCTGTTGCAGTAAGCCTATAGCCTTGTGGTCATGATTTTCATCATTTCCTGCCAGCTTTCCACAATTAAGTCTTGGGGAATTCAGCTAGAGGTTGGAAGTTGCTCCCGCTTCCTCTGCTTTATTGCCTATCCATGGTTTTTCTGTTTATCTGTTTAAATAAATATTGATTTTATTATTAAAATTTGTCATTACTATTATTTTTCTATGTATGCTATATACTTTTCTTAGATGATCATCTAGCATTAGGGATCATCTAGCATTAGGGATCATCTAGCATTAGGGTACAATAAATGTGGACAGTCTAAAATTTATATTCATCAAATTCAGATTGTACTACCTTTCTCTAAAAGAATGATCCAGCAGGTCATAGGGTTGACTACTCTAAACAAAATTATCACTAATTAATATTATACCTAAAGAAAGCTAATGAGGAGATGGCATAAGAAAAATAATTGGAAAAAGTTATAACAAGTTTGACAGGCAAGATTCATGGCAACTTGATGAAATGCAGACATAGCAAGAGGAGGCAAGTTCTAGTCCAAAGTGGAAAGATTTAGTTAGTTTTACCCGTAGCACAAAGAAATAAGCTGCCTATATAAAAGAACGAAAGTTAGATTGACTAAAGCCCAAGAACAGACTGATATGGATAGATAACATCCCATAACTTCTTTCTGCGATTGTTTGGAAATCACGGAGAGTAACCATAATGCCGCAGATGGCAAATTGTGTCAAGAGAAGTACAAATATTGTTCATAACTTCAAAATAAAGAAAAAAGGAGGCCCCAGGTATTCTCAGTTTAGTCAGCTTGATGTTGATACTGGGCAAAACTTTTGATGTTATATGATCAAACATTTATTATTACACTCCAGGGTCAGATCATAAAATTGAAGACAATCAAAATCAATTTAAATAATAATAAATGACATCAATAAAGTAAATTACCTATATCAAGAAAACATTATTAAGCAATCAACAACAAGTTGGAAGTTTCAAACGGAATACTAGGTTTCTAGTATCTAGGTTTAGGTTGGGTGCTATTGAATGTATTAATAAATTACTTGGAAATTAGAAAATATGTCTATTATATTTTTAATTGATTAAAAATAAGGATAAAAACACTTTAATGACAGCATCAAGATTTAGTACATCTTCAACAAGTTGAAACAATGGTCAAAATTTAATTTACCAGGGAGAAATACAAAACTTTAATTCTGAATAGAAAAAACTCAAATGCATGTATGTAGAATTAAGGGGATTTAAAGATTTAACTAAACCAGCCCTAAATCATTTTTTTTGCACTGTCCTGTGTGTTTATATCATATGCAAATAAGTTTAATTTGTTATACCATCAGCTCTCAAAATATTTTGGTTTATGAGTTGGTGAATTGTGGCTATTTATGTATGTCATCTATGCCAGTTTCTTTTTATATTAGAATTCAGAAGTCCTCTAAGAGAATGTCCACTCCATATAAAACAATTAAAACCACAAATAATTATTGGTTGGTTTACAGCATTATGCTTTTATTTTTTGGTCCCAAAGACTATTTATGCTAGTTGATGATAGGGTAGTATATCTTGCATTTAAAATTGGATATCTTTATTGTGTGTGTGTGTGTGTGTGTGTGTCAGTCAATACATCATGAGTGAAAAATTAATGTAAAGGTTACACCACAAATTTGTAGGAAATTAAGCTCATAAAACTGGGTCTGTGTTCCAATTGTAGAATAATATATACAGAAAAACATTTTGTGAATCTATCAAATATCAGAGAAATTTATCTAAATGTACATTTATCTAAATGTATTTCCCGAATTATCACTGGGCATAAATAGCAATCTTAGAATTTTATTCCATTTATATCATAGATTTTGAGTTTACAGTCACTTGACAAGATGTAAGATATTCTTTCACATTTATGGATCCCAATAATGCAACAAAATGCTTCTACTGCACAACACAAAAATCAGAATCAGAATAAGGAAGAGTTATCAGAAAATCATTAAACAGTTAAATCATTTTCACCGTTGAGCTAATTTTAGCAATTGTTCACCAAAAACATTGAAATATTGCAGATGCCAAACTTTATTCTTCACAGCTTGGCTATTTTGTGAACCATTGTTAGGCAGCATGATGAATATTTTAAAATGCTGCAAATCAAATATTTATGTCAACTTCAACTGCAAACATGCATCTAAGTAGAAAAGTGCTAATAAGTGCCCTATGTCGTTGCTGCCTTCCATGTTGCCTTTCATTCTAGTAGATGCCCCTCTCTCCACCTGTTAGAAGAAATGTCCTTCTGGGTTCAGTTCCAAGTGGGGGAAAAGACACTGGATTCATGGAGGCTGGTTGGAAAGATGGTTTTAATGATGGACAGGATCACATGTCTTGAAAATGGTGAGAGTGCCTGAGTTTTATATCCTTTGTTGGCATTTGAGTTTGTATTCTGATTGGTTGTCAGACTCTCATGGAGCCATGCAGGGGCAACTCTGTAGGCGGTCCTGAGTTCCAGGTTTGGTTGAGCTTTGCTGGATGATGTAATCTTCCCAGTTGTCATGTGGTGAGATGAGTAGAGGGCTAATCCTATCATGTCCTGAGGGCAGGGATGTGCGGTCAGGGGAGGCAGGGGAGGCAGAGCCTCACCGCTCTCATCATGAAAAGAAAAAAAAGGGAAAAGGGAAAAGGCACATGTGGTCCGATTCCCTGCCTTCCTGAGTCAACATGAAGGGGACCGTGGAGCGCGGTCTGCCGGCTCGCGCTCCGTGGTCCCCTTCATGTTGACTCAGGAAGGCGGGGAATGGGACCATGTGTGCAGGAGGCTGAGGCTGCCTGAGCCTCCTGCACACGCGGTCCCATTCCCCGCCTTTCTGATGACGTCACCAGCCTCACCAGCCATAAACCTCACCGCACGTCACTGCCTGAGGGCCATATCTTACTCCCATCACCCAGGAGCTGAAGGGGGAGGAGGCTGCAGGGAGCTGCTTTGTCTTTAAAACCTTTTTCCTTTTCTCATCCAGGGAAATATAATATTCTTCCTTTTTAATATTTCCTAGAATATTTCATTTTTCTAGGAGAGGGATGGGTGCTAACTTCCTACACACTGAAAACACTGTTTTGCAAAGCTAGAGTCTTTAAACTACATGAAGCAAACGTGACAGGACACAAAGGAGTCACCTCTTGTTTGCTTTACAAACAGACATCTGTGTAAACTAATTTGATTCATTGTTCCAGGGAAGGAAATGCAAGGAGTGGGAAGGAGGGAAAATAATAGGAGAGAAGACTGGTTCTCCTGGCAGGATTTCATACAGCTCCACAGGAAGGGATGGCCAGGTCATAAATAGCTTTGGTTCTCATTCAAATGCTGCTGACTATTAGCATTAGTCTTCCATCTGGACTACACTAAAACAAAATCTGCACCAGCCATTGCTAAATTTGTAACAGTGTACAGGAGTGACTGAAGGCAATCTGACAAAGATAAGTGATAGCTTTGGAGTTAGGGAACACTGCTACATGCTCCATCAGTCGGAAACTGGAATCATTCAAGTGAAAATTAACTTCCTGTCATCTGGCCTGTAGGAAAAAGAAAAAGACT
Source organism: Natrix helvetica (assembly GCF_964273705.1). Lineage (NCBI taxonomy): Eukaryota > Metazoa > Chordata > Lepidosauria > Squamata > Natricidae > Natrix > Natrix helvetica. The sequence continues at coordinate 32,567,909 of NC_138558.1, read as the reverse complement.
GACTAAGAAATGATTGTGCTATTAATCGAATCATCTTCAAATGGGATAGAACTTGTGGGGATAGTTCAATCGAACTGTTTATTAGACAAAGAGGTGATTAACTCTTTGTTACGTGATATAGTTAAATCTGTAAGACAGAAAAGTACCAGACAAGAAGGATGCAAAAGAGAACAGAGTTTGCTGCTGCTTTTCTCAGCCCTGGAAGCATCAAAAGATTGCTTAGCATTTACCTAGTAATTGTGTGCATTCTCCATTGGTGGCAAGAAACAGGCCTCAAGCAAGTTTTGTATCATGCAACTGACAGGTTGTCTCTGCAAGAGAAACAAATAATGGCCTTATCAAGCATACCCAAGCATTGAACAGATTCAATCTGTCCTGTACTTCTTTACAAACATTACTTCCACCTACATTCCTGTTCTTTGACTGTATGGAGAAGGGAATAAAAACAAAAACAAAAGAAAGCCAATTCATCCTCCCAAGAATCAGATTTTCAAAACTGATTGGACTTAGTCAAAAACAAATATATAATAAAGCAACACATGCTATGGGAAGACAAGGGGTTGCGTCATTTTAAAGATCAGTTTCTGTGTTTCAACCTTCTGTAGATAAAAATCCACTATGTCAGAATGAGAATTCATGAAGTGTTATTCCTCTCACATAACTATGATTGACACATGCACACAGAGACATGACCTAGAACTGGATCCAGTAAAAAGATAATCTCCTCTGATGGTTCAAATGTCAGGCATTGCAGGATGCCCTTAGATGTACTTCCAAACTCAGTTGGGAAAACATCTAAGCATATTTCTGATAATTAAAAACAAAACAATTATTTTGACAATTTTTAAAATCTTCCTTGATACTATTAAAGATTTCATCTTAACATTTTTCTCTAAGTATTATCTTTAATAATCACCTAAAGCAAGAAGATAAGGCCATGCACACAGTAGCAGCATCTACTACTGGTCAGTTAAATAATGACAGTGGTTGCAGCAGTGAAATCAAACTCTTCCCCATTTTATACATGCTTTCCTTTTCTTTGCAATATTTTTATTTTAAATTATATTATGCAGATTAAAATATTGTTTAGTAATTGTATATTAAATTATTATTATTAAATTATTAACTGCTGCATTATTCAAACCTGCCCAATTAGATTTTTACAAATCTCATAGTTAAAACTTCTTTTTAAAAGGATTGAAGAAATCTTGAGTTCCGGTTCCGGCGGCGGCGGCGACGGGCAGCTCTTTGCCCGCTCCGGCTCCCCGGTGGGCTTCCCCACTCCTTGGGGGGCACAGGACACCCCGCAGAGGGGTCCTGCCGGAGGGGCGGCATCGCGGAGGTCTCCTGCAGCGGCGGCAGCCGGCGGGGGCTCTCTCGCGCGCCCAAGGCACCGGGGAGCAAGCTCGGAGGGCGCATCGCGTTTCCACGCCTCGCGCCTCGCTACAAGCCGACTGGAGAATGCTACAATTGAAGGAAGCAGCTGCGGTGCGGTGAGGTTGCCTCTCTCTTCATCCCTTACTTTGCATGAAGATTTGATTCAGCTTTTAAAACTTTAAAACAACTTTCGGAGCATTTTGGAGGTGCGGCTGGAGGGAGGGGGGTTTTCCCCCCCCCCCTTGGACAAGCGGCAAGAAACAATTTTGCTCTCAGCCCCCGGGGAAGGAGGAGGGGGGAGAGCCAACGAATGAAGCCTCACTTAGGCTGAGATGATTTTCTTTTCAATTTAATTTTACATATTACAATGATTTGAGGACTTTTGGAACTTTTTAAAACTTTGTTACGCCTCTGTGCCCAAAACTGGCAGGGCAAGATGGCACACTTCCGTTGTCTTTATGAACTCTGAAACCTGACTCCACCTTTAAAATTCAGGCTTCCGGTCTTTGTCTCCGTGTCTCCCAGAGGAACCTCTTGTGGATTGGTATTTTTTTAACCTTCTAGGGGAAATTTTCTATCTATTGCCAGACTTATTGGAGAGATTCTCTTCTGCCTGGTTATTCTGCTCCCGGATTCACCTGGCTACCCTTCTTTTCTAATTGCTTACTTCATATTTGGACTGAACTTTTAACGTTATAAAGGATGGCATCTAAAAGACCCCCTCCTGGAAAACCTGGCTTTGCCACTTCTGCTCCAACATCCGCAACATCCAGTCCAGCCACACAGTCAAAGATAACAGAACTGATGCAACATAAGACTACAGAGATGGACTTTCAACAAATGCTTCAACAAATTCTACAGGGCCAGGAGGAAATCAAGAAACAGTTAAGGGAAATGAAAGATGAAATTAAAGAAAATCAAGCCCAAATATATAAGAACTCACAAAGACTGAATCTTGTGGAAGGGGGGGTGGAGGAGGTGAGGGGGGTGGTGGAAGCTGTGCAGAAAGGGAACAAAGATCTTGACATCCAACAGATGAAATTAGAATTTGAGAGAATGTCCTATTATCTTAGATTTCAAAATGTTATAGAAGAAGATGGGGAAAATATAAGGGACATCATGACAAACATTCTGGCTGACTATACACACAAAGAAAAACAACAGATGGGGTGGGATATAGATCTGGTTTATAGAGTGAACTCAGCTTATGCTAGAACACACAATTTACCCAGGGAGGTTCACATTAAATTCCTTAGAAAAACCACAAGAGATGAAATTCTGGGTGTACAAAGGGGGCAAGCATTGACATATCATGATATGGAGATAACCATTCTGAAGCAGATCCCTAAGAAGATTAGAGAAAAAAGAAAAAATTATTCGCAATTAGCGAATAAATTATACCAGAAAGGGGTGTGGTTTAGATGGTTGATGCCTGAAGGTATGCTGATATTCTGGGAGGAGACAAGAATCAGAATTAATTCACCCATAGAGGCGCAGGCCTTTATGGAAAAAAATAAAACACTCCTAGAGAAACCACCAGACACTACAACGGATACGCAGGACACGGGAGGGGCCAGAGCTCTGCCAGTGGAGGGAGATGGGGCAATAGCAAGAAGACTCAGATCACAGAAATAAATATGAAAATCATATTATTATAAATTGACCGAAAGTGAAAATGGAATTATATTTGGATTTTATATTGTAATGTTTAATTTGATTGAATTTAATAATAGAACTAATATGCTGATTATAATCAATTATATACTAATGCATTATATATAAATGTACGCTATGGGTATGGAGGGAGGGGGGCCTCACACACTTTGCAACTGCCAAAATTTGTATACCTGTCCATTTACCCTTTTCCCTATAAATTTTGAAAAACCAATAAAATTTTATTACGAAAAAAAAAAAAAAGAAATCTTATCCAGTGAATTAAATAAAGCTTGCCATTCTGATGGTTTCCAGTCTTTAAGAAGCTGTTTAAAAAAGTATTGTATCCAAACTCCTTAAGAAGGGAACCTCAAGTCCACAAAGGCTCCATTAACCGCTATAAGATCAATGGCATTTTGTGATTCCCAACCAATTGCAATTTATCTGCAAAAAGTCTGTTCCTGCTGTTTGCTCACAAAAAAAAGTTGTCCAGAGTTCATATGAGCAATCTTGAAATGTCTCCATTTTATAGAGAGACTTTGGTGGTTGGATCTAACATCTAGATGCTGCTTTTAATCCTAATGTTGTCCCAATACTTAGGCATACCAATTTTTTTCCAGTGAGTTGTAGCGCTCAAGTCTTTTCCCATTTTGTACATTCATCAATATTACATCAACTTCTTGTTGTGCCATATCCATCCATCATCAGACATTGGCAATCATGTTGGTGATCTTATTTTTATCAACAGCCACATGAAAAGGTGCTGTTGAGTTTTCTCCAAACCAGTCCCTTAGATTTTGAGACCATGATGTTCTTCTTCTGCCTGGACCTCATTTACCTTCAACCTTTCCTTGGAGGATTAAGTGAAGTATGCCGTATTTTTCTGGATGTCACATCACATGTCCAAGATATTCTAGCTTTCACATTTTTTATGGTTTTAACACTACATATACTATATAGAAAAGCAGACCTTCCATCACAGTGCTATGATTGCTAACTTGACTTTTTTAAAAAATCTCGCTCACTCCATTTCCCGTGAGTATTGCTAGCAAAGGCCAAGGTTTGCTACTGTATGTTCCATAGGTAGAAATAATTTTTTGAAAATATTCAGATTTTTTTGTTGATCAGTAATTCCACCAAATGCATGTAAATATATGAAACGTAAGGTATTAAAAAGCATTTTATCAACACCTTCTTGAATAAAACCAGTCATTATTAATGCTTCTTCAATGAAAGGTTATGAAATGTTTATCAATAGTTGTAATCAGATTTATAGAAAGGTGCACACATAGGATGCCAAGTTGTTTCTACAAAGCTTCTTTATTGGTTTCAGGAAGAAGGATTCAACGTATATTTATTCTACTTCTTGTGTAAAGATAACATTACATCAGAGCTTCAGCAGCAATAACAAAGCTAGCACAAAAAAGGATTTCCTTGATAGTTGCGTTAAGGTGATATCCCTCAGCCCTTGAGTTAGCAGAAAGAAAATCAGTGTAAA